>NC_041396.2:62895166-63204541 GCF_900747795.2 Erpetoichthys calabaricus
GTCTTCCTGAAGTCAACAATCAACTCTTTTGTCTTTTCAACATTAAGAGACAGATTATTGTCTTTACACCAAAATGCCAACCATTCCACCTCTTCTCTGTATGCCGCATCATTGTCGTTCTCAATGAGTCCCACTACTGTAGTGTCATCGGCGAACTTGATAATGTGGTTTGTGTCAGAGTTGGAGGTGCAATCATGGGTCAACAGCGTGAAGAGTAGCGGGCTCAGCACACAACCCTGGGGGGCACCTGTGCTCAGTGTGATGGTGTTAGATCTTATATTCCCAATCTGTACTGTTTGAGGTCTTTCAGTGAGAAAGTCCAGAATCCAGTTGCAGGTGGAGGTGTTGAGTCCGAGCAGATCCAGCTTACTGATCAGCTGCCTGGGAATGATAGTATTGAATGCTGAGCTGAAATCAATGATGATCCAGATGTGACAGGATCAGGTGGAATACCATTGAAATTGCATCGTCAGTTGATCGATTTGATTGATATGCAAACTGTAGAGGGTCCAGTTTGGGGGGCAGCTGATTCTTTATGTGACTCAAAACTAACCGCTCAAAGCACTTCATAATGATTGGAGTGAGTGCCACTGGGCGGTAGTCATTGAGTTCCGAGGCTGTAGCTGTCTTTGGGACAGGTCTGGTGGTGGTGTTTTTAAAACATTGTGGCACAACAGCTTGGCTCAGGGAGATGTTGAAGATGTCCACTAGGACATCAGTCAGCTGGTCAGCACAAGCTCTGAGCCCACGTCCAGGTATGTTATCTGGTCCAGCAGCTTTGTGTGGGTTGACCTTGATGAGAGTCCTTCTCACACTAGCTGCAGACAGGGACAGAACTTGATTGTCTGACGAGGGGATGGTCTTCCATGCTGGTTTATTGTTCTGTGTCTCAAACCTGGCATAGAAGGTGTTAAGAGCGTCTGGAAGAGAGGTGTCATTGACACACATATGCGGTGGGGCCTTATAATCCGTGATGGATCTTGGAGGGAGACCTAGGATAGTCTCATAAGAGAACTGCAACTTGAGAGAACATTTATTTTCAAGAAAGACAACCCCAAACTCAAAGCCAAAGCTACACAGAAATTGCTTGAAAATACAGATTTTAATGTCCTAGGGTGGCTAAGTCAGAGTTAAGACTTCAGCCTAATTGAGAGTTTATGTTTGGATTTAAAGCTACTGTTCACTTACAGTCTCCATGAAACTTGATTTAGCCTGAGCAGTTTTGAAAAATAATGAACAATTGCAGTGCCCAGATATTAAATACTGATTTGATGGAGGAAAATACTTAGACAGTCATTTTTTTTGTTTGTTTAAAAACCTTTGTAAATTTATATGAGCTTATAGAGATTTGTTTTCACGTTGACATTTAAGGGTCATTTTCTTAACTCCACAGTGCTTTAATAAAACATACAAAAAAGTGAATAGGGGTGAATACTTTATTTATAGACACTAACCTTTTGGGTGACCTTGCAGAATTAATATATCCAGATGAAAGTTTAACTTGTTGTTGTACTGGAAGTACTTAGCAAAAGTTGTCTTTATTGGTGACTTTTTTTTTTTTTTGTACAGGTTAAATAGTGTTATAATGAATACCAATGTAATTAAATTTTTAGAATAAGTTCTTTTTATGGGCCCAGACAAATGTTCATAGAACATCATGTTAAACTAATCTCGTTTTAACAAAATGTAAATCTCAGTATAACAAAGCGGAGCTGTCCTTGTGCCGCTACCTTTAGACATGGCGAATTGCTGGCGGCCCCGGTCACAATACTATTCATATTTTCCCCATATTCATTATAACAAAATTTCCATTATAATGAAATATTTTTATGGTCCTGTGAGTTTCATTATAACGGGATTCTACTTGTATAACTTTTAATAATCCTTTAAATATATATAACACAAAATACTGTTTAATCTTTGCCCTCCTCTGCTTTTAAGGCACTTGGTCCTGCTCCACGTTGGTGCGCCTTCTTAGACAGCCTCACAGAAGAACTTGAGGAAAATCCTGAGACTACAGTATATGATGACTATAAGTTTGTTACCAGGAAAGATCTAGAAAATTTAGGTATGTACTATGTTCACTGTCGGTTTAATCATTTTATTATTTTACAGTAAAAGACGGTGATTAAAATGTGTTTATAATAAATAGCCTGCAGCAGAATGTACACTTACTAGGGTCACAGTGATGTCAAAATTAATAATTTAATGTTGCAATGTAAAGAAAAATATAGAATATTATATTCTTGACCTCTGTATTTTGAATTATCTAAACTGGAAAAAAAATATATATATAAAGTGATTGAGACATTTTTCTGACATATCAGTTATAAAGACTTTTCTGCATTCCTTAAAAATTAATACCTGTATTTTGCCTCCATTTCTAAACTTTCTTTAAAGGGCTTGCACATCTAATTGGATCCGCTTTGTTGCGAGCTTATATGCATGGCTTCTTCATGGATATTCGATTGTACCACAAGGTTGGTCTAAAATTTTTTTGTAATTTCTTTTCCACGTCTGCATCTTTTTTTCTGTTATTAAAGGTGCATGACTTAACAATTACTTGAAAAATTCATGTAAATCTATATTAGCACAGTAGTTTGTGATGATCTTTTAAAGTAGTGGTTCCCAACCTGGGGTCCACTGCCCCTGGGGGTCTGCAGGGATGTATCAGGGTGTGCATGGCAAAATGGGAAAAAAATAAATCTTACAATTTTATTATTTAAAAAGTTGTAAGTTGGTCCTTAGCCAAAGATAAGTCTCTTAGGGGTGCCTGGGCATGAAAAATGTTGGGAATACCTGCATTATAACTCCATGGATCTTGATTTGACTGGTCACTGCTTTTATAGGTTTTACACATTCTACTGTAGTCAGATCTTAATAGGTTTTCTTGAAAAGACTCAAAGACTTACCCAAGGTACATTTATGGTAGATTTTTACTCTAAATTGACTCCGTATGCTTGAGTATGAGTATGCCCTTCAGAGGACTAGTGCATGTTCACTTATCATTTGTGAGCTCCTACTGTATAATACTGGTTCCCCAGACCAATAAAGCAGCTTAAGAAGATAAGTAGATGGTATAAATCCCCATGGTTTTTGTTTTTTTTTTAAATAAATTTAATTTCTACGCCATTTCAGTTTCATGGAACATGCCGTATATTTTGCAGCATGTGTGTGAGTCACAATTGCTAGTTTATTCAAAGTAAAAAAAAAAATATGTATATATTTTTTAATTTTAGGTGAAGACATTGGTAAATCCATTTGCTTATGAGGAATATCGTAAAGATAAAATTCGTCAAAAGATTGAAGAAACAAGGGCACAGAGAGTTCAAATAAAGGTAAGGATGTTTGATTGCATGACAAAACCAATTAAGAAAACAAGTTTGTTGTTTTTAGCCTTTTGTTTAAAAAAAAAAAAAAAAAAAAGCATTTTTTGTTTTTGTTCTTTATTTTGCCTTATACAATTTCTTGTATTAGGAATTTGTTAGTTTTCTCATACCCCTTGGGGTCAGAGCACAGGGTCAGCCATTGTACAGCGCCCCTGGAGCAACTACAGGTTAAGGGCCTTGCTCAAGGGCCCAGCAGAGTAGGATCTATTTTAGCAGTGACGGGGATTCGAACTGGCAACCTTTGGGATACCAGCGCAGATCCTTAAGGAGATGCAGCACTTCTTTTTCACATTTTAGGATATAGCCCTCCCATTTTTCAGTCATGCAGCTACTTGGTCAATAGCTGAATTCATTAGTATACATGGAAGTCTACACACATTTTTGTTATGTAGTGTTAGGCATATGATACAAAACAAAATGAACAATTTGGGAATAATTTTGTTGAATGAACAAATAAATATGTTATTGTCTTAACTCTAGGTGCCATAGTGTAAACAGATATTTCCTATGGTCATTTAAAATTCATGTCCATATAAGCCAAGACAAAGAAGCAACATTCATTTTGGGTAGGGGAGTAAAATGCATTCTAAATTCAGGCTGTGTAACTGGGTACTGCAGTTTTTCTGCTATAAAGTTGTGAAACATGTAAATGCCTCTGTTTTTCTTTAAGTGTAAAACGGAGCAGCTTTGAATGTGTTTATGGTGAAGGTAAAGTGGCATTGTGGAAAAGGACAAAATTCCCAACATTTAAAGTATTGTTTCTCCGTGCAAAATGCTGTCATGGTTAAATGCAATGGTTTCTTAAAGTATAGTTATCTACAGTCAGTATTTGTAAAATACATATGGACATACAGTACGTAGCATGCAGGGGAAGAGGAATGCTTAGGTAGTTGTTGTTCTGTTAATTGAATGCTACAAATGCATAACATAGTGTTTATTTAAATGGATATCACTACTGTACAAGTGTTGTGAAAAATAATGGAAACACCACATGAAAAGGAGTTTAACTTGAAGCAACTACATTACTACTAGAATTGCAACTGCAAAGGGGAATTGTAGTTGGTCGATTGCCAGTCAGCAGGATTTGGTCAACTGTGGAAGATTTCTGACAATTAACACTTGACATCCGAGTATTAAAAGCAACATGAGGCAGACAGCAGAGTTCGAAAGAGATCAAATAGATGATGAATGAATTGCTGGGGCATCAGTCACAAAAAATCTAAATTATTTTATGTACCAAGAGGAACAATTTCAAACGTAATGCCAAAAATGGACAAACTACTTCTGTAGAAAGAAAACGTAGTAGTCACAATTCAAGGTCCATCAACAGGAATAGACAGACGCTTCACAGCGTAACTGTTAAATGTTTAGTATCATAAATTACCATGGAAATAAATGGCACCACTGTGACCCACTCTGTACAAAAACTGTACAGCTTTTACTTTACACAGTAGGAATTTATGGCAGGGTTGTCAGAAATGTGTCAGGAGCACAAAACCTGGACTTGTAAGCAGTAGAATAAAGTGATGTGGCTCAATCTTTTTATTTCCTACATCCAGGCAGGTTTATGTTCGCATAAAGCCAGAGGTACATTAAACCCATAATGTATGTTGCCAGCTGTTAAACATGGTGGAAGACCTGTAATGGTATGGGCAGCCATATTATGGGAATCATTAGTCCCAAGGATTGTTCTTAATGTTCATATTTGTTTTAATTTTGATTGGATATACTTTGTTAATCCCCGAGGGGACATTTTCTTTTCACTCGACCTTTTTCTAGGGCGTTAGAGCTAATGCAGCAAAAAGAATGTAAGGCTATTTTACAGGACCTGGTTCATCTTGTGGTGCTAGCCCCATTCTCTCACAGCGTTCCCCTTTTCCAGGATGATAATGTTATGTATACTGCTAATCTACTGCTAAACAAGGATAAACCTCAACACTTTCCTTAGCCTTCCCCAACAAGATTGGTGTCAAAACAAATTTAGTAGGGAAGCATTACGTTTCCCTGAGGAGGATAGTTTGTGATTAAATAAATAAAAATTGGCAATATTTTTATTTTCAACAGTATGCATCAGACTAGAGCAAACACAAATTTTTCCTACACAACACATTGCCACTGGTTGGCACTGTTGCTCAACAAGCCCAAAGGCCAGCAGACACTTTATCTGTCAAACACCACTTGTAAAATGGAACTTGTAAGCTCATGAGCTCACAAAAGAAAATCCAATACTCAGCACTGAACATACCGTTTGGTGTAACAGAAGATCATAAAACAAAATTAAAAGGTAAAAATAAACAGGCATAAAACTGAAGAACGACTCTTTTGTAGCTTGCATGTAGCTAAGAAGGCTATTAAGGTAATGCACTGTCAGCTTAATATTTAGCTATCAGCATTGACAGAGTAAAATGTCAGAGTATTACTATGTTTAAACAAAAAGGAAAGTATTAAACTACTGAACACCCTATTAGAGGAGCTGAATTTGAAAAGGTCTGGAACAGAGTCTGCGACAGTCATGTAATCAAAAGCGAAGTTCTTTGGTGTCTAAGAAAAATTGTCACATGGGGGGTGTGGTGTTGGGGAGAGGGATGTAGGGATATGGGGAAGCTTAAACTTGTCTAGTTGGGGTATCTGGCCCCACCACCTACCCTGCTCACTTCCCTACCATAGCCAGATGTTAACAACATTAAAGCTTTATGAGCACTTCTGAAGTGCAGAGTGCAAAATAGAATTTCACCTCCTTCATCCCATGAAGATTATAGTACGGTACCCCAAAACCCACAGTTCATGAATTGGCTGACAACATTCCAAGAAGGGCTGAATTTGTTTTCAAGGCAAAGGCTGATTCTAATCCTTATTAATTTCTTGATATGAGTTTAGTTTTAGACTTCTCTATTATTTTGCTCAACCTCAGTATACAGGTTGATTTAATTGATGAAAGATGTGGTTGCTCTGGTGTAGGACAGGTTTCGTATATGATATTTTGTGTTTTGAAGTTTGTCTTCCTGCTTCTGAAAATGTTATTTATCTTTTCATATTCCCAAATAAGTCTTTCCTGTCAAATTTATGGTAGAATTTTAAATGACCAAGTGATCAAGTAGCATTTCTATTTTGATGTTTTAATGTGTTGCTTTACTTTTGGTTTACAGAAATTACCAAACGTAAATAAGGATCTGGCTATGAAACTTATTGAAGATGATGAGAACCAACAGATAAGAAAAAAGAAAGGAAAGGTATTTTTCTAATTATATCTATATTTTTTAAAATTCAGTTAATGTAGAATTTCCACTTAGAAGAAACTTGGTGAGGCAAAGATGAGGTTGATATCATCTCTGTATTGCAGTTTACAGTATTTCTTTCAATGTTTAATGTTCTATTTTAGGTACAATCAAAGCTTATATTCCTCTAAAATACTTGAACTTCTTGTTTTGTTGCTTTAGAATGTTTATAAAAGCCTCGAACGTCAGAATTTGCAGATTTTTTTCTTAGTCATGTTTGTAGATTGCTCTTTTTTACTTTTCAAATTGGAGGCGAGGCGAGTCTAGTATACTATTCCAGTGGGAATGAAATGTTGGCTTTAGCGGGGCTAATCAGAAGCAATTCATGTTTATGCCCAGGGATCATTTAATTGTTGTTCGGTATATAGTTTCTTCGTATTAGTTAATTTCATATATATTATTTTAAAGACTATTTAAATTCATTTTTATAAATGCAGTTGTGTTATTAATATGTTTGTTTCTCAGGAGTCCCATTAATGTTTTGTTTTTTCTTTTTCCCCCATGGTGGCCACATCTGTAATATAGTGTTTAGGATGTTGTTTGCATATATAATCTTGTTTCATCTAATAGTTCTGACAGGGTAGTTTTTGAGTTCATGGTCACTCCTCTGGTTGAGTCCTTTTTGCCCAGTATCTCATTTAGGAAGCATTGCTTAACTTGTGAACAATTTAGGTGATTCATTGGTCAGTTACAAGTGGTGGAATAGAGTTAGCTCCATGGAGCTTTAAATTTCCCAAAACTTTGGTATATCATGTCCCAGACTGGTGCCTTCTCACAGTTTTTGTCACATTACAGTTTTTACAGTAGAGGTTCAAATCTAGCATGCATTTTAAAACATGGGGCAATAGTGGAATTCATTTAATTCTAGAATTACCTCACCGAAAACTTTGCAACCTGCAATCTCTAGAGTGTTGTAGCACAGAAGGTAAATATAGAATGCTATTTCTGCCAAAGTGAAATAAATAAAATGGCAATTATGAAATAATCACAATTAAAAGTACAGCAGTATATACAAATGAGTAAATAAATAATATAAAAAACACATAATTAAATAAAAGTCATCCAATTATTATGAAATACAAAGTCATAATTTTATAATCATTAGAGGCTTTATTTCAAAATGGCCTTATGTTTAAAGACTGTTATTGTGTTATTTCACAATGTGACTTTTCTGAATGGCAAATTTCAGAATGAGTTTCTTTATGCCTCTTCTATTTATTTCAGAATGCCTCTTTTCATAATAGTTGGGTCACTTGTAAGTCAAAACAGACCTTCTGGCCGAGTCTGTTCCTATTGGTTAATCTTTCACTGTTTATTACTTTCTCCTGATCATAAGCTGTAAGCTGCCAAAATTCTTAGCATTATTTACTTTCATTTCAACTGGCAAACATACAGAGCCTGTTAACAGTTGCAATGATTAGTTTGAATAGAAATAAATTATTTAACACACAATGAAATTTTGAGATAAATTGACACAGTGTTGGAAATTCTCAGACCAAGAAGTACTATTCAAACTGTTAACATTGATAAAGCACCATCTCTGCACAGAAAATGACCATGAAGATATCACAGAGGTACACATTAATGCAGAATGTCTAAGGCTGGAAGTTCCAGGTGACATGCTTCCAGACGAACTTCTGTGTGTCTATTATCATTTAAATAAACACACCCATTGCTTCTTACAGTTATAATACTGTACGTTAAATTCTACTTGTATATTTTGTCTGAAAAACCACAATTCTTACTGCCTTGATATTATGCCAGTTTGAAAGTGAAAAAAGTAGTGCTAAAAGATCTTTGGTCACGTACCAGCTGCAATCAGGCAAAAATAATTGACAAAAAAGGATTGACCAGTGGGAAACATTTTAGCCCGTTGGGCTTGATTGACAGATGTTGAAATTGTCACGAGAAGAGACATTGTGAAATAAATAGCATTGGTTTTAAAAGAGCCATTCAGAAATAAATTTCATATTGCTTTTAATGATTATATAATTATGTGGCATGGTGGGACACAGGTCAGCACTACTGCCTCACAGCTCCAGAACACTGAATGTGAATGCAGCTGTACTTGTCTTCTCAGTACAGAGTTTGAGCAGTGGCTCATGTGATGCCCTGTGACTTCTTGCATTGGTGCAAACCATGTGACCTTGATTACAAACAAGTGAATTCAGAAAGTGGATGGATTGTTTCAAGATTTAGAAAATTATTTTTCCTTCTGGTTAATGTAGTGAGAAGTCAAGCAAAATGACACCTTTTATTGGCTAACTAAAAAGATTACAATATGCAAGATTTCGAGGAAACTCTGGCCCCTTCTTCGGGCAAGATATAATTTATAAAGATGTGAAAGTGCCCTTTAATTAAGTCAGGAATTAAATGTTATTTTTCTTCCTTGCACATGTACACAATGTATATTCTGAATTTACTTCTGTATTTCTCCTCTTTACAAAAATGCACTAATTTTGTAGATATGTATAGTCCCATTCTCTTATGACAATGTCAAAGGAATATTATCCAAGATAATAAAATACATACTGTATATAGCAAAAATAAGTAAATTTTAAAACATGAATTCCTCCCCAAGAGCATTTCCATAGATAACTTAATTAGAGAATTTAGTTTATTTATGTAAGCATCTAATGATAAAGTGGTTAGTATCCTGTTTTTTCGGACTCCATATAGGCTCTCAAATCATATGTAACCATGCCCTATGCTGCATATTGAAACAGTGTTTCTAAAGGAAGATGAGGCTGTATGTTGAAAGCATGTTGGGATACTGCCGACTTACAATGCTGTTCTCATTCCATTTAAAATATGTTATAATGCGTATTTATACTTCCATTTTTGCCTCTAAAATTAATACTAGGATATTAGTGCTGATGCAGTGTCACATTTTATGATTCTTTTTAATTTAGTACAGTTCCTGAATTTTAGGTAATTTCATGAATTCCACTATTTGTCTTTAGAATCTACCTAGTATTCTCAGAGATGATCGATTCAAAGTCATGTTTGAAAACCCTGATTACCAAGTGGATGAGGCCAGTGAGGAGTTTAGATTGTTAAATCCAATAGTGTCAAAGGTGAATGAGAAGAGGAAAAAGAAACTGAGGAAAATGGAGCAGGAAGCTGCTATGGAAGAGGTAAGACTCAAATGTTTACCAGAGCATTGTCTGATATATGTTGCATGTTTGCGTATCTTCCTTTATATCTTTTGATAATCCTATACTTGATATTTTTGTTTAGTTAAGGGACAGTGTAAAACACTTCTCTAAGAACCAAAAGACTTTAAAAGCAGCAGGTAGACTTGAGCAAACTTTAGGGCACAAATGCACATCAATAAAATTTAGCTTTTGTCAATGTCCTTTATGTTAATTTGTGAAGATTTAGAGAGAAAAAAAAGGCTTTTTCAGGTGACTCCTCACTATTAACTAAAAACTGTATATGGAATGGCCTGTATGCAATCTTAAGAATTAGGTATTGCAAAGTAGTTCCATTATTACCCCACCAGTTGAGCTTCACAGTTGCACAAGTGTAATGCATATTATATCCCAAGAAGTTTTAAAATTTCTGATGTGCAAAATGAGTACACATTAATGATTAGAATGTTTCTTCACACTACAAGAAGGTCTTGAAAAATGTGCTACTAATAAGATTTACAAAATTGTGGGGTTCTGGTAGTAAATACAGTGGTTATGCATATGTCTGTACAGAGCAAAATACCACTGAGGAATTTTACAGACACTATCAACTAGGCATGAGACAGCACTAGGCCTATGACACAATTCATATTGCAATTCACTCCTCACAATAATTTTTTGAACAATATGAAATTTTCTTTAAAAAAACTGTGTTAAAAGAAGTAAATGGAAACAATTTAAAGCATAAAATATTCATATATCAAAGTACAGCAAAATAAACTAAAATCAGTGCAGAAATAGCTGCCCTTGCATTTACTGCTTAAATAGATTACTAGCCTGTTAGCTGTGAGCCTTAGTTGAATCTTTGAAGTATTTACAGTGTCATAATTCTTTTCAAATAAATGAGCATGTCAGCTGTCTTTACATAAATTGGAGACCTTTTCGCTGTGATAGTATCACCAGCTAGTGAAAATGCTTGCTCATTGTGTTCAGAGGTAGCAGGGACAGAGTGTTATGATTTGGCCAAAGAAACAAACATTGAGGAATTCATCTGCATTTTCTCAACACTGATCAGTCGCAGTGGTAGTGCTGTTTTCTTGCAGTGAAGGAGATTAATGTTCACTTGTGCATAGAGTGTGCAAGTTCTCACGTTAAAACAAATACAGGTTAAATGGGTTGGAGTTGCAAAAGTGACCCATGTGTGTTTGCCTTGCGATGGAGAGTTACCCTGTCCAGGGATCATTCCTGCCTTGTGTCTGATACTTTCTGGGATAGACTTCAGCTGGATAAGTGGGCTAGGAGTATAGATAAATGGATGAAAAGAGGCCTGTCCAGTTCTAGTCACCTAATTATATACTTCATACCTGCGCAATATTCTCTTGCACTGAAACATATGCATGCATCATGAGTATAGTGGCAAGAGGCAATCTTTTTAACATTAAGAAATAGCTTCTGTATGGTGAAAGAATGAAAGTGATTGTAAGTGTGCCTTTTTCAGTTATTACTATCTAATTGTCTACAGAACAGAAACATCAATTCATATCTGTGCATCATTCTTAAGCTCCTTTGTAGGATGCAAGATGTGATGCCCCATCCACTGGCACCTCTGCACACACTCTGGTTCTGGGTGTCAGTAACATAACTGAGGGATGAACCGAGCAAATGAGGACACCACACAAAGCAAGGGGAAGGTTTAAAAGTTCTCCAGTGCTTTTATTAAAATGAACAAAATCAAAACAATGTCCACAGATGCAATGCTCAAATGTCTTCAATAATTAAATATATAAAAAGATGAAATCCATGTGTTAAAATCCAGCTTTCGAATGAGAAATGAAAAAACAACACAGCAATTGTATCCTTAATGTACAATCAGATGAGCCCATCCCAACTCCATCACCATCTACCCAGCTCACCCATTGATTACGCAGCCGGCGGAAACGCTAATAGCCATGGTCTTCACCACCCGACCCCCCATCTTAACTGCCTCACACAGCTCCTGCCAGACCGTCCGGGGTCAGTCATCCTCCTGTCATCCTTCATGCTCCCGCAGTCATACCTCTGACCCCTGGGGAGGACTCCACTATGCTCGCACCCACTCCACACAAATAATCAGTGGGACGATCCAGCCCCTGGAATGCAACTCCCATTGCTCCTTTGTGGGGCTCATGATCGCACTGCCTTTTTTCCACTAGCTGGCTGACCCATCTTATCACTCTATCTGATGCTGCTAACTCCACACCATCTTTCCGTTCTGTCTTTTTTCTTCCCCCTCTAACCCTTGTGCTTTTCTTTTTAAAGCGAGGGTGAGGCGCATCTGCAGCAGTCACGGCTCCAGTGCTAATTAGAGTCCCAGGCGATCCTGCCCACATGCATGAAAGCGCAGGGCTTTCCCGCATCCTGCACTGGAAACACTCCTGCCATGCTACCATACCCCAACCGAAGACGCAGATGTCAGCTGTTGTTTACAAATGTGACAGTGCTGCGGGCTTCTTTTGTCACACTCTTTCTCATTGCAGGTAGATAATGATGAGGAGCGGGAAGGAAAGCCAAGTGATGCAGAAACCTCTGACAGCTCAGATGATGACAAAGGCTGGGTAGAGGAAGTGCGAAAGCAACGAAAGCTGTTATATTTTGAAGCAAAGGCTAAGCGGAAAGAGCAAAAGAAGCAAGATCGGGAAACCAAGCTTGAGCCACAGTTCTTTGAGATAAAAACTGGAGAGGAATTCCGCAGCTTTAAAGATGCAAGCAGAAAGCAGAGATTGCAAAAGTGAGTTTGTATTGGTTTATTGTTCATTATTATTCAGTATATTTTTTTAATACAAGCATGATACATTCTAAGTAGACTTCTTTTTCTTAATAACCATTTTTTAGGCTTGGAGTTGTTATTTACATTATTCATTACCTGTCAGTTCTAAATATACAGCCATGTGTCTTTTGGAAAGTTTTGCTTACAGTGGCGGCATTAGAAATTCTTTAGACGTAGTGCTAACAGGAGATACTTGTTAACTTGAGCTCAGACCAAATGTGTGCACACTGAGGCATGGACAATACAGTAATTTAGCACATTTTATTTATAATTTTATATTTCATTTAAAAATGCTGGAAAGATTACCACACATGTTGTGACAACAGTTTTACACAAGTTATAATCTGTTGCATTGGGAGTCTTCATCAGAATGGGTAATACATCTTGAGTAAGATCCACATACCTTTCATTTTACCCTTTGTTTCAGTTAAAAAAAAAAATTCATGGATAATCCCTAAGGTCTTTAAAATTTCTGGCTGATAACCCACCTTAATAGGTCTGTGTATTTAAATGTATATCTTGTTTTTTGAAGGGGAGTGGAAAAAAAGGCATTTTTAAATTTACAAACAAAAGATTTCTTCAGGTAGTGACTCATATATGTCTTGTGAATTTTACAGTTTTTTTAATGCAAGAAAAAATGTGAGATATGTTAACTTACATTTCTTCATCAAGCATTTGACCTCCTGCTCCTACCTGCAGCATTCAGTTGTCATCTGCAAACCATCGAGTGAAGCAAGTACCACACATCTAATCTGTTGTCCTCCATGTGCGTTTTTTTTTTTAACAAATTATAAGCAATTGTTGTGTTATGATTTTTTGCATACTAACTGTGCCCCATTCTGCTTTCTCATCATTCACATCACTTTGTGCATCCAAAGAGTCACATGTTTGTAAAGACAGTGTTTTTAAGCATGAAATTCTTTTGAAGGCTGCAGTTTTCACCAGCATCTTTTAGTCTCTTGTGCACGAAGTGTCCTGCTGGTGGGAAATAGCCATATTTCAAAGTCATTTGTATATGTTGCAGTAAACCCAGGACTCAATCAAAAGTAATAATGGTATTTTTACATACCCAAGGGTGTCTACTTTCAAATAAATCATAAGTTAATCATGTTGTTTGCTCTGTTTCATTTTTAAAATATATGCTTTGCCTAGTATACCCCCAGGTGAGCAGTGTGTCACAGCTGAGTGAATCTGCTTTTATCAAAGATCTCACCGACTTCAAGCCACATACAGTGAAAGACTCATTACCACTGGATAGCTGAGTTTCATCCCATTCTAATGATATATAGTTGTCTATCATTGGCCATACATATGACATGTCACAGTTGTACGTAAAAGCCAGGAAATATGTTGCTTCTGCAAAGCTTATCTTTACACATATTCAGATTCTGTTCACAGTTTTGACTCTGTTGAGAACAGTGCGTTTGATAAAGGACTTGATGTTATGCTTGATTTGTAAGTATTTTAGTACTTTCAGGCTGGGGATATACTTAACACTGCACAATGCGTGCGTTTCAGGGAGATGCTGCTGGTACACAAGCAGATTTATCCTGTTGGAGGGGCATTGCAACTTGCCGTCACATGTTGATAGTAAGAAACGATGATGACATCGTGTACTAAAACTTAAACATACACTTATATTTTTGCTGGTACTGCAACTCGCAAAAAATGTATTAATTTCTCACAATGTGCGTGAAAGATTTGCTCCAGGATTATTGAACAGTCTTCCACTGACATCAATATCAGAAGAATCTACAGTGCATCCGGAAAGTATTCACAGCGCATCACTTTTTCCACATTTTGTTATGTTACAGCCTTATTCCAAAATGGATTAAATTCATTTTTTTCCTCAGAATTCTACATACAACACCCCATAATTACAACGTGAAAAAAGTTTACTTGAGGTTTTTGTAAATTTATTAAAAATATAAAATTGAGAAAACACATGTACATAAGTATTCACAGCCTTTGCCATGAAGCTCAAAATTGAGCTCAGGTGCATCCGGTTTCCCCTGATCATCCTTGAGATGTTTCTGCAGCTTAATTGGAGTCCACCTGTGGTAAATTCAGTTGATTGGACATGATTTGGAAAGGCACACACCTGTCTATATAAGGTCCCACAGTTGACAGTTCATGTCAGAGCACAAACCAAGCATGAAGTCAAAGGAATTGTCTGTAGACCTCCGAGACAGGATTGTCTCGAGGCACAAATCTGGGGAAAGTTACAGAAAAATTTCTGCTGCTTTGAAGGTCCCAATGAGCACAGTGGCCTCCATCATCCGTAAGTAGAAGAAGTTCGAAACCACCAGGACTCTGCCTAGAGCTGGCCGGCCATCTAAACTGAGCGATCAGTGGAGAAGGGCCTTAGTCAGGGAGGTAACCAAGAACCCGATGGTCACTCTGTCAGAGCTCCAGAGGTCCTCTGTGGAGAGAGGAGAACCTTCCAGAAGGACAACCATCTCTGCAGCAATCCACCAATCAGGCTTGGAAGGTAGAGTGGCCAGACGGAAGCCACTCCTTAGTAAAAGGCACATGGCAGCCCGCCTGGAGTTTGCCAAAAGGCACCTGAAGGACTCTCAGACCATGAGAAAGAAAAGATTGAACTCTTTGGTGTGAATGCCAGGCGTCACGTTTGGAGGAAACCAGGCACCGCTCATCACCAGGCCAATACCATCCCTACGGTGAAGCATGGTGGTGGCAGCATCATGCTGTGGGGATGTTTTTCAGCGGCAGGAACTGGGAGACTAGTCAGGATAAAGGGAAAGATGACTGCAGCAATGTACAGAGACATCCTGGATGAAACCCTGCTCCAGAGCGCTCTTGACCTCAGACTGGGGCGATGGTTCATCTTTCAGCAGGACAACAACCCTAAGCACACAGCCAAGATATCAAAGGAGTGGCTTCAGGACAACTCTGTGAATGTCCTTGAGTGGCCCAGCCAGAGCCCAGACTTGAATCCGATTGAACATCTCTGGAGAGATCTTAAAATGGCTGTGCACCGACGCTTCCCATCCAACCTGATGGAGCTTGAGAGGTGCTGCAAAGAGGAATGGGCGAAACTGGCCAAGGATAGGTGTGCCAAGCTTGTGGCATCATATTCAAAAAGACTTGAGGCTGTAATTGCTGCCAAAGGTGCATTGACAAAGTATTGAGCAAAGGCTGTGAATACTAATATAAATAAAATTTATTATTATTATTATTATTATGTTCATGTGATTTCTCAGTTTTTTTATTTTTAATAAATTTGCAAAAACCTCAATTAAACTTTTTTCACGTTGCCATTATGGGGTGTTATGTGTAGAATTCTGAGGAAAAAAAATGAATTTAATCCATTTTGGAATAAGGCTGTAACATAACAAAATGTGGAAAAAGTGATGCGCTGTGAATACTTTCCGGATGCACTGTACTGAACTGTTTAAATATCAAATTAAGACACATCTATTTAGACAGGCATTTGGCTAGTGTGGTTATCTGTGGATGTTTTTTTTTATATCGTCCTTGTTTTGTATTTTGTTTTGATATTTCATTTTACTCCATGTTTAATTGTTCATGCTTTGTAAATTTTTGTCTGTGATAGGCACTTTATAAATACATTTTTACTTACTTACTTTTAGTATAACTGAATCTTCATAGCATGCAGTTTTACAGTTCAAGCATCTTTGGTTCAATTACCATAACCAGTCGCTGTCTACTGCATGTTCTTCTTGTGTTTGTTTACTGAGCAGTATTCTTTCAGTTGTTTACAGGTTGTGTTTCTTAGCATACTTGTGACTACTGTTACACTCTTTGTGCCTCTCGAAGTTTCATGTGAGGACCATATCCCCTCTTTGGTTCAAGTGTCATTGTATTACTTTGCTCACCTTGCTGTATTGTTAGGCTCCTTTGTTCCTTTTGGTGACGGGGATGGAGAGGATTTTACCATGAATAAGTCTCTTGTGCTCTCGACCCTCAGTGACTGCAACCTGTGACTCAAAAGTGGCTTGAGAAACATTAGTTTAGGTGCATGGGTCTGTATGAGTAGATCTGTGCCCAGGACTACTAGGAAATGCATTGTCCCCACCCCCATAACTCAGCACTGGGAGAAGCTGGTATGAAAATGTATATTTGTACTTAGTTTATTCCAGGTGTGAAATGCAAAAAAAAAAACAAAAAAACAACAAGAAATAAATAAATAAAAATGCACTCAACTTCTGTGGGGCAGTTGCAGTGGAAGGCAGGAGAAGATGTGTATTGCAGCACAAAAAAAACAATTTAGTGTACAAAATGTAAAGTTTCACAGTGTCTGGTGATAAACAGAAGTTGTTTCAAGGACTAGCATGAAAAATAATGTTTAAACTTTTGTTTGCTTGATATTTCAATGGCTCATCAGTTCAGTAGCATATTTCACCTGAGCATTCTAAGCATCATTCCACTCAACATGCATATTAAAAAGAAACAATTTAATACTATAATGCCTGACTGTAGTCTTTATTCTTATGTGTTTTTACTGGAAAAAATATTTGATCCTTAATGATTGTATTCAATTGAAGTATTGGGTGCTTCCTGTATGTTGATAGGAATTTGATTAGTTACTGTGTAATTTGCCCCAAAAGACTTAACACTGTTATTTCTGTAAAAAATGGCTAAACAAAATATGAAGTGTAGAAATTGAATACTTATGCATACAATATGATAAAATAATGTTGCAATACAACAATAATTGTGAGTTTCTTGTGTTTTGAAGTAAAAAAAATATTACAGAAAATTAAATTTCAGTGTAGGAGTTACTCAGTAAAATTATAGAATACTTTAGCAAGGCACTGTTTACATGTAATACTTACTGAAGCAAACTGAACGTTAAACATTGTTTCATACAGGACAACTCTAGAAGATCGTCTAAAGCTGGATGAGAAATCAGGAATGTTAAATGTTTCAGATACAACTGTTGGAAGCAAGCAGCTGACCTTCAGTTTGAAAAAGGTAAGTTTTCAGTAAGTCACTTTTTAAAGGGATGTCATTCAATAAGTGACACCAGTAATGATTAACAAGTTTTTATCGTGGATAATAACAAATATAATTTGGTGAAGTTGTCTTTATTTGTTAATCCATCCAAGTCTTACTTTAGGTTTTGTTTTAAGAGTTAAATTAAGCAAGCAACAGAAGTGGGAAGTAATTACTTCAATGCCATTTTATTAACTTTGTCTATTGACATGAAATGCTCTGCTTTGCTTATTATGTCTAAAGCATTCTTACCGTGGTGGGTGTATTTAACAAAGCCATTCTTCCTTGCATTTTAGTTGATTTAGCTATAGAAATATGAATCAAAGGTTTTGTTCAGTATAGTTTTTGTTTTAATGTTAATGATTCAAGCCGGTCTTATAAGTTCATGGGAAAAGTTAGGTAAAAACAGAGTGTTAACCCTTAACTACTTGCGCCATTTCTCAACTCATAAGTACTCACGTGGTGTACTTTATGTACCAATGTTAAAATGGCAGTTTATATGCACGCTGTGAGGTTGCAATATAAAATATTGCAATTTTAAATTCTGCATGTTTTTAATGTAATTTAATACCATTTTACTGAATAGTATGACGCAGTCTAGGACTATCTGAAAGTAAACCTGATCCACTTCTCCAGTGCTCATTCTCCAATGGTCACACTTTCATTCACTGCAGGATTTCAACATATATCACATTTCACTTGAGTTGTTGAATGTTCTTTGCAGACAAAGTCATTGCAAGAAGAACATCTCATTGCTGTCATACATACATAAGTACCCACGCGGTGTACCAAATGCACTGAGTGGAACTTGCAACTGCATCCACTCATAAAACCGGCTGGGGGCACACTGGAGGGAAACCACTGAAACCATTGTGACACTGTACTTGTAGTGAATCAAGCCTAGGGTAGATGGTGGATGCTGCCAAGTAGGTTCACGTAAAAAGACATTGGACAAAAATAACAGATTGATGTACAAAATACATCAGCGCGAGTAGTTAAGGGTTAATGGAACCACTGTCATAGATATATGGACAATTCTGAGAACTGTTTTTTAAACATCTGTTGATCAGTTTTTTTAATAAAGATGTTGTACTTGTATATTGGTATCCTTAGATTTGCACTTAAAAGTAATTCTCCCATTTCTAGTACAGAGGAACCTTTTACAATTTATTTTCATTGTACTAATGTTTGCTGTTTCTGACACATCCTTAACTTCCTAACATAGCTTGAGCAAACACCACATTTCAGTCGAGACCAACTTTGACTATATTAGCTTAAGTCAATATCCATGATTTTTAAGTCTCATAGAAAGCACAAAAAGGTGGTTTCATTTTGACCCTTCCATTATTTTGCACTAGGTGTTATTTTGCTGAGAAAGCCAAACTAGACTTCCCCAATCTGTAGCTCCCCATTTTGGGGAATTTCTGGGCACTTGCAGGTGGCCTGAAACTTGCAATTTTCATATCCTGAATCTTGAACAGGGTTTCTATGTATCACTGGTAGTTTAGAGCAAACTAACCACTTCATCATAAGTGGCAGTGATGAGAGCCACATATTCCCAGTGTGGATTCCCTCAGAGCTTCAACTGAGGCTTGATATCTGATTCCTAAGAATCACAAACCACAAGGAAACAGTAGCCTCATGACACAGTACATCTGTATTACCTTTCACAATAATCCCCAGGTTTTGAGGTCAGAAGCCTTCTTCTGGAATGCACATGTATGGACTACATTTTCCAACTCACACAGCTCTTCAGTACCTACAGTATGTAAAGGCAAGCAGTTGGTATGTGGGAAGAAGAAAGCACATTGCTGTTTTTGAATCTGAAAGTTGACTATTGAACTCAGTTTCCCTTGCTTTCATGGTAATTATTCCGTCACTATTGTTTCAACTTATGGCTTTCATTATTAAATATACGTACAGTATATGCAGACAAAACCTTACCTTTTATTCTCAGTGCTTTTGATATCCACCGAGTTCTTAGTTTATTCAGTTTTTGAGAAATTTTCAGGTAACAAAATAAACTGGTCAGAGTCCTGTCTTCTATCAACACATTTTCCTCTTGTCTGTTCTATTGACCGGCTTGATTAAACAGCCTCGCCTCAATGTTTCTTCTTTGTTACTTGATAGCATATCTTCCAAATTACTGTTGGGTACTAATAGTGTTAAGGAAGATCTTATCTTCTGGTTTTCTCTCTTTTCTCTTTGTAGTTTCACTCCAGACTAGCAATTATTTAAATGGATATAGTCCATTGTTTGTTTTACCAGTACAATGCTACTGTTCCCACTCCATTAAAATTTTGTCTTGTGTTAGATCTTTTTCCTTTGACATCTTGTGGAGTAATAAACCACCCTTCATACAGCACTCTGATCTGTAACAGAGTGAAGGGTGGGGTGTTATTGTTAAACTATATACCTTTATATACCTCTAGGAGCATTTGATTTCTTTTTAATTTTGAACTGACTAGACCTCTGGCTTCTGTTTTCTTTTATTGGTCGGGATTCAATCTCCTTTCTTCCCTGAACTTGTCAAGTAGTTATGACATTTGGGAATGTTTGTGGTGATACCAAGTTACAGGTGTTACTTTCACTGATATTCACTTTCTTTGTCCCTTCTTCATTACCCTGCCAGCCCAAACCCCAGCCCCCCCCAAATCCCACCATTTGTTCAGGTCAGTTTTTAATGTTAATGGTGGTCTAGTACCTTCTTAGCCTTCTTCTTATTCTCGGTATAGTTTCACTTGCTTACTATCTCCACATTTGTATTCAATGGCCGCTTTGTCCATTGTTTAAGGCATCCTATAAGCCCTCCTTGCCAATATTTTTGTTTGGAAGTGTGACCTTCCTTCATCATCACTTCTTCCATGTAAATTTATTTTTAATAACATCTCCATACCGCTTATATATCTGAACCATCAGCATGTCCAGTTTGAAAATGTACATTGTTAATACCTTACTCCTTGCAAGCATCATGCCATGTGCTTGACTATAAAACGCAACTGTCATCTTAGCCCATCAAATGTCCAAGAAACATTGCTCCATAACTTCAGGGATCATCTTCTGGTATTTTCTTTTTGGTCTGTTGTCTCTGCTCCTGTCCTCTTCTTCTTTTTAGTTTTTTTTTTTCTGGACCGCTACACACTTCCATTCACTTCTATCCCAAGCTGAAAATATACTTCAAAAAACAGAAAACAGAACAGAATGAATTGATGGAAAATTCCATTAAAAAATGTAAAACTAAAAAAATTAAAAGCAAAATTAAAAAAAAAAAATAACCGCGTAAACCTACAGAAAGAGTATCTTTGGAAATAAATCTTTCAAAATGTGCCTCAGATAGCAAATGAAATAAATAAATATTTTACCCAATGATTTACCCTAAGTTCTTGTCTATAAGCCGGACTCATGTATTAGCCGGAGACCAAAAATCATACGAATTTTTAAAATAAAATCGTATCATAGATAAGCCGGACTCATGGATAAGCCGAACGTACTATAACCTATAACTAATAGAAGGGAGGGAGGTCAGTGGTCTCACTCGCGCCCATTTAATTTCTTTAAGGGGGGAGAGAGTGTGAGATATTGCACTCGCGCCCATTTAATTTCTTTAAGGGGGAGAGAGTGTGAGATATTGCCGTCTCTCTCACTCCCCGCATGGCGCGGTTGGAGCGGCCGGAGCGCGTTCTTTCTGCTCTGGGCGTCGCCGAGTCAACACGAGCGCGTAGCGGTCATTTAAATTGTGATTTTATATGTAAGCATATTTAAATATATATCGCGGATTTCTGCGGACAATGGGTCTTTTAATTTCTGGTACATGCTTCCTCAGTTGGTTTGCCCAGTTGATTTCATACAAGGGACGCTTTTGGCAGATGGCTGAGAAGCTACCCGGCTTACTGTTCTCTCTCTCTCTTGCGCTGACTATCTGTGATCCTGACGTATGGGGATTGAGCAGGGGGGCTGTTTGCACACCTAGACGATACGGACGCTCGTCTAAAAATGCTGAAAGATTATCTTCACGTTGCTATCTTTTGTAAAGCTGATTCCTGAAAAGACATGCTGCACAGTGCTTCGCATACTTAAAAGCTCGAAGGGCACGTATTGATTTTTGACTGAAAAACAAACTCTCCCTCTCCCTCTCTTTGTCTGCTCCTGACGGAGGGGGTGTGAGCTGCCGCCTTCAACAGCTTTGTGCCGCGGTGCTTCGCATACTTAAAAGCCAAACAGACATATTGATTTGTTTGCTTCACTGCTTTGAAGAGGAAGATATGTTTGCATTCTTTTAATTGTGAGACGGAACTGTCATCTCTGTCTTGTCATGGAGCACAGTTTAAACTTTTGAAAAAGAGACAAATGTTTGTTTGCAGTGTTTGAATAACGTTCCTGTCTCTCTACAACCTCCTGTGTTTCTGCGCAAATCTGTGACCCAAGCATGACAATATAAAAATAACCATATAAACATATGGTTTCTACTTCGCGGATATTCTTATTTCGCGGGTGGTTCTGGAACGCAACCCCCGCGATGGATGTATAAGCCGGACTTATGTATAAGCCGATATTCTATTTTTTCATTTTCACAACTTTTTTCCTTAGATAAGCCGCGGCTTATTGACAAGAACTTAGGGTATTAAAAAAAGAATGAATAAAAAGCCAGAAAGGCAGAAGTAGAAACAAGTCTTAAAACTGAAGAGTCAGATGTGCTTGCAACACTAGGTGTACAGTATGATAAGTAGGTTTTTGAACAGATACTTGGAATACAAGACAAAAGCAAAACATGCAGCATAATTTGCTTAGACTTTCATAATGCTCTTAGTAGAGTTCAACTCCAAAGGGGAATTTAAAATTTATAGCCCATTGGCTTCAGAGGTAGCTTACAAAACTGGATTTCAGACTGGTTAATAGGTCCGAGACAAACTACAGATACAAAGTGAAGAATGCACTACATACAGTAATGTAAGGTCATCTGTGAAGTCCTTCAAATATAAATTATATGTATGTGTAATTCATATTATATTTGTATTATATGTATAAATATATACAAATACTGGGAAAACAGAAAAGGAAAGACCTGGATGTTCTTCAAAGGAGGCAAACATCTCAAAAATACACTTACAAAGAGAAGTGCAAAGTCCTACCTGTAGGTAGAAAGAAAATTACCAGAGAAGTAAAAGTGACATAGAAGGAGCAAAATGTCTCAAAATGCATTAATGTCTTTTTTTTCTTCTTACTTTTCAAGTTTTATTGTCATATACAGAAAACAGTATTTCAGACTTTCTTAATACTAGGGTGTTGTACCGTGTTAGCCATTATGAATGTAGAGAAAAGCCAAGCAATATGACACCTTTTATTGGCTAATTAAAAAGATTACAATATGCAAGCTTTCGAGGCAACTCAGGCCCCTTCTTCAGGCAAGATGTAACTTAGTAAAGCCTTTGGTTGGAAATGAATGCTGTTTCTGGCTCTTTTATTTTTACAGTATTTCAAAAATGTTTATGCCCAATTTAACTTAGTTTATGGGAAACTAATTCATTATGATTATAGGAAAAAGAATAATTATAAACTGAATCTCATTCCTAATTGCCATACTGGTTGATGAGAACATTATACATCATTGGTATAATGTATTTTAAAAGAATTTATGCTAGCATTCTAAAGGCTTCCTTAAGGCTAGCATAGAACAAACAAAAATAGCTCCATGAAGAGAATGAAATAAGTAATATTAGAAATTACCTTAATAGCCTCTCCTTTAAAATGACGATTGTTCTTACCAGTCACAAAATGTTCAAGTAGCAATTAAAACTCCTGGATACAAAAGAATCCAGCACTTAGAACAGCAAGTGTAGTTTCAGGTATCTAAGAGGACCAAGATTTTTGGCCTTCACTTTGACACGTGACAACCAATTGGGTCAAAAGTTGACCTGAACTCGTGTTCAAGAAAATTATTTCTGAGTATAACTAATAATAAAAGAGGCAATATTTTAAACAAGTAAATACAGACAGTAAACATTCAGATATATCTCCAGTAAAATTTAAACAAAGACCTGCTTCACAATAGCTTATCGAAGATATCGCAGGAACTGATAAGTAATCAGAAGTGATTTTGTATTTACAGGCTTTAAATGACATGGAGTTTTTGCCAACTTTCCCTCTAAATACATTAAAACTAATTCACTGTTTGGACTGGTGCCTTGTCCAGGTGGTTTTCCTACCTTGTGCCCAGTGATTGCTGGAATAGGCTCCAGCTTCTCTGCTGTATTGGCAGGTTAAGAAAATGGAGGGATAGCGTTAATTCAGTTGGCAGCCATCGACCGTAATAACTTTGCTTAATCTATTCAAAGTAGCTTTTAGCTTGGAGACACCGTAAGTAAGCAAAAGGTTAAACGCAAAGTGACATTTGGGCAAAAACACATGAAATGGAATATATTTTAACTAATGAGGCTAATAACATTGCGAGATAGCACAATAAATAGAAAACATTCTTAGTAATGCTTGCTATCATTGGATTTGTTAAATTCTTTGTCCGTCAGTTTTTAGCCAATTTAAGCAGCTATATATTTTATTTTACATTTATATATTCGATTTTGTGACCTTATATTCTGCATCTCTCATCTCACTTTTCTCAATCCACTTTTTCTGGTGAGGGTTGCAGTTTATTCTGTACATTTCTTTCTTCCAGTAACTGTAAAACTGATCTAAAATCATTAGTTTACTTTTTAGTCATGTGCTGTTTTACATAATTAATGACTGTTACTTTCCTTGTATTTAGTCTGATCAACAACAAAAGCAACTTGATGCAGAGCGACAGCACCAGCTGGAGAGAAAGAAACTGAGACGCGCTGCTGGCCATTTACAAAGCAAACCTTCCAGAGGCAGAGGAAGAAGACCATTTTAAATCAAACCACATATAAATGGTTGAGAGGGGTACTGCAGCCCTCACAGCAAATCCACATGCTGTCTTTTGGCAGGAGATGTGTGAAAGAATTGTCATTTTAAACTGCTAAAAGTTCTTCATTTCAAGTTATTAGCAGACCTTGAAAATAAGTAGACACAACAGCTATGTTTGGATCTCTTTAGTGATCCTGGTAATTTTCAGAGAATAATTGTATTAAGAAATAAATACAGGTTTTTTAAAAAAAACAAGAAACTTGTATATACTTGTTTTTGTTAATATTCTTATAGTTGACTACTTTTTATTATTGAATTGTACATTACATTACTGAATATTGTCTTAATAAATGAAAAACTTATTTGAACATATGGTAATGAAGATGATTAACTTGTTCCCATTAAACAATTTGAATGCTTTCTTTAAAAATATACATCATGTTCAAATTATAGTGTCTGAAAGAATTATCAAAGTGCAACCACATATAATATGAAGTTTAGTGCCTACACAAAATGTTATACGTAAAAAACAGATGTTTCATTTATTTTGTAATTTGGAATGGCAAATACTACTGGTAAAAATGCCCACTGCCAAATAATACAGGTTAAAATGTCCACAGCATGAAAACTAAGCAACAGAATGCATACTTTACTTTAGCTTGTTTCATACTTTTTATACTTTTTCTAAACAAAGCCACCTGAAAAGTGTGTAAACTTCTAATTGTAATTAAGATTTTCAACCATCACATGTAAGGTAACTGAAATTAATAGATTTTCAGAGAAATTAAAAATGTAATACGAATTTTACAATTGTACTAAAAATTGGTTTTTATTATATATCCATGCATTTCCATTAGGTAGTCCACATCTTTCCTAATTGCAGTATAAAACCTCATATCATGGTGGTCTTATTTTTTAAGTGTTCTTTTTAAAGTTCCTTGCAGTTCCTAAAACAACTGCCAGATGGAGAATCACACCAGTGAAATACCAGTATTACAACTTCTTACACCGGCATACTGTGAAGAGTCTTCTCATTGTTCTTCTTAACAGGTTGGTTTTCTTCTTCTGTTTTGTTTTTTTTTTCCTTAAACTATTGAAACTTACTTCCAACTCTCACAAAAATTTTAGATTACAGATGAGGCAATACAAAACTCTACTTACATCACATCATTCTATAAGTTGGCGCCTGTGCTCTTTTTTTGGGTGCATTTTATTTGCTACTTTTCAGTTGCTGTTTGTGTGGATTTAGCAGCAACTCAAAAATTGGGTTAGTTTTCTTCCTAAATTCTGTTTGGAAATTCACATGACCATAAAAATGTGGAAAACAGAGTCGTAATAAGTAGTAATTTCAGAGAATTCCCATAGCACGTGTACACAGCAAATTTCTAATGGCTTTTTAAAAACAAAAGAACCTGAAAACTGACTGCAGTGCTGTCTTGCTGCCTCTATCTATGTAAAAAACATTTTTTTATTAATTGGTAAGCTCTGGGTGAGGAATGCATGTTGTGGCATTTGTCATGGACCATTTGTACATATTTGACAGCATTTTTACATACTGATTTCCTGCACTGAACAGTGAAGATTGTTTGATCCAGGTGATTTAGACATGTATGCTTAAATTTGCTGTAAAATCACACTTTGGAAATAACGAGTACCGTATTTAAGAAAGCCCTTCTGTTGGTTTCTACATGATCTAAAAAGTACATTTTTTTGAATGCATTCTTCCCTGAAAAAAATTAAATTTTCCTTATGTATTTATCCAGTTGTTAGCTGTATAGTGTAGGTGAAAATAAAGATGCTTTTGATTTTCCAGCATATAAAAAGCTAGCTCTAAGACTGTATATTTTAACTTTGCATCTTTATTTGTATAGGAATATTAACCATAATGCAGTGCCCTGTGTGGACTTGTAAATTTGTGGGCACTCTAATAATAGACAGTTAAGTGCAACTGTTGAATTTTTGCCCTTGTAGAGTCAAAAACTATTGAAATCCTGTACTGAAGACCTCTAGGTTATGAGGGGGGCACAAAGAACAGTACTGCAAATGTTTAAAAGAGTAAACTATATAAAATCTAATTTAAACGGGTCTTTATCTGAATGTGTTTAGAATATTTTTCAATTAATTAATTTTTTATATTGTTGGAAAAAGATGTATTATTTTAAAACTAATGTCATTTTAAAAGTATTTGTTAGTTTAATATAAATGCAAATACATCACAGTTTATTTCAAGAGAAATTAGTGGCATCATTTCAAAATCACATCACTCGAGTTTTCAAATTACATTACAGTGAGAAACAAACAATTTCAGCCATGACTTTCACACTTGCCTGCAGTTGCTGAATTTTGAATTCAGAATTTCGATTTTGAATTTCAACATCCTTAAGGATGTTGGATTATACAACAAGGAGTAACAGGATGGTGGATTATGTGACTTCCTCACAACTTTTCAACACAGTTTCAGACTTCCAACACATCATGTTACGTGCTAACTGCATTTTGACTGTCAACTGATGCACTGCTTGTCAGTGGCTGTACGAATGTTTTCAAGGTATTGCAAGCTCAGCCAAAGTGTGTCTGTATTTTTGCATTTTGTTGCTTTAGGACTAACCTGAGGCATTGGAGCAATAAGCCCGTTCTGTTTGAAGGCTCCAAAGCACCAGTTTTCCTTTTTTCCTTGTGGTTGTATTGTATTTTTAGCAGGTTGTCCACTCACACATGACCACCCCTACAACTTAAAATCAAATCTTTTACATTTTCTTGTGGCTTGTAAAGGGTGTAGTTACAATATGTGACTGATGGTCACAGGTATAAAACGTGGCTGTCCAGAATTCTTAAGATTATATAAATGAAGGCTACAGCTGAAAATTCCATGGAAAGTCACATAGTGTGATGCTGGTCTTAGCTATTAGCTAATAAAATCTATTTGAAGTATTTAGTGGTCTCCTCTCCTTTGTCAAAACATCTTATATTCTTTTGTAATTCTGTTTGTAAAACATTAAGTAAGTAGAGCCTGATTAGTAATTTGGTAATTCACTTACTACTTAAAAGCACATCTCAGCCTGTAATCCCTGCACTACATGTTTTTAATGTTTAGTATAACATTCAATTAAAAAAAAAACATACATTTGTATTATACAGTCATTTTAGATTGCAAAATGTAGGCAGCACTGAAGTTCAATCAGTATTCCATATGTCAGTGTTTAAGTATTTAATAAGCATTTTTGTAGTCATATGCATAATCGGCTTACAAGATGACATACTTTCACATAAAATATATTTTTTTTCTAAATACCTTTGCATATTGTGATTGCTTTTCATGTTTATTATAGTGTACATTCTTGCTTTTGTGTTTATTATTATGCTGTACCAGTCTGTGAGAAAGTATTTCTTGGCCTCAGCTAGGAGAAATTCAGAGAAAGTTTTTGTTTCCCGAGGTTTCAAGCCTTGGGGGGGCAACACTTTCTAAACCTTTTTTAGATTGAATTTTACTTTTTCTGATTTTTCCTTTTGGCAGTTTCACAGAACACCTCATATTTTGTGAAAAATGTCAAAATTTGATTTTTATTACTGAAAGTATATAAGCATTTCGTACATGATCATTTTGAAGCATGTGATACTGTTGAAAGAAACCAGTTATGCATTGCTAAATCACAATGCTTACAATAACTGTTGTACTGCTGACAGTGGGTTTCAGCAGCAGTCTTATTGTTACATTCTTCTGACAGCTCAAAGTCATCAACCCCACACTAGACCTCTTCTGCAGAGTATTCTTTTTGACCAGAACAACTGCAGGTTTTGATGCCACACTGTAAGAAAATTTCATCACTGAATGAGTACGTTTACCTTACTGCCTTCTGGTGGATAAAAATGATAAATTCTTAGAGACATTTCTTGCTATTGTTATCACCCTTTCATCCTGAGTTTTGTTGAATACTTACTTGAAAGAGTTAAATTATTGTGATTGGTCTCTTGTATCAAAAGAATATTATATTAAAATTACACACAGCGTTAGCACATTTTGGCATCCCACCACTGAACCTCGGACATGCTGGAACACCACCTGCTTAACACTGGAACTTTTTTTGGATTAGTCATGCCAAATAACAGTGGGCATTTCCCACCAGAACCTGTCATAAATTTTAAGCGGAATGATGATTTCATATAAGCTAAGTACACAATCATTATGTGTTGTTATTGAGGTTATTGTTGCAGCTTTACACATTGCATTTTTCAACATTAGACCTGGTCCATTTATGGAGATGCAGGGTACACACACACACACACAAAAAAAATCAATCCCACATTTCAATAGCCCATGGTCAGCTGACCTCAGTGCCCCTCTACTTCATAATTCACCAGGGCAGTGACAAACGCCCATGAGCTAAAAAGACGACAGTTGATTTCTGACATGGAGTACTTTGTTGACAATAACACATCCACTTCAAGGCCCTGCTCTGGAGTCATGAACAATAACTTTGTTCATTTATGAATCACTCATAAGATCACAAAAAGTGCAGTCTTGCTGCTACCTGTGTATCTGTCCCAAAACTGGGGCTGTAGTCAATTGTGCAGATATGAAAGACAATAAAAAGCAAATACATTCCTAATCACATAAAAAATGATACAAAGAATTAAAAATTACACTGCCTGGCTAAAAAAAGTCACACACTCTAGTATTTTGTTGGAATGCCTTTAGCTTTGATTACTGTACACATTTGCTGTGGTATTATTTCAATAAGCTTATGCAATATCAACATTACCATTCAGAGTTACATAGATTTTTTGCCAAGATCTTGTATTAATATGATGGGAGAGTCTGACCACTGCGTAAAGTTTCCTCCAGCACATCTCAAAGATTCTCAATGGGGTTATGGTCTGGACTCTTTTATGGCCAATCCATGTGTGAAAATAATGTCTCATGCTCCCTGAACCACTGTGTCACAATTTCAGGCCAATGAATCCTGGCATTGTCATGTTCAAATATGCCTGTGCCATCAGGGAAGAAAAAAAAAAAAATCCATTGATGAAAAACAATATCTTCAATATATTCAGGTAGTTAGCTGACCTCATTTTGTGGGCACATAACGTTGCTGAACCTAGACCTGACCAACTGAAGCTGAACTTGTTTGGTAAGCACTAACCGTGATGGGTGCTTCACATCATCTGCTTCTCTTCTTACCCTGATGCACCCGTCACTCTGGAACAGGGTAAATCTGGACTCATCAGACCACATGACCTTTTTCCATTGTTCCAAAATTCAAGCTTTATGCTCCCAAGCAAATTGAAGCCTTTTTTTCCAGTTAGCCTCACTGCTAAGTGTTTTTTCTTAAGGCTGCACAACTATTTAGTCCCAGTACTTTGGGTTCTCTTCACTTTGTGCGTGTGAAAATGCTCTTCCTTTCACTGTTAAAATTAGCTGTGAGTTCTACTGTTGATTTTTTTTTTATGATTTGATTTCATCTAACGTTTAAGTGATCTCCAATCATAATCATTCAGGATTTTTTTCTGACCACATTTCTTCCTCTAAGATGATGGTTCACCACTGTGCTTCCAGGTTTTAATAATGCGTTGGACAGTTAAACCAAGTTTATTAGTTTCAGCAGTCTCCTTAGTTGTTTTCTTTGCATGATGTAGGCCAATAATTTGACCCTTCCGAAACAATATAACATCTTTTCCACAACCATAGAATATGTCTTCTGACAAACTTGTTTAAGAAATGAGAAGCTACTAGCTGATCACTGCAGAACTTATCCAAAGGAAGGTTCTTACCTATTTGCTTTGTTAAATCCAGGTGGTGATTTTTTTTTGGCTGGGCAGTGCTTTAAGCTTACTTAATTAATAAGTCTGGCAAAGCAGCACTTCAATAACATCATACAAACCTACTTTTTACTTTTACAAATAAGGTAGGCAACTCCATTTTTATCTTCTAATAGAGTATAATGTAGTTGCCATACTAATGGCAACTTTATTATGCTGTTAATTTGCAGTGTCTGCTGTTATTATGCTGTTAATTTGCAGTGTCTGCTGCTGTTATGCTGTTAATTTTGCAGTGGCCAAGTAATAAAAAGAGTACACGACACGTGTTTCACCCTGGTGCTCATCAGATTAACACACCTTTTCTTCCCCTTTCAGGGATCAAACCTCAGACATCAGTGCCTGAGGCAAAGCCTCAGATGTTACGCCATGGCGGCTGGTTCACTTACTTTGGCAGGTACTACGTAACATGTCTATGATCTGCTTCTCGCAACTGAGAGGGTGTGGCGGATGTTTGTCAACAGGCTGACCAACCTCAGACGTTACCTGGTGGGTAACCACCCACATAATGAGATTGTTGTCAAACCTATGGATTGCAATACTCCAGTCTACACCCTGCCATGTAAGCGAAGCAGCCGCAGTGGCGCAACATCAGAGGCATCAACTCAGGTGCTAATGTCCAAGGTTTGATTCCTGCAAGGGGAAGCAAAGGTGTGTATATCTGATGAGCCCCAATTAGGGCCAAAAATGTGTTGTGCACTCTTTGCATTATATGGCAGGTGACTACATAACAAACACACACACACACACACACACACACATATATATATATATATATATATATATATATATATATATATATATATATATATATATATATATATTAGGGGTTCCCCCCCCGCCCCCCCACTTGCTTTGCTCGCCAGCCACTTTGCATCTCTGCCACTCGCATTGTGAAGAGGGGGGATGAACACACTCCAAGGAGATGTGTTCACTCCTTCAAAACCCCCTCTTAAACAGTGATACAATGGGTAACATTGTTTTTTTTTTTTTTTTTGGTTTTTTTTTTATACCTCCTCTTTGCTCGATCAGCTGCTGGTTTGTTGCTGCTGTCGTGCCGCGTGATCTGCATCTCGCACGGAGCTTTGAACATTTAAAAGCCTGTACAGCAGCTCTCTTACTCTTTGTGTTTTATTTCCGGCCCCGGGTGTGGTTAAATCTTTTGGCACAAAGTCCCATCTTGCGAGACGTGAGTTCTTGATATTTTTTAGTGTATAATTTAAAAATGGAATAAGAATCTGTAAAACTAACATCACATTAAAGTTTGATAAATTCTGAAAGAAAGATACCAAACATATACATATGTAGGTTTTAAAATAAGCCTGATTTAAAGAGTGACATAAGAACATCACCGTTGCACTTTTAGGCTTAGGATCTTATATATATATATATATATAGTAGATATGTATGTGTGTAAAATATATAGAAGCTTTCCTGGTATTTCCAAATCAGCTCCTGGAGGTCTGCTGTGGCCTCAAGTCTTCATTAATTAGTGACCAATTGCTGCTGCTAACTGAGCATTCTTCTTTTTCTTTGACTTGCATTTTAAGATTCAGAACCCTGTTTTTAATTTGTTCTCCATGTTTTGTCATATCTATTCCAATAAAATAATATGGTAAAAGAAAATGTAACCATTTGTATCCCATATGTCATAAGTCGCCTTGGATAAAGGACTCGGCCTAATAAATAAGTTTAGAAAAGGGGTCAAAATAAGCACCTAAACCTCCCTCTTCTGTTACAATGGGAACAGTGTGTAAAAGAAACAACGGCACCATTCATATCCATATGATTTTCTATATAAACATTCAGAGAGCAACTGCATCCTAACCTTGGGATGTGTCCTGTTTTGAGCCATGTATGTCCGTCAGAGTGTGTGTGAGTGTGGGACTTTGTGATAGACTGGCACCTGTTCAACATTACAAGGATAGGCTCGGACCCTCTGCTGATTCTGAATTACAGTTATATTAACATTTATTTTTTCAACATTCAAAGTCTATTTTAAAACATCAGTAAAAGGAATTTAGGTGTGAGCAGTAACATGCCCTATGACAAAGTGGTGAAAACAGGCAGCATGGTGGTGCAGTGGGTAGTGCTGCTGCTTCGCATTTAGGAGACCTGGGTTCGCTTCCTGGGTCCTCCCTGCGTGGAGTTTGCATTTTCTCCCCGTGTCTGTGTGGGTTTCCTCCGGGTGCTCCGATTTCCTCCCACAGTCCAAAGATATGCAGGTTAGGTGCATTGGCAATTCTAAATTGTGCTTGGTGTGTGTGTGTGCGTGTACTCGTGCTTGCCCTGTGGTGGGCTGGCGGCCTGCCCAGGGTTTGTTTCCTGCCTTGCGCCCTGTCTTGGCTGGGGTTGACTCCAGCAGACCCCCATGACCCTGTAGTTAGGATATAGCAGGTTGGATAATGGATGGATGGATGGATACGTGATGCTTAACTATGTATTTATTTTGGTATTTCTTTAACTGCCTTTCAGTTTGTTTGCATGTTTACATTCTTTGTCTTGCACTTATCTCAGGTGTGTATTATTTGGACAGTCATAAAAACAGTGGAGTTAAATTCCTTGTATGTGAACATACTTGGCCAATAAATGTGATTTGGATTCTATTCACACGTCAGCTGTACCCTACACCACTCACTTGGGGCAACATCATGTGCACTCACATTCCCCAACTCCATTAACAATCCAAGTCAGGATCCCTCTCAAAATTAATGTACCAAGGCCAGTAATTGAAAGACAGAAGTGTTGTTTTGGAAATGTACTTTAACCTCTGAGATTCTTTTTATATCGGTGGACAAGTTAATACTGGAAATGCCTAAACTTTTGGCCTTGATTCGTCCTGCAAAACTTACCTATGCAATATTCACTTGGCACAGATAAGCTAAAATACAAAACACGAATATCTTAACACTGGCCGAGGCTTACTATCTCAATGTCGTACCTTACCAGGGGCTAGAAGCTGCACCACACACGAGGTGTGCCTGCCGGGATTTGCTTATGTGTCGATCCATCTTCAGAATGCTTTCCTTAAAGGGTTACCCTTTGCATACATGCCAGAATTTTATTTAATCCCAAATTTGACAGTCTTGGAAAACCACCTCATGAATATTAAAGATCTGATGAGCTCATTTGTACCTGCCTGCAATTTCAGTTAAAGAACATTTCCTAAATGAGCTCTGTGCCCATAAGTTAAGAACCCTTGTTTAAATAATTCTAAAATTAAACCATACTGCAATAACACACACAAATTAAATATGAGGGGGAGTCAAGCTAAAGTCAGAAAATGGGAATTCTTTAGAAAATGGAACGAACCTTAACGAAACTGATAATGTCGTTTCTCAATGTAGTCTCCACCCTTCCCAATGTACTTGCGCCACCTGCCTGGAAGTGCCTGGATTCCAGCAGAATAGAAGGTCTTGTCCTCGCAACCACTCTTGCACCCAAGTTATTGTTGAGCACTACAAGTCGTGGGGTACTACAGTCACTAGTGCAAGTTACTGTGACTTGCTGGAGACCAATGTGAAGCCTGTTCTTCTATCCAAGTGGTGGGGACTGCGGTCTCAAGGAGTCCTTTTGCTGCAAGACAGTGCCCATCCACACATTGCTAAGAACACCAAGGCTTGCCTGAGGTATTGCCACATCCTCCTTATTCGGCAGATTTGGAAACATGTGATTTCCACCTTTTTTGGAACACTAAAAAAAACATCTGGGTGGTCGTCAATTCAAGACAGATGACGACGTGAAGAAAGCGGTGCACAAGAGGTTGTGAGGACAAGACAAAACCTTTTATTCTGCTGGAATCCAGGTTCTTCCAGGCAGGTGGCACAAGTCCATTGAGAAGGGTGGGGACTACATTGAGAAAAAACATTATCAGTTTTGTTAAGGTTCATTCCATTTTCTGATAAATTCCATTTTCTACCTTTAGCTTGACTCCCCCTCATATTACAAGTCGTATTTAGAATAATGTAAGAGCACAATTTTCCGGCAGCATTACTAGTGTATGTCCGCTCTTTAAGTACTGGATCATTGTTTGCTTTTTCATTCTCTCTCTCACACACACACACACACACACACACAAACCCTGTGCATGGTCTACTTTTCTGTCCATCTTCTCAGGATGGCTCCGCCCCTCTAATACTCCACAGACTCCTCCCTCTCTCTCTCTCTCTCTCTGTCTCTCTCTCTCTCTCTCTGTCTCGCTCCTCATTCCGTGTGGCCTCACCAGACTTTTCTTGGAATGAATGCCACTGGCAATTGTCCACATCCGCAGCTATGAGCACTTTGGTGTGATCAAAGAGTTGGACTCGACTCCAACCTTCTTATGCTGTCACTTTTGGAAAACATTTACACTTTAAAATTAAAAGAACTTGAAGAAAATCAGTGCTTGTTTTCTGTAGGGTGATATCCAAATGTATGTGTTATAATGCTAAGGAGAAAACACATATTTTTCATTTTAAGTAGCCGTACTGCCACATTTACAGTATACAGTTAAATTCTCACTTGCATGTCCGACCAACACAGAACACATAGCCACAATAAACAAGAATGTATTAAAATAACTTCGGTCTATTAAATCATCAGCACAACTCGACTAACCTATTGTACCTCTTGCTGAACACCGTTAAAAAGGTTATAATTAAATTATTTACACACTAGTGATTGAGCTGCTAGACCAGACCATTGAGACAGAGAGTATCAGTGAGGTCAGGGAGACCTTATTACCCCTGAGGGAAATCTGATTTCGGCAGGAGTGCCCAATAGTAAAACACTGCTCATCAGACAAGAAGATAAGCTATGAGATAATAATGCTATCCATTGTTATAATCAAAGCTAACACAACGGATTCCTACTGATAAGAAAATTGAATACATATTTTAAATATTAAATAACATTATTATTATTTAAAAATAATTTAGATACATTGCATTTTGACAATGATTACTGTGTCCACAAGTTATTAAGTGTTATACTTTACCCAGCGATACGGAAAAGCTCATTTATTTACCTCAATTTTTTTTTCTTTTTTTTTTTTTACATTTAATATTAAGTGGGGAAAAATGCTTGGGTGGTTCTCAGCTTCCTGACTGCCGACACCTCCAGCAGTTCCTTGTGTTAAATTGAAGCATTGATGCCTAACATGTGTTTTGTTTAATAGCTGCCACGTATCCCAGACAGCGAGACTACGGCCACCCATTCAGTGCACAGTTGCATAAAAGGGCCCGTTCTGTTTAATAGTTGGATGCCTCCATGGAATTAACACTTTTCTTTGTTTTGTATGTAATATTTTTCTGAGGGAGCCTAATGTTCTCTGTTTCATTTTCAGTTGCATGTTTGCAGGTTGTTCTGAGCCTTAGGCTCTTATAGTCTAACTTCTGGCATTTTTTTTTTTAACAGGTCTTGCGTGATTGAGATCTGCGAGTTTATTGCAGGTGACTTACTCCCACACGCTCGCCCTCAAGAAATGCATTCTTTCTACTAGAACATACCAAAGATTAGTAATAACGTAATCTTGGTAATTTTTTTTTTTTTGTTTGTTTTTTTTTCTAAATATTTTATAGATTAAATCACCTTGTTATGTAAGCCAAGATAAAAATATTTTGTAACTCATTGTACTTCATGTAACCTGTGATGTCAACATTGGCAATAGCCACCTTCACTATAGCATTTGCATGTTCTCCCCGTGATCCTGTTAATTGTCTCTTAGAAACAAACAAAGTTCATATATTTGCATTTAGACTGACTAAAAACTTTAAAAAATGAAGAGACTTTAGAATCTGATTCACACTTTATGTAGCTCGTTATAAAAGTGGGTAAATGTATTAATTAAATTGATTCTATTGCATTTATTTCTCGATCAAAAGAGGAGAGCCATTAGTAAATAAAAGCCCCTTCGTTAATTAACAACTGTTGCTTCCTTACAAACACCAAGAACCATCTGGAAGAGAACAATGCTGGCAGCCTGGTTGCAGTTTAAACAAGAGTTCTAAAGGAGACATAATGTCAACACTGATCAGAGGACAAACAGGACATGTAAGTGACAGATAATTTGCATGCTTACCCTCATTGACAATAAGAAGGAAACACCTGAAGGGCAGTTTAGTTTTCTTATTGTTCTTTAGAATTGATCAACATCTCTTTGCCAAAGTGCTACTGTACTATTTAGAGACACACTGGATCACAGTCCTAACAGTGATGTACAATGTAAGTAATAAGCTTCCCTCGGTCATTTAGCTTTTTATTAAATTGTTTATATCAACCTTAAACTTTGTCATCTGAAGCAAATGTATTTGACTTTTCTGTCATATGCTCAATATAATTACTTATCTTGGAAAATATTTATATGTTTGCTTCTTGTAGTCTGTGAAGTTGGCTTTATACTGGCTGCTGACATCCTCTTTCTGGCTGATCAATTGGCCCTGCAGTGTTCTCTATTCTCTTAGAGATGTGTGTGTGAATATGTCCAACCTGAACTCTCCAGTTTAGTGATCAATTTTGAAGGTCATCACCAGTATTAAGTTTATTTTCATTTATTTTCTGATTGATTGATTGATTGATTGGCTGTGTTATCTATCCTGTGAGTCTGTACCTTTGTTTTTATGTTTCTGCTGCTATAGTCGTCTGAATTTCCCCATGGCATTAATGAAGTTTATCTAATCAAACTAAAATGAGGACCATCTGTTTTTCTCTAACTTATTTTTTATCATTCATTTTCCTTTCTGGTTCAAACTTTCCAAGTGGAGGCCATTCATAATATGCCAGCAAACAAGTATGAAAAGTCCAGTACAATTTGCTCCCACACAGTGATTTTGAAAAGAAAAGAGATCACTATCAGGAATACATCTGTTATGGGCCAGAGTCCCCAGCACTAAAGAGTTCCAAGCACTTCCAAAAATGCCCACTGGAGGGGGGTATACCGTCAAATCCTAGATGGTAATAAAAGCAAGCACCGAATCCTTATAAAATAAAAAGGTTTATTTCACAAAAAGATCTATAAATTCATGAAGCTCCACAGAGCACAAAAGGAAACAAAGGAGTTGCCAGTAAAGGCAATCCAAGGTGAACAAGTCCCAAAACAAAATCCCAAGGACTGTCGAAATAGGGAGCAGCAGATCAACAAATCCAGCAAGTCTCTAAATATCTAAAATTCACAAAAAAAGAAACACAAGAACTCAATGAACCACCAGGAACTGTGGGAGACCCTCTGGATATATAAGGTGGAGGGCAGTTAATAATAATTGTATTTCATTACATTTATATGTCACTTTTCTCACTGCAGGTGGTCCGAGCACAACATACATGGAATGAGGTGTTGAAACAAAAACATAACCAATAGTGAATAAGCATAAATAAAAAATAATACCTACAAAAGAATCTAAAATGAGCAAAGATGACATAAAACCTGAGAAGGAGCCCTGGCTGAGACATGACAACATCATTCACAACACATTATCCAGCAGCTTGATTTTCACCAACCGCTGAGGTGGACTATTGCTGAATCTGAGAAAATCGCCAAGGAAGCCCACATGTGCTCCTTCCGCTTTGTGGAATACAAACCAGTAGCATGACGCTCCTGTCTAAACCACACACAGAATCCTGGTGCGGAAAGAACACGTATTTCTGTTGATAATTGTTTTGTTAATTGTCTGCTGGCCGAACACTGGCCATCATGCACCTGGCCACATGGCAGTTGGCACTGCTGCTGGGAATGCAGTGCGTGTAGTCTGCATATTCTTTCCAAGTTATTGTGGCTTATCCTGTTTCATCCCAAAGTCATTTGATTCTTAATTCGAGGCGTTGCCATTTTTATAGGCACTTCATAGTCTGTAGATTTTGCTGGGCTGCAGGTGGTTGCGAGGCTCTTGGTTTACTTAGCATATCTATAAGGCAGTGTCAGAGGGTATCACTATCATATGATGCCAGTTGAAACAGAACATAAATCTGCATCCTATTGCTTGACTGATTTTTTTGTAACATGAAGCTAGATTTGTTGTAATGAATTATGAACTGCAGTAAGTAAGCAACACAAATATAACAGAAAGGGTGAAAAGCTTTCAAGAAACCCACATACCAGGCCAGGATCTTCGCAGACCTTCCTAAAGATAGGCCTCAACTTAGCGCTTTGACCCCAAATTACTAGTAAACAGGAAGACATCAGCCCCCACAGGCCCAAAATAGGGAACAGGTGTTAAAAGTTTAATTTAAATGTTTCAAAATATACAAAAATGTATCTCAAGGGGGATGAACTGTTAAACCTCTGGCTTGACAAGGAGTGTTTATAAATAAATGATTTATATTAAGCTAAAGAAGAATAACAATAGCAAAAATGCAACCCATCCTAAACCATAAGCTAATAATCAATATCCACAAAAAAAAGAAAGCAAAATTCCAAAAACTGGAAGAAATCCAAACAATACTACCACGAGAGAACTGCATTCTCCAATTTGAATAAACCACTGAAGGACCAACTCTTCAGCCTGCAATATAGGGATTCCACCCACAAAACATAAGGAATATAAACATAGAATACATACGCAATACATAAATGCGGTTTGATGGGTGGGCGTGATAATGTTTGATATCTGTAAAAGTTAGCAAGCGGACAACAAAAAGCTGCATCATGATATAAAAAGAGAATAACTAAGTTCCGCTCAGATCAAATGATTGGCACAACCAGACACCTCTTCTCATTGAAAATGATCACAAGCCCATTAATAAAGATGTGCAGAGCAATCTGACAGCCCCAGGTCCAGGTACAGATAACAATATTCTGTGTTTCAAAAGAAATATGTGAATGATAACATTGGGGTCTCCAAATGTTTCAGAAGTTAACTCTCTCATTTTTTTTTTCTCCAAAAAGTGCAACAAACAGGCCAAGTACAGCACAGGTTTAATTTAATTTTATATCCAAGAAAGCATTTGTTTGAATAGTTGCTGACAAGCAGAGAGGGGAGTGAGTTTAAAATATGGTAGAACACCATGTAGTGTGGACAGCATGGCGGCACAGGAGCTGCGCTGGTATCCCGAAGGTTGCCGGTTCAAATCCCCGTCACTGCCAAAAAGGCCACTGCTTTGCTGGGCCCTTGAGCAAGGCCCTTAACCTGTAATTGCTCCAGGGGCGCTGTACAATGGCTGACCCTGCGCTCTGACCCCAAGGGGTATGCGAAAAGTACCAAATTCCTAATACAAGAAATTGTATAAGGCGAAATAAAGAACAAACAAAAAAAAAAAAAAAGGAGGCCAAGGTTTGTGTCCTTTGGTCCTCTCTGTTGTGGGTTTCTTCTGGTGCTCCAGTTTCCTCCCACTGATCAAAGACATGCATGTTAGGTGAATTGGGGATGCTAAATTGGCCCTAGTGGGTGTTTGGTATGTGTGTGCTCGCCCTGCAATGGACTGGCACCCTGTCCAGGGTTTGTTCCTCCTTTGCGTCCTGTGCAATCTGGGATAGGTTCCAGCACCCTCCATGACCCTGGTCTGGATTAAGCAGGGTAGACAATGATATGACCCATGTATCATTTTTCTAGGGACTGACAACAAAAAAAAAGTGTTATATGCAGGAAATTGTCACCGATTTCTCAGAATCCCATTAGAACAGGTCATTCACGGAATTCATTTTGTTTTGTTTTTTTTTATATTTTCACTTTTCACAGATTTTATTAAGATTAATACTTATGATCTAATTTGAACTATCCTGATATGGACTATGCATATTGATTAGAAGTAACAATTAGTGACCCTGTAAACCTATAATAGCAAAGCAACCATCCCGACCTCCCTTTTTTTCTCCAGTTCCTCCATCATATGATTGCTGCATAGCAAATGCGACAGACCCAGATGCCAGTGAAAAGAAGGGCTGAGGCAACTTCTGATACCTGTAATGGACAAAGCAACTGAAGGAACCTGATAGATGTTGTGGTTTAATCAGGGATTTTTTTCCCCTGGTTCAAGTATATTTTCTTTTAATTTGATATTTTTATTGTTTCTTGAATAAGTTTGCATATATTATGTTACTTATTTTATTTTAGTCACGCTGTCTATATGTCTTGAATATTCTTTCATGTATTATTCTTTTGTATGGGTGTATTATGTTTATTTATGTATTGATATATTTAGTTACCGAATATACTTGCATACAAGTCAGGTCTTGAAACCCGAAAAATCGATCATAAAATCATACCCCGACTTATACTCCGGTTCAAAAATACGACACTTTTTCTTTTTTTTTTTTTTTTACATCTTCTTGCTTCCTCCAATCTCGCATCAGATTCTCAGACACATCGAATTTTGTTGCAGCAGCGCAGTTTCCAATTTCTTTCACCACTTCAATGACTTTTAATTTAAAACCAGCTTCATATTTCCTTCTGATCAAACGCTTCATCATAGATAAGGGGTGCTCTTACGATAAAAGTGTATGAGGGTGTGAGATACAAAAAACACAAAACAGTGCAAATGTCGCTTCGGAATAGTTCGGGTATTACTGTGTGGTCACGTAGGCACAATACATAGAAAAAAAGGCAATGTGCTCCGTGGTTCCTCTCTCAGGTAGGCGTTAGCATATCATAATCTCTTAGATCAATAGTGTGAGTTTTCCACATTTGACTTATACAACCGACATTATAAAATACTGGAAAGTATACAGTAAAAGCAAGCCCCGACTTATCCTTGGGAGAACTTAAACGCGAGTATATACAGTAGTTGCTCTGTCGCCTTTATGCGACAGTTTAGGGAACAGGGCAACTATTAGGTATCTGTTATGTGTAACGCAGGTTTTCCCCTCTGGCATTCACTTAATTTTCATTATTTTAAGTCCATTTTGTTTATTTTTGACTCTTAGATTATCTTTATTTATATTAATATCATTGTTTATTTTGATTATTATTTGCCTAATTACATATTTTAGTCAGTTTTGTTTATTATGTAGTTTCTATGTGCTTGGTTCTACCATGTCCCTTGTGTGGGTGCCTCCCCAAAAGGCGGAGCTACCTGTCAGTCTCCATTAGGGCTCATGGGAATTGAAGTCCCTCTGAGGTACATTGTACTGTATGTGCTTGGTGGTCAGTGAGTTCTTTCTCTTTTGCTATTGCTACATTTACTGTTTTGTGACTCTTTGCTTCCATTTTTGGGATTTTAATTTCTGGATACCATTTTGGGACTTATTTGCTTAGGGTTGCCTTATTGGCAGCTCCTTTTGCCTCTTTTTGACTCTCTCGAACATTTTTTTGCGTATACTGTAGTTTTTTGTACACCTTTTTTTATAAATTCTCCTTTTATAAAAGGTTTTTTGTTACCTTGTTCTGTACTACCTAGTAGTTGACAGTTTTTCCCTCCCTAGAGGGGCATTTAGCATGTATTTTGGGACATGTCAGAGTATATCTTTGAAATTTAAGAGTTAAAACATTTTAGCCCTGTGCAGGCCAAAGCCAGCCACTCTAGTAGAAGCTAGGCTGCCTTTTGGTTTATCTCCACTGGGCAGGCTGGTGGAATTCAGGCCTGCATCCCTTTTTTTTTTTTTCTAACGTTTCTTGTTCCCATTTTTGTGGTTTCTGATTATTTGATAATGGACTGGCTTTATTTGTTTCAAGTTGCTTTTTTAATGCATACTATTTTGCTGCTTTTTTGATTTCTGTTTTGCTTGAAAAACGTCTTTCTATAATTCTCAAAGAGCTGGAGTTTACTTTTCTCTTTAATATTTTGTGGTTACAGAAGATAAAAGATTGTTTTGTTGCTGGGCTTTCCCCTTTATTGTGTCTGTGTAGTCCACAGTCTAGCCAAATTTTTGGGGAAATAAATATTTTTAAACACTTGACCTCAGTTAGCCTGGGCCTCGATTTTGGGAGGGTAGGTCTGATTTTGGTGTTGGGTTGTGTGATATACTGGTACTGCAAAAATACAGAAAAACCCTAATTTTATAATGGTACGGTACCAGACTTTTGGGATGTTCGGTACCAGAACTAAACGTTTAGCTTTTCCCTCACAATCATGAAATCAAAGTCTTCTATGTGATGAAGACTTCATGGGGGACAAAACCAACACCTTATTGCTTTGACATGACTGGGACTCAACCTATCCTCCCTCCCCACCCACCCACGGGGGAACCCATATTTCTTCGATGATTGTACACTTCATGCTATCAGGAGGGAAGCAGAGCGTAATGCAGCATGATAACATGGTGCGTAGTGCAGCATGATGGTGTGGCACATTAGAGAGTACAGCTGTTTGGCACACCAGGTATTCAGGAGAGGTGAGTTGTCCATTATTTGATTCAGAACAGTTTTGGTACTGGTAATGAGGCCTGAAAGCTGGTATTGATACCAAACTCAAAATTTTAGCACTGATCCCATACTATTTGGGTGGCAGGATAACACAGCAATAGAAGGATGGAGTTCTGGTTCGTGCAAACCAGGTTTATATCATACAGCACATCTGATTTTGGCTGAAAAATTAATGTACAGGTTTTGGACTAAAGATCTAAGAATGATTTTGTCAAAATGTTGATTGCTTTGATAGTCTTGCCAGAGTCAATAGAAAAGATAAATAATGCAGGCCACTGAATAGAAATTGTTTCTCTATGTATAATTACCTCAACGACACTTTGGCTTAACCTGATGTGTGAATCTGGATTTCAAGCTCCTGCTTATTTTCAGTCAGAATTTCCAAAACCCACTGAGGAGTTTAAGAAATGCTTGAACTACCGCTGAATGACCTTGGTCTTGGGACCAGCATACATCTGTAACTCCAGCGGGAGTTTTGGGGTGCATCTACATTATGACAATGCCAGGCGCATTACTCTGCAGTGCTATGCAGAACTACTGAAAACCAGCAGAAAGCAAGTTTTGCTGTCGGTGGAGTGATACAGTCGTGTTCTGTGAAAAAGCCGACACAGCTGTGAAATGTAGAGCTGCTGGAGTCCTGCCCTATAATAGAGAGATAGATAGATAGATAGATACTTTATTAATCCCAATGGGAAATTCACATTCTCTAGCAGCAGCATACTGATACAATAAATAATATTAAATTAAAGAATGATAATAATGCAGGTGAAAAACAGACAATAACTTTGTATAATGTTAAATGTTAATGTTTACCCCCCGGGTGGAATTGAAGAGTCGCATAGTTTGGGGGAGGAACGATCTCCTCAATCTGTCAGTGGAGCAGGACAGTGACAGCAGTCTGTCGCTGAAGCTGCTCATCTGTCTGGAGATGATACTATTAAGTGGATGCAGTAGATTCTCCATAATTGATAGGAGCCTTCTGAGCGCCCTTCGCTCTGCCACAGATGTTAAACTGTCCAGCTCCATGCCAACAATAGAGCCTGCCTTCCTCACCAGTTTGTCCGGACGTGAGGCGTCTTTCCTCTTAATGCTGCCTCCCCAGCACACCACCGCGTAGAAGAGGGCGCTCGCCACAACTGTCTGATAGAACATCTGCAGCATCTTATTGCAGATGTTGAAGGATGCCAGCCTTCTAGAAATATAAATAACAGAATAGGGAGAAACTATTAAAGTCTGTGGCTTTGAAGCCTCGTTGTAAGGTAGCATAATGTCATGTCTTGGAGGCTAGAGCCTATCTCGGTGGCATCACGTCCTATTATGTTTGGTTTTAAGAACATGATTTAGGCAGCGGAGAGTGAGTGTTTCTGATGTGCCAAAGCAACCATTCATAACTAGGCAAAGACCTGATAAACATGAGTCTGTTATTTTTTTTTTTTTTGCCAAAACGAAAACATTGTTCAAAAATACATTCAAAATTCTTATTAAAGTAGCCACAAGTAACCAAAACATTTATTGAAATGTTTTTGCATTTTGTCCAGTTTTCCTTTTATCAAACCCATATACTGTATTGTTCAAAAATCATTTGTCGAGAATCAGACCAGTCGTTACTAAGCTGAACCTAATCTTTGGTTATCGGGGAGTTGCTTTAGCACAAGTACCAGTTACAGTGGTCAGAAAGTATTAAGACCTCTTCTCTTACTGTTCACTTCATTGTGTTGTAGGTTTGTCACTTCTGCCCTTCCATCTACACTCAAGAATCCATAATGACAAAGTGTTGAGTCTTCCCCATTGTATGTTTACTTTTTGTTTAGTGTTTTACAGTCATTTCTCAAGGCAACTCTGGCCCCTTCTTCATCTTGCCAAAAGAAGGGACCTGAGTTGCCTCGAAAGCTCGCATATTGTAATCTTTTCAGTTAGCCAATAAAAGGTGTCATTTTGCTTGACTTCTCACTACATCCATAATGGTTAACATGGTACGACACTCTAGTACTACAGTCATTTTTGTAATTGATATTTTTCTTTATGCTCTATTTCCAAACTTTCCACAATTACAGTGTAAACCTCATTATTAACATCATGAATGAATATTAACCTCTGTACTAAAGTATATATTCACATGTGACAAGATGCTTCAATGGAAACAAAAGCCAAAGCAATCCTGGCATGTACAAAATCCCAGCCTTGAGCACTCTGCCTCCCCTCCCTGCTTATAGATGTCATGCTTTTGCACGCTCTCTTCTGTGATTATGTAAAACTTTCTGTTGTGAGGAAACATTAAGTCGGGTAAACCTCAAGTAAAATTATTAATTATGTGAGACTAACTCGTTTCAAAATATTTGAACGAGAAAGGTAAAACAGCCTTAACCTTTAGAGGGTATTTTAAATTTATTTAGAATATTAAGGATAAAATACACTAAGCATTAAATATTTACTTGGTTAACAACTGTAAAAATTTAACATTGTTAAATTGGGGCTGGAGCTTATCCATGCAGCATGGAGCACAAGTGAGGAATCAACTCTGAATATTGCATGAGTTCATCACAGACTATAAAAATATTTATTGTAAAATTAATCATTTATCATATGCCTATCCAAATAATCTAAGTTAAATTTTCCCTGCACCATTTTTTTAATGTTTTAATACACATCCTGATTCTTTTATTGTTCTATTGAAAGGAAGAATCCAGGTAGAAGCTAGAATTCAAAAATTGAAACCGGCACTGTGTTTATCTTATTGGAAAAATTTATGAGAACGTTTAGTTATCTTATACATGTTGTAATGGGAGATGACACTGGATTGATGTCCCAGCTCGGATGAATGGCACTCTTTTTCCTAAATGGGACTATAAAATGGACGGAGTAAACAGTGTCGCACACGTGCGCATGGGAGGCAGCTAAAGGGCTCAAATGAAGGTAATTCCTGTTTGGACCAGGAGGTGACGGAGTGCACTGATCCTTTCTCTTTCTTCCCCGCAGACCAGATGTGGGAAATTTCACCTGGCCCTATGACATCACTTCCGGTCCCACCCCGAGATGACGTTACTTCTTGTTCCAACCCCAGATGACGTCATTTCCCCCATTCGACTTTAAAACCACCTTGTGTTTAGCATAACCTTAGTTCTGTTTTGGACTCTTGTCTGTAAAGACCTTTCTCAACAAATCTTCAAATTTTCAGCCACTTTCCAATAATACGGGAGGCTGACCCAAAGCCTTTTTATGTGTCAAGGCTTGATTATTCCCACAACAGCCTTCCACGGAATGGCTGATTTCTTTGTGCAGCCTTGTGGCACTGGGGGTATTTCTGTAGCCTAACATAAAAAGGCCCTCCTCATCTCATTTAGAGTCAGATCTGGAGGAGGTTTAGGAGAAAAACCAAGGATTTGTGGCTCGTGACATGTATATTAAAGTGTAAATGTCTAATAAAATGTTATTTAAATCTGTGACTGGAGTTTGTGTAGTTCCCAAAATCCCTCCCTAGTAGCCACAATGTACTTTAAAAATGACCTTTCATTCACACCGCTCTTTAAAGATGTTTGTAAAAATTAATAAAGTATTTACCGTAAATCCATACTTTTCCCATTCATCAGTTTCCTGATTCCCAATTTGTTCAATTCAGGGTCATGGGTGAAGCGCAGGGCAGAAACCAGCCCTGGACAGCGTGGATTGCCAGTCTACCATGGAGCATGCCCACACACCCAGAATCATGCATACCAAGCCAGTTATTATGTGCCAATCATCCTCATGTCTTTGGGTTAAGGGAGGATACTGGAATAAAATAAGGAAACCCACACAGACCCAATCAAAGTGGTCACAGTCAGTGACCCGGTCGAGTCACCAGGAGGTGTGTTCTGTCAGGGTGCCATCCTGCTGCTTGTTCCCGGTGACTTTATTTGTATTTGATTTTTCTCACATGTTTAACTATTTGTAAAACTGCTCACAATGAAGGCAACTTGAAGCTCTTAAAACAACTGAATGTAAGAAAGTGAAGTCTTCAGAAGTAAGAACAAATGGCAGTTTATTGCTACTTCTTTTTTTATTAGAACATGCTGACATTGTATTTAATGATTACTTGCCCACTTTCTGTACTGAACATGAGGCACCCGAGTTAATTTATTTAGTAGTGGGTGCAGAGCAAAATTTTACCCTGAAAGAGGCAACTCAGCATTAGGGTTACTAATACTCTACTCTGTATGTGTAGTTGGGGCTTTTCAGCTGCCCCCCATATCTGTTGGTATTTCTTTGGACTAAATCCATGAGAACTGTCATAAAAATGAACTTCCACCCTGCCTAAATATGAAGGTCACTGCTACTATATTATAATTACAAATGTCACTTATTAACGATTCTGCAAAACCTCAGAAAAGCTTGTAAGTTGAGTAAAATGATTAAAGTAGTTTAAAGGCAATTTTAAGCATAACTGATTTACTGTGACATGTGGAGAAGTCTAACCATATCCGTATATCAGCCAGGACATCTGCCTTTCCTGATATGTGTATTTAAAATCTGTCTCGGTGGTCTGCAGGGACAAAAAAGGGAATAACCCCACCCTCCTGCTTCCTGCTCCACAGCTGCAGCTTTTTCCCCTTTGGAAAGGTGAGAAGCATCCCTTCCAGTAATCATCTCACTTCCCTCTTGTGAATGATTTGGTCAGGGAGATGGTCACCGGGGATCTCCTCATTGGACGGCTATCGTTTGATTTCTTTCCAGACAGGAGATGAAAATAGGAAGTATTTAGTTTTTATCTAGGCCCCCCTTCCCCCACACGCCCCAAATGCACTTTTTGTTTTAAAAATAAAATGTGAAGATCAAAAGGTCTAGGACTGATGAATATTTAAGCACACATTCCGAAACATCTGCTTTTTGTGATTTATTATATCATGGATAGGAGATTTTCAATTGCAATTCCATACTGTCTATTTCTGCACTTAAATCTATTGACCTGAAATGAACCATTTTCTATTTCTAAATTATTCAGTGGCTAAGAGGGTCCTGTATTATTCTCTACCTTTCCTAAATAAATAAATAACGATAATTCAGTGCATAGCTGAAACACTTTTAGTATAGCTATTTTATATAATATTTATAATGACAAAAAATCTGGATTGACTAGTAATAGTAAATAGCAGAAAATTAATGATGTAGCCCTTTTGAGCATTTTGTTTGGATGAGAATGTGAAGGAATGATCCAATAAATATTTAGGTGCAAATAGACATTATTATTTTGGTTTTGTAAGCAATGTTATTGTGTCTAAACAAATCAGTACATTTACCACTGCTGCTGTATTCTTAGGGGAGTGTAAAACTACACAACACCAGTATAATAATAATTCATTACATTTATATAGCGCTTTTCTCAGTACTCAAAGCGCTATCCACACAGGGAGGAACCGGGAAGCGAACCCACAATCTCCCACAGTCTCCTTACTGCAAAGCAGCAGCACTACCACTGCGCCACCTGTGAGGTCATCATCCATGGAGCATACAAATATTACCATTGACACTCATGGCAACTGTTTACACAAACATAAATAAATATATATTATATATACAGTGGAACCTTGGGTCATGAACGTCTCGAACCATGTACAAATCGGGTTACGAGCAAAAAGTTCGCCAAACTTTTGCATCTGTTCGCGACCACACACTCGGGTGACGAACAAGCCAGTTTCCCTTCCGGTTACTACACGCCGATGATTTCCGCACGTGTTCAGTCTCTCCCTGTGCAACGAGCGAGCGAGCGAGAGAGAGAGCAAGAGCACCAGCGAGCAAGACAGAGAGAGAGCGAGAGAGAGAGGGAGCGAGAGTGCCAGCAAGTGAGAGAGAGAGCGAGAGCAAGAGCGCCAGCAAGCGAGAGAGAGAGAGAGCGAGAGCGCCAGCGAGTGAGAAAAAGAGAGCGAGAGCACAAGCGAGTGAGAGAGCCCAAGCAGAAGAAGTAAACATTACAGAAGAAGTAAGTAAACATTTAGTTTACTATTACACTGTGCATTCTATGGTATAATTAACTATTTTTGTGCTTAAAAATCTTTAAAAATATATATATATATTTACATACTGCTCGTATGGTCCGGAACGGATTAATTGTATTCACATACAATGCTATGGGGGAAATTACTTTGGGACACGACCAAATCAGGTTGCGACCAGAGTTTTGGAACGAATTACTGTCGTGACAGAGGTTCCACTGTGTATATATAGGTGTCACAGTTTAAGGAGTATGAGGTAGAAGAATTGCCTGTAATGTAACTCCAAAAAACAAGCTACAGTAATTATATCAAAACTTACTTAGATGAACTGGTCATTTAAATTCCCAGCTCAGTATTAATTTTAACATACAGTATCTTACTCTAGTCCATGTTAGTGTGAAAGAGAGTAAACCAGCAGTGCCAACAGTTGTGATATTTAGGGAGTCATTCCCTCTCTTAAGCCTCCTCTCACTTTTTAATCTTTTATACATTCTGTAGTGTCTCACTTATTTCTTTCTTTTTATCATTCTGCCATTCTTTCACAGTAGAAGAATACCTGTTTATACCTTGAATTTGTAATTTTTTATAGCTAACATCATTTATCTTTTGTTACTGTCTGGATGCCATATGTACACTATATAGACAATTGTGACACATCTCTTAATTATCGAATTCAGGTGTTTCAATCAGACCCATTGCCACATGTGTATAAAATCAAGCACCTAGCCATGCAGTCTCCATTTACAAACATTTGTGAAACAAAATGGGTCATTCAGAAGAGCTCAGTGACTTCAAGCATGGTATTGTGATAGGATGCCACCTCTGAGTTGAGACGGTTCATAAAATTTCATTGATGCTGGATTTTCCAAGGTCAACTGTAAGTGGTATTACTGGAAAGTGGAGGTATTTAGGAACAACAGCAACTCAGCCACGAAGTAGAAGACCATGTAAAGTCACAGAGTGGGGTTAATGACTTCTAAGTTGCAAGATGCATAAGAGTCGACTAACGCTCTGCTGATTCCATAGCTGAAGAGTTCTAAACTTCCACTGGCATGAACTGTGCGGTGGGAGCTTCATAGAGTGGGTTTCCATGGCCGAGTAGCTGCTTGCAAGCCTCTTATCAACCAAGTCCAATCCCAAGTGTCAGATGGAATGGTGTAAAGCACATTGCCAGTGGACTGTGGAGCAGTGGAAAAGTGTTTTATGGAGTGACCAATCACACTTCTCTGTTTGGCAGTCAGATGGGAGAGTCTGGGTTTGGCGGATGCCTGAAGAACGTTACCAGCCTGACTGCATTGTGCCAACTGTGAAATATGGTGGAGGAGGGATAATGGTGTGGGGCTGTTTTTCAGGGTTTGGGCTAGGTCCCTTATTTCCTGTGAAGGGCAATATACTTCCAACTTTGTGCAAACAGTTTGAGGAAGGCCCTTATCTATTCTAGCATGACTGTGCCCCGGTGCACAAAGCAAGGTCCATAAAGACATGGTTGGATGTGATCAGTGTGGAAGAATTTGACTGGCCCACACAGAGCCCTGACCACAACCCCATTGAAAACCTTTGGGACGAACTGGAATGGAGATTGTGAGCCAGGCCTCTTCGTCCAACGTCAGTGTCTGATCTCATAAATGCTCTGCAGAGAAACACTCAAAACTCTTGAGGAAAGCCTTCCAAGAAGAGTGGAAGCTGTTATAGCGTCAAAGGGGGGACCAACTCTATATTAAAGTCACAATGCAATGTCAGTAAAGTCCCTGTTGGTGTAAGGGTCAGGCGTCCCAATACTTTTATCTATATAGTGTATTTCGGTTGAGGAAGTTTTCAATTTTACATTTATTTTGAAACATTTAACTTCTTCTTCTTCTTCTTCTTATTATTATTCTCCTCCTTCTTCTTCTAAAGCTTTTCCCACTTGCATGTGTGGTTGCTTTATTGGACCAGCCTTCTCCACTATCGTCTGTTGTATACTTCCTTGACCGAGACACCTTTCTCCATTAAACCCTCTTCACACAGTCCACCCACTTTCTCTTTGGTTGTCCTCTTCTACTCTGTCTTTACACCTCCATATCCATGATTCTTCTCCCCTTATCGTTCACTTTTCTTTTCATGTTGTGCCTATACTACTTTAACCTTCTTTCTTGTATTTTGCTTGAGATTGCCCCAACTTTAACTGTACCTCCGATTCTCTCATTCTTGATCATATCAAGCTTTGCTACTCCACACATCCATCTCAACATCCTTATTTCTATAGCATCTAATTTCCTTTCATGCATCTTTTTAACTGCCCAGAATCCTGATCCATATAGCAATTCTGCTGTGACCACTTTTATGCACCTTCATCTTCACTTTTTCACTGATTCTTCGGTCACATATGTAACACAAATGATACATTTTTCATTTTTTTTAAACCTGTTTGGTTTCTTTGGTTTATTTCTGAATCTAGCTTTCCATCCTCTGTTATGGAAGATCTGTCAAATTTGAAATTTTCCACCCTTTTAACTTTTTCTCTCTGAAGGTTAATTTCTCCATCTTGTTCTTGTCCATTAAATCTTAGATATTCTGTCTTTTCCTACTAATCTTATAGCCTCTGTCATTCACAGCTCTACTGCTCCAATTTCTTTTCCTCAATGTTCTTAGTGGTGCCATATTGCATGATGTCACCTTTAAATACCATGTACCATGGGGCCTGATCTTCTTTTCCTGTAGTAATAACATTCACAAGCAGAGTAAAAAGATGTGAGCTTAATGGTGACCATTGATTTAAACCAACCTTAACTGGAAATCCATTTTATTCCATCTCTTAGGAATGGTTATACATATCCTTAACTATCTTTATGTACTTGTCTGATACTACCTTCTCTCTCATACATCTCCACATTTCTTGCCGGGGGATCTCAATCATATGCTTACATTTTAAGGCTCCATAATGTTACTTTATGAATTCCTTCAACTCAAAGCAGACATCACAAATACATCACAGATTCATTAGTCAATCATTACATGATCCTATATAAAAGTAGTTACTATGCCAAGAGGACCGGTGAAACTCAATTTTGTTCCACTCCCTATTTTCCGAAATAGGTGTGCCTGTCATTCTGACATTCCTAGAAATAATTGTGTCAGATTACATTTAAGCTACAATAGTATTTATCTGGTAAAAAGGTTACAAAAATAATTCAATGTATTCTGTATGGAAGGAATTTTACCTGAGGTGCTCTCCTTCATTGTTTAAGTCACGTAAACAGGTGAGCATGTACACCAAATTAATCCGCCTAAAGGTATTTATCCAAAAAAGGTTATGCAGGTGTCTTCTTCTGTCATATTGTATTACATGCCTATAATGTTGGGCCAAATGGATTCTGTATGCTGGAAAAGGTGGCAAGAGGCAAGTGCAAGGTCTTACAATGCAGTCACAAGCGAAACACACAACGCAATTAATGCAGGTAACCATACAAGCAGCAGTTGATGGGCACCACCAGGGAGCTGGATGCCTTATGTGTCTAATGAGAAAGAAATGTGAGTGAAACGTTTCACGTTTACCTTGGACACCAAAAGGCAGACTACCCAGCAGTTGGCATGTTTGCCTGACCTGTTATTAAGAAAATGAATAATGCCAGGGAGTGAATGTTATTAAGGGCATCACCTCTTATCCACTAGATCGCGTACAGTCCTAGTAGTGGACTTGTGTGATTGTGCTGTCCCAGTGGGGTCCTTGCTTGGTGTCTCTGGAGTCTCTGAGGTGACCCCAGAATGACCTTTAAATCTGCCTTACTGGAACAGAAGTAAAACAAAGCCTAACTAGCTGATGATGAGAAGGTGAATCATGTGTATAAAAGAAGCAGACTCTAAAAGCACTCTGATTTGTTTGTGCTTATTACATAGTCCTTCCCTGATTGAATCCTGCTCATTATAACATTTCATACCTCTTCACAGAAGAAAACCATATTCCAACATAGAAGAGTTGCTTTCTATGGTGCTTGTTGTGTTGCTTACCCATATATAAAAAAATTATGTTTTGTACAGTCTGAATGCTGCATACATTCAAAATGGAAATAATTTACCAGTTGCCACATTTTTATGATAAATTCTGTGTCTAGTTTCATTACCATCTCAATGTATTTTTCCGCTAATGCACAAATGCCCAACGCAGACGAATGTCTATATCATTTAAATTTTTTGTTGTTTTAGTGTGGATGGAGGTACTCTCATGGATGATATGAAAACACTAGTATCAATGGAGATCGTTTTCATTTAAAAACACCATTTTAAATCAAAATGCAGTACTGTGAATGTATCTTACTCCATATGATTTGCCAGTTCTTCACCGGAACCATTTACTACCCACACTCAATTAACACACATGTTTTTGGGAATGTGGGAGAAAAACCTGAGTGCCAAGAGAAAATCCCACAGAGGCACCCACTGGGTATTGGATAATATGATTTTTTAGGCACTATTTTGGGCCTGGGCATAAAGACAGAAGTGCACCTTTATCATGTAGTTACCCAAATATACATCCTCATGATGAAGTTTCAAGACCTTAGTAACTGAGAAAATAAGGTCTTCTCCCAGATGGTAGGTGTGACTTTCCTTTAAAGGCATCTTCCCAGGTGATTTGTCAATGCAATTGTTGGCTTCAGTTCAGTAGTCCCCAACTACTCCCTCCACGTTGGTAAAGTCCCAAGAAGCTATCAAAAGAAAATGGCCTTCACTTTCCCAAAATAACCTTGTAAATGACACATTATATCATACAAACAATGATCATTTCAATGACATTTCTTCCAGGACCCAGAGGTCTAATTTAACTAAAACTCTGCTGGCATAATCAGTAGTATATACTGTATAACATTTTACATAAGATTTTCAGTAATAAAAAATGGGGTAAGTATATTTCAACTTTACATATACAGAATTACACATGATTCACATTTCAATGAGTAAAGAAAATGACACTTAACCAGTCATACCTGTACAACTCCTGAAGAAGATGCTAAAAAGATTAACTGCACCAGGATGCATCAAAAGTAAATTTTTTATATTTGTTCAAATATTATTTTTCTTCATAATATATATGAAACTTCAAAATGTTGTCCTAAAGTGTACTTCTCTGACAGCATAACATCTATTATCACAGATATGTGATCTACGGTCTTAAGCACTAGAACCTTACCAGTAGCATTGGGTACAAAACAGGAGACTCATGACCATCACAAGGTACACTCACACAACAATCACTCATACTCTGTCAGTTTAGAGTCACTAATAAATCTGCTCACTATCTCTAAGCTATAAGCTGTTAGACAAAAGCACCTAGAAAACAGAAAAATGGCCTTGAGTCTTAATAAGAGCTGATGTCCCAGAGCAAAAGCCTTCTTGTAATGGTGAAGCGTCAGCTTTGTAGAGTCCGAAATTCATTTTTTTGAGTTTGAGACCTATTTTTTGTCAACCACACTTACTTATAATAATCGTAAAAATCCCGAAAAATTGCTTCATTACAGTTATAGTTCATAATTCTAAGTCAAAATGATGTACTACTTAACTGATTATACACAGAGTCTAGTTCTTTTCACATATATTACCTGGGAAATTCTTAGGTTAACCATCCAGGAAATTTACTGAGACTCACTCCATCCCACATACAGTAGCAGGGCAAACTGGAAGTTTCCTGTTTCACCAGTTTTCTGGAGAATGAGATAACAACTAGGTCAAACAGCTTTGACACTTCAGTATAACTAGGAACAGACTTGGAGGGGAATGGGGAACATGGGCTTGAATGACTGTTCGGGCGTCACCTAGTATTTCTGGGAGTACCACAGAAAATCTAGCATATAATGTCAGTACTTTAGAACATTACAGTACAGTACATTAGAACATTATAACAATCTAGATGAACAAAAGCCATTCAGCTCAACAAAGCTTGCCACTCCTATCCACTTAATTCTTCCAACATAACATCAGATTGAGCTTTAAAGGTAAACTACAACTAGCTACTACATAAGAACGGCATTTACTGTGAGAGCATGCAGTAAGTGAATGGCTAGCCACAAAAAACACAGAAACAGCTTCTGAGATTATGACTTATGAGCCAGAGAGAGAGGAGTGGAGTATGCAACGTCAAATCTTAAAATCATATGTGATAGCCAACAGAGCATAGCACAAGAACAGCAAGTGATCTTTCAGAGGAGATTTCTGTTATGATACCTGCCACCAAAAAGCACAAAAAGGGAGCAGGCATCCAGAAATTCACACAAGATGTCCAGACCAACCCTGATTGATGCTTGAGACCCAGGAATAGGTCTACCCCAGGCAGGCCTTCCAAGTTCAAAAAGCAGAGGTTAAAAAAAAAAAACAACAGACAATATAAAAATCAAAAAGTGATGTAAATCAATGTCAAAGCTGCTGAGTATGCTTCAACTTTAAGTTATATACTGCAGAGGTCAGTAGCCCAGCTGTCTGATTAGGTGGTCCCACCTTTTTATGCTCCACACACAGGCAGCAGGGAAGAGAGACAAAACACTAAGTACAAATTTGACATACAACATAACAAAATTGCTAAAAACCATTATCAATAACAATGCTGATATTACATAAAAACCAAGATAAAACAGAATTAGTAATATGAACAAATATTAAACAAACAACAGGCTAACTTGAGCCAGGGCAATACCATAGCTGTCCCAAACTATATGCCATGTATGATCCTTCAACTACAGTATTTGTTGTGAGAGACAGTGAAAGGGAGAGTAGGAGAGAGTGAAGGAGTATATATACAAACATCCTGGCACCAAACTGTCTTCACAGTATCATATATTTTCACCTATGTAGGTGAAACAGAAAATTTACAGCAAAAATATAAATAAATAAATAAAAAAAGAAAGAAAATAAAAACACCCCAGCAGGTTTAGTTTTTCACCACAGTGCAGGCTTTAGGCACTTCAGCTACAATAAACTTCACAGTTTATTGAGATACTTGCAGCTCAGTAATTATATAAGGTTCTTATTGCTTCATTGTGAAATGACCTTAGCAAAGCAGAAGTGATTCGTCAGCAACAACGTTTTGTTCTTTTACAAATCTATCATTGCGTCAAAACATGGTTTTAAGTGAATTTCTCAATTCTTTTCTCACTACTACTGCAAAGTCATCTGTGATTTGTCCATAAAGCGTGTGAAATAAATGTTTTGTTGACCAGCACACCTCAGCTTCATTGCTGTTGAATTTTACCTTCATATATGGAGGGGAGACCCAAAAATTCCAAGACTAAGTCAACAGCACAGGAGTTTGGTGTCATTCACAAATATTCCGCTAGGTGCCTACATGTCTGGTTAATCAGTCCATCAAGTGGCATCATGCTGAGTTGACCAAGTTACTTCCAGATATTTATTCTACAATTGTGCAGGTTACCTCTGTGACTTTTTTTTCCAAGCCATTGGGGTAAATTTTTAAGAGACAATGGTGATCACACTGTTTGACATTAATGGGCTTGTTCATAAAGAGTTTGTAGCCCGTGAATAGGATGTTAAGCAACAGGAAAAGAAAAATAAAATCTTTGCAGTCATGGCACACACCACATTATCAGTCAGAGACATTAACCAAAAATAATGTAGTTGTTGCTTTGAAACCATTGTATTCACTCGATCTTGCCCCCTGTGACTTGTTTTTGTTTCCGAAATTAATATTGAGACTTCAGGGAAGAAGATTTGCTACCATGGAAGAAATACAAGGAAAGAACTGCTGGAGGCACTAGACAAAAGGTTAACAGGAATGGGGGAATGCTGAGACAAGTATATTGCATCTCGAGGTGAATATTTTAAAGGTAACTAAAATTGAGTTTCTGAAAGTTTAATAAAGTTTTTTAACAATTCTGTAAATTTTTGGGTCCAGCCCCATGCAATAATGGCAAAGAAAACCATGAGCTCTTCGAAACTGACATCAGACCACATGTGTACTCTATAATTTGGTTTCATTGTGCGCTATGAGATCAGTTGCTGTGAACGTCTGTTGTGCTCCGTTGCAATGAACAGATTGAAATTCGATAAGAGATCATCTGTACCTAATATATCTGTTGTCCGTCCTGGAGATCCAGGGAATGGAAGCTTTGAAGGTTGTCCAATGCAACGTTTATCACATTACACACCTATTCAGAAGTGACAGCTTAGTTTACCATTTGATCATCACTGCTGCATGCTTTACCATCACTAGAACAAGAAGCTATCACACTCTACTGGCCTTTTCTGAAGAACTGTTGCTATATCAGATGATAGATCCCTTTCTTTTTTACATGCTTTACGCTCAGATAGTTTGTATTCCGCTTATCATGCTGCCATAAATGATGCCATCCTGTGTCTGTAGGAACTGTTCACGGGAAATAAATTAACTCTGGGTGACAGTGCGTGCACTAATAATAACGGATGGGTCAGTATAGCAACAAGAATATTTCTTTGAAAAACCAAACATATATTTTTTCATATACTGTATTTTGATCAATTTTGGGTCACCTATAGTCGAAACTACCCGGGCTACAGCACAGGTTAATCCATGCATAAGTCCAGCCATGAGTGAGGCCTAAAACACTTCAGCATATAACATAAAAGGCTTTAGCTTGGTGTAGTGGGCATCATCTTGGCAGAAAAGTGTTTACATGTTCTTTATGTTTGTAACTTTCCTTTAAAGAAATGCATCCAAATATCATACTGTTTGCACAGCTTGAACAGACCATTATGACCTGAAGGGAATTGATAACAGAGTTGAGAACAGAGTGTTCAGCTACATTTCTCAGTACAGAGTGACTGCACCAGTAGCCAGTAAAAAATTAGAAATAAACTAGGTAAATAACTCTACCCTGCTTTAATGTATGGAGCTGTAAGAGATTTAAACTTAGAAAGCCCATAGAAATGTTGATGGACACACCAAAAGACTTGAAGAGGCACACAATATATTATGTCATTGCCCTTCACTTCCCTGATGTGGCTCAGTACGATTTTGAACACTGTAGAAATAGGGCCTTTACTGCATTGTTATGGGCTCTTCCTCAGTTGTTGATACAAGGCAATACAAGCCTTTCTTTGTAAAATAACCTGCTCAGTATACATTAGTATCATTTACAGTCTTAATATCTATAGGAGAGCGTAACAAAGGGGGTTATCATAGACATTGATCTCATGTCTAATAAGAAAAGGTAATTCCTGCACAAAATAACAGTTGATAGTGAAGTTAGTGTCACTGATTAGTTAGTGTCACCAATATGTCACCCACAATACCCTTGTATCAGGTCCTTCCTGTAAATTCGATATTAAACAATGAGTCTCCTGCCAGTCTAAAAATCTTATTTACTGAATTTCTCGTAGGAAGTGGCCAGCCATCTACATAAGTGAAACAGGGAGATGTCGAGCAGACCATTTCAGCGAGCACATTGAGTTAAGATCAAAGATCTAACAAAGCCTATTGAAGACCACATCACATCACTTAATCACACTGATACAGTATCTCTGTTTGTGTTTATTCACAGGGCTTCAAAGACACTTTCTTAAGAAAAACAGAAGTAGTTAAGCTCATTCTCAGTCTGGGATCATACATTTCTCCAGGTCTCAACGTCCAGCTAACTTTTTAATCTCTCCCTTCATGTTCTCTAATCTCAGCTTTTTCACCCATATTCTAAACTTTGACTTTGTTTCCTCCTTCACCTCCTATGTTACCTGCTTCTTCCTTTTAGGTTGCACCCCAGATGAAGGCAATACAGCCGAAACGTGGTATCTTTACTCTCTTCTCTTCTTGGTGCTCAAATGTGGCACTTGGTGCCACGGCCCACCTGCCAAGTTGTTTTGCCTGCCTAAGGTAAAGTCATCCCTGATGGAGGATCGCAGGAATCGTCGGGTAGATGGGTCCTTTCATCAGATTGGCTGGCCTCGTGCTATCCCAGCTGTGGAATGGCCAACTGTGGGAGGCAGCTTGATGGCATGCTGTACATATCCAAATTAAGCATGTAAACTGACAGGGAGAGTGACATGAGACTGCCAGGCAAGCTATCTGAGAAAAAGATGGACTAAGATAAGTGGAAACCACTCAAGGCCATGGGATGTTGTAACCATGTGCTATTTTCTATGCATGTTGAGTCAGCACAAAAAACTTTGCCTCCTTATTTGGAGTGAATTGTATCCTTGTATGGACTTGTATGGTCATCTTCCGCACTTGCAGTGACGACACCGACAAACTTCAATCCTTGGAGTCAAGTTGTGTCATCGGGTTCATTCGTCTTTGTACTGTCTGCAGTGTAAGCTGACATTAAACTCAAGTTAAGTGTATTCCGCCTAAGTGATTATTAACTAACATCACTGCCATATCATTGGGGAGGGATATCAACGTTTAATTTATATCTATATAGATATCTATATAGATGTAGGTTAGTACCACGCTGTAGTCACTAACGAACCCATTCTCAGGGAGCATGTACCCCCTGCTGCATACAGAAAGAAAGAACTGTCTCTGATTTATAACCTTGTTTTTAATGGAATATTTATTGAGTGACCTTTAATCTCCACCATCACTTTGATTTTGTTGGATTATTTATTTAACTAGCCAACCCGCGGAGTAGCATACGCCGCATAATTATGTATTGATGGGTGAACACTTCCTGAAAGACACAGTTGTCCAAATGGGGTGGGTTTGTGGATACGACTGTAAGTGAATGAAAAGATGGAACTCTGGAGAGAGCAACATACAATTGTCTGTGACTGAAAACTGGAGGACCGCCGCCGCGCCCCCACCTCCCAGAGTGAGGGACGGGGCTGGACGGCAGTCGGGCATGAAGGGCGGAACGGGGGCGAGGGGAAGGATGCCCAGGGAGGGCGCCCTTTCCGCCCCATCCGCCTCTCCGGAGAGAGGGCGGGGAAGCGTGCCAGAGAGGTTTCGGGTCCTAACCGTCCAATGACGGGTCGGCACAACCGGTAATGATCCTTCCACAGGTTCACCTACAGAATTACGACTTTTACTTCCTCTAAATAGTCAAGTTTGATCGTGTTCTCGGTAGTAGCGACGGGCAGTGTGTACAAAGGGCAGGGACTTAATCACTGCGAGCTTATGACCCGCACTTACTGGGAATTCCTCGTTCGTGGGGAACAATTGCAAGCCCCGGTCCTCATCACGAATGGGGTTCAACGGCTTACCCATGCCTCTCGGCGCCGGGTAGACACACCTTGATCCATTCAGTGTATCGCGCGTGCAGCCCCAGATATCTAAGGGCATCACTGACCTGTTATTGCTCAATCTCACGTGGCTGAAAGCTTAGCAGCTGCAATAGTTTTACACTCCAGTACATTGCGGTGAATGCTGGTAACAGTCAAGTGAGCGGGCGGGTCAGCAGGCGTTCTTGTCCCATGGTCTTAGAGTTGGTGGGTGTGGCTCTGTGAGTTGTCGTCGTATCCCATGGTCTTAGAGTGGGTGGGCGGGGCTCTGTGAGTTGGCGGGCGTGGCTATGCCGTGCGTATCCCATGGTTGTCTTGCGTGCTCTGTCGGCTGCTTAGTGAATTATATATAGAGATGACTGGATGCATCATTATTTGTTTGGATTTTAAATAAAAGCACTTCACACTTTTTGCACCTACTCCTTGGCAGCATGTGTGTGCCCTCATTTGCCCGGCCCATCTTGGTTCATGACTATCAATTGTTCGGGTTCAAGAAGCTCCCATAAGCAACAGGGAGTGTGGAGCTAACCCGGACAGTTTTCAGAAGGTCTGATGTGATATGTATTGTTGGCTTGACCTTTGTAACTCTTTACACTACTTTGGATAAAGGGAGTTGAGGAAAGCAATTGATAGATATTTAAGAAAAAAGTACTCAGTCACCACCTTAATTGACCAGAACAGACAGTGCGTTCAGCTCTGACATTGGGGTATATAGGGTGTGGGAAACAGACCGGACACAGACAGGTAGACATGATTGATTTCAACCCACACACGTTTATTTACACAGTATTTAAAAAAGTGAAACACACACAACCCACTTCACCCCAAAGTCCAGGCCTTCTTTCACAAATGCCTTTTCAGGTCCGCCTCCACTCCTCTCCTCCGAGCTCTGTCCTGCTACACTTCTGACTCCAGCCATTGAATGGAGGGAGGCAGCCCCTTTTATAATCACCCGGATGTGCTCCAGGTGTCTTCCAATAAGCTTCTGTCGTCACTCCCCAGTGTGGCGGAAGTACCGGCTCTGCACCCGGAAGCACTCCGGGTGTCCCTGGTCCTCTTCCCCCAAGCACTTCCCAGGTGTGGCGGAAGTGCTGAGGTCCAGGGCTCCGTAGGCACTGGAGCGCCCCCTGGCGGTGACCACGGGCCCCTATAGGGTTGAGTTTCCAAGCTCAGTTCCCGTGGTCCCCAAAGCAACCAGGGCGGTCGCCCCCTCGTAGTCTGGAGGAGGTGTGAGCCCTCCTCCGGTCCTCCTGGGCATCCCGGCTGGGTACCACCCCCAGCCGCTTGCCACAAGGGGTGTACAAGAGCGTCCATTGTTTCGGCAAGCATTTGTGAAGCAACTGAAATTAATCATGTATAAAGTAAGATGGGATCTGAAGAGGGAGAGTGTGTGTTTACAGAGATTGGATGGCTGGTAACTGTCAAAGTGTGTAAGCTAAAAGTTTAAGTGTGTAGTGTTCACAAGAAACTTACACACACTTTCTTTCAAAACATTTTACTGTTAATCCTACAGCACAAACACCAGAGATAAATCTTATCACATTTTGAGCTGCAACAAGATAAGTTAGTTAGCAAGGATTATAGACAAAAATGAGAACTTGGAACCATACGATTTTAAGCAAGACTTAGCTGTAAAAAATAAAATGTGAAACATTTGCTCCTTATTGTCCGTTCAGGCCAATATGTCACTTTTTAGAAATACTGTATGTGACTTTTTTTCACCAAATCTGTTCTTAAAAAACAGCAGCGTATATTACTGTTTGTGTGTCTGATATTTAGAACTTCACTATAATACAGTATTCACAATTTCCAGCATTATTTCTTTGTTTACATGATTTAGTAGAAACAGGTGCTGTGTGGATAAGCGAATGGCAGAAGTGAGTTTGAAACTTTGAATGGAGGAGTAATGACATGTACAGTAAATGAACTGAAACTCTGTCTACTGTTTTTATGTCTGGCATAGGGCCCAACTCTCATGACTTTGCAGTGGATTAAGCAGGTTTTATAATGGATGGATGGAGGTGAGCCATCATTGAAAAGGAACGAATTTACTCATGAAGGATCAAAATGAACACTCTGCTTAAAGATGACATGTTCAGAAAATGGGTGAAGCATAAATAATTAACCTGCCTTTCATTTACTGTTTAAGATGTTTTTGTGCAGAGTTACTGTGCACTGAGTTTCAGTTCAAAGTCGACATGTCACTGAGCTCCACCAACTGTATAAGTCACGTGACTTCCACACAAAAATATTTGCTTAAAAGTGGAAATAAGAATAATAATAATTCTTTGCATTTAAATAGCATTTTCCTCAATACTCAAAGTGCTTTAAATAGTGAGTGGGGAGCCACTTCCACCACCTTTAATGTGCACCATCCACTTGGCAGCCATTTTAAGCCAGTAAGTTCACCACAAATTAGCTGTTACGTGGTGAAGGTGTGAGAGATAGTTAGCCATTTAGGGACAGGGGATGATTAGGAGGCCAGAAAGACGATGCTATGATAGGCAATTTAGTCTGGACATCGGGAAACGCCCTACTCTTTACAAAGGACGCCCAGAGATCGTTGAAGAGCACAAAGAGTAAGGACCCTGGTTTTACGTCTAATCCGAATGACAGCAGGCCCGGCCTTAGGCATAGGCGAAGTAGGCGACCGCCTAGGGCCCCGGCGTCCGGGGGGCCCCGGATCGATGGCGGCCAGGCCCCCAGCCCGCCCCTCCCCTCGCATGTTTAAATCACGTGGGCCAGCAGGGGTGTGTCCGCGTGGGCGGCTGTCTATAAAAGCGGAGCGGTTTGAGACAAGATCTCTATGGGTCGAACGTTCACATCAGTGAATCAGCCCTCATCATCATTCGTCGAAGAAGAAAGAAGTAGTCAAGATCTCATAAATCCTTCCACCTCGTCAGTGGCAGCAGGTGGCACGGGAGCGGGAAGGCAGAACCGCAATCTGAGTTGCGAGAACGAACGAAACCCCTGTCTGTCAGTATGTCCTCGAAGCGTAAATACGAATCTGGAGCAGCTAAGCGAAAGAAAAAAGCCGATACTGATGCTTTCATTGCATCTCAGAGAGGAGCTTTGCTCAATTTTGTGAGAGTTGGTGCTGGTAACAGCGATAGTCGCACTAGCAGCTAACTACTCCGGGCGAAAAAGGGATGCAGGGTGATGACCTCGTAACATTACAAGAAAACGTCTCCTTGATCTAATTTTCACGCATTTCGCAGAGCTTCCAGGGGGCCCCTGGACCCCCCTTTTGCCTAGGGCCCCATAATACCTAAGACCGGGCCTGATGACAGTGCCATTTTTACAGCTCCGTATCCCCATCCCTGCACTGGAGCATTGGGATCCACATTCAGACCACAGGGTTGGCGCCACCTGCTGGACTCACCAGCAACTATTCCAGCAGCAACCCAAGCTTTTCCTGGTTGGTCCCCAATTCAAATACTGGCCAGGCTTGAACATGCCTAACTTCAGGTGGATGACATCTTCTGAAGTGCAAGTGGTATACCTGCTGGCCAAATACTAAATGATAAAACACCAAAAATAAAAAGGGCATCTATCTGCCAAAGTGACCTACCTCAATGTCCAACATACTGTACTTATGGTGGCACTGCTCTTCCTCTCACTGACTTCTCCATTCCCAGAGTTGTGTTTACTCATCTCCATTTATAATGAAAACCATGTGCAAATAACATTACTCTATACTATACGTGCCTTGAGCATGGGAAAGGCGCTATATAAATAAAATGTTTTATTATTATTATTACTAATTTCAAGAAATAGTAAAGTCTGATAACCAGAAGCCTGCTACTTGGTGCCACAGAAAATGGCCTCCTTTACAAGAGACACCCCACTTTGCTATCTACAGCAGCATCACCACAACCTGTCCAACACCTAAAACAGTACCACTCCCTGTAAACACCATCAAAAAGTAACATGCAAGAAAGGTATCTTATGAACAAAATGATATGCAACAAAACACCTCACAGGACCTATAAATCCATCACGGTTATCATTACACCTTGGGTCCTCATGGTTCATTAGGGTTTGGTGCTTGACAAGTACAAATTAAGCCAGCACCACTTTCAACACATTGTCACATTGGCGAATTGATTTATTTGTAAATAAGTTATTCAAAGTCAGTATGTCATCTAAGCTTTATCTAAATTATTGATTCTTATTTAGGTAGGACACTACACAACACAAATCAAATGCAACGCACAAGGAATTTCTGAGGGAGGATTACAAGGAATTTCTAATGAAAAGTGAAAAACTAGAAAGAGCCTGCAGATGTTCTGGCATGAAGGTTCTATGAAGGGCTGCATGGATGGTAATAAGATGCCAAGGGTAAGAACACTACCAGACTGGCAAAGGAAAGGAGAATGTCCTAGAAGAAACCTCCAGAGGAATGAGAGAACCACGCTGGTGTCAGGAATGGTACTGCGGGTGACGGTAGAGATGTCTGCAGCCTGGCTAATATTGTGAATACACAGTAATGAAAGGAGTATTCTAGACCTGGTCAGATTTATGAGGACTAAATAAAACAAAATGAAACAATGAAAGATGAGAAATGATGGAGTGTGGCTCAGTAATAATGTGGTAACTTCCAGAAAGAGTTCTACACAAATAGGCCGCAAAAATCACTATCAATGTGATTGTCAATGCCTCGGAGCTACAGCTATGAACTGCCATTGGGCTTCACCAATTATAAGCCACAGTGTCCCAAAATTCAGAGCTATCAGATTCTGCAATACGTTGGAGGTATTTCTTTGTAAAGCATTCCCATTCCTGTTCAGGAGATATTCATTTTTGTACAATTCTCTCTGTTACTTTCTATTGCTGTGTTTTCCTCCATTGTGTTTTTCCAGGTTTTAGTGTAACCAGGGAAAGGACAAAAGCTTTGCAGGAGCAAAGATAATACTATGTTATAAAACTAAGGGGCTCAGATTTGTTGCTCATCTGTATTTTAAGATAAAAGGGAAGACTTTGCTCCATTTGTAAGAAATTATACCAGTTTAAGAATTACAGGTTGTTTGACTTTTCTCAAATTCTGCCTTCAGGTTTTGGTTTTGCCCCATTGTTGTTTAACTGCCAATTGCTTGACTCTTGCATGTTCTTATATTCAATTTGTGCTCACATCTCATTTAACTCTGCCACTTGAACCCTCTTACAGTGATTATGTATCATTTTAATGAGCAAGATATTTGGTGATCACAGTAGTGTTTGAAATAAATGATTTTTCAATCTGGAAATCCACCTTTCCTGCTTTATTCCCTGCAAGAACACTTTACGGTGTGAGCTGCTAATTTCCAAAACTGCTTGTGAAAGTAATGGTTTATGCCAGCGTTTCTCAACCTTTAAGTATTTGCAACCCGAGTTTTTTAACAGTTTTAATTGTGCCCCCCCTAACGTTTTTTTGAAACCCTAATAAAATTTATTCCTATATTTTTTGCTGCCGATACACCGCTACAAGTTTAAAATTTTCCTACGAATGTCGAAATTACGCCACATATGGCAACATTTGCGCTCCCTTTTTTGTTACTTAGTGGGGCACGCCCCACAGTTTGAGAACTGCTGGTTTATGCCACCAGGGAAGCTAAAATCTATGATGAACTTCACCTGAATCATGCCATTCTTTGGTCATATACAGTGCCCTCCATAATGGGACAAAGATACATTTTTCCTTTATTTGCCCCTCTGCTCCACTGTTTAAAATTACAAATCAAACAATTCACATGTGATTAATGTGCACATTGCACACTTTCATTTAAGGCTATTTGCATAAATTTCAGTCACACCATGTAGAAATGGCAACACTTTATATTCATGGTCCACCATTTCAGGGTGCCATAATGTTTGGGACAGTTGGCGTTCCCAGTCACTCCTCAGGTGTGTTTCATTGCTTCATTAGTGCAGGCATAAGATGCCTAGGCTTGCTAATATCCTTTGCAAATCAAGGAAAGCGTATGCGCTTTACAAAACATTATGGAGAACACTGTATGTAAAGCTAATGTGTACATGTTATTTCATTTGGACAATGCAGGGGCACAATGATCGATGGTGCAAAAGCAATGCTGCTCATGTTTTCTTTGTTCATTGCCTTTCACTTCTTGGCAAGTGCCCAATGTGCAATTGCTTCATTTTAGCCAAAAAATAAAGATTATCCATTCAAACAATAAGTAGATTTTATTTTTGTTTTTCTTCGCAGCAATGCAGTATCTTTTAAAATTTTCTTTATGGATATAGATGCAGACTCTTAGGTAACAGTGTTTGTATTGTAGCCATATCCGTGGTCTTCTGTCTGAAAACAATAGGAGATAAAAACCAGTTTTGGCTGGTTCATGGCTTGAACAATCCACACAGTTATCAAGTTCCCTGGCTGCTCATTCACAATCACTTTGATGTTGTCCCTGGAAAAAAAAAATCTCTTTCCCCAGCTGCTAAAACTTGCATTTTGTTTAGTGTATCATTATTTCCACAGTCCTAGCAACTGACAGTAAGAGCTGGTCAGTTTATTTGTTGTTTTAAAAGAATAAAAGAAGAAGTAAACCATTTAACTACATACCATCATTTATTGTTCCAAATACATTTGTGCTAAAGGAGTCAAATTATTTAATGTGACATCTGAAGTTTTTACAAGTGAGAACTCAAGCTAATCCTTCATCAAAAGGGTTTCAGATCTCGGCAGACAGGCTGAAATTTCAGGATTGCTGCTTGGTTTTTATGTTTTCTCATCTTTCATGTCATTTGTTCTGCAGACATGTACTGTCTGGCCAAATATACACTTTATATTTACCCATCAGTGACTTAGATGTGGTTTGATGTGCGAATCAATGAGTTTTCCACATTCTTCCACAAGGCTGTGGCTGTGAGCAAGCTTCTATTTTCCCATCTGAACACCCAGTTAAATTTCTTTTTCTTTCTTTCTTTCTTTCTTTCTTTCTTTCTTTCTTTCTTTCTTTCTTTCTTTCTTTCTTTCTTTCTTTCTTTCTTTCTTTCTTTCTTTCTATTATGTGCTCTCACACTAATCACCATCTAAAATTTTTCAAACAGTGCATTGCTATGTTGTATGAAGCTAAAGCCTATTGTGGTAGCCACCAATAAAAAACTGGTATCAGCCGTGGAGGGCATGCCAGTCCATTTAAAGGCTCAGTCACTCAAACCAGTGCAGTTAATGTCACATGCTTGTGTTAAGGGAGAATGCCCATATAAAAAAGTACACAAACATGGGGAGACTATGCAAATGGAGACACTGACAGGGCATATCCTGACTAGAGCTGCTGATTAACTGTACAGACTGTCATTAGCACTTAAACATAAGTAACATGACAGTTATAATTGTATAATAACCCTCACTTATTCTGTTTTTCTTCTCGGTACTCAAATGTGGCACTTGGTGCCATGGCCCACCTGTCAAGTTGTTTTGCCTGCCTAAGGAAAAGTCATCCCAGATGGAGGATCGCAGGAATCGTGGGAAAGACGGGTCCTTTCATCGGATTGGCTGGCCCAGCACTGTTTCAGCCGTGGAATGGCCAAATGGGGGAGGTAGCTTGAAGGATGAGGTCTCCAGGACTCTACACAAATCCAAATCTTATTATGGGATATATCATCTACTGTTAAATTCTGCTCTGTACTTCTAAAATTTATATTTTTTATTTCTTACTATATTGAGAAATTGTTCTGTTCTGTGTACTGCATTATATCGTATTGACCCCCTTCTTTTGACACCCACTGCACGCCCAACCTACCTGGAAAGGGGTCTCTCTTTGAACTGCCTTTCCCAAGGTTTCTTCCATGTTTTCCCTACAAGGTTTTTTTTGGGAGTTTTTCCTTGTCTTCTTAGAGAGTCAAGGCTGGGGGGCTGTCAAGAGGCAGGGCCTGTTAAAGCCCATTGCGGCACTTCCTGTGTGATTTTGGGCTATACAAAAATAAACTGTATTGTAAACTGTATTGTATTGCATGCAAAAGAACCCAGGAGCCTGACGCTGTCCATTGTCTCCAACAGCATTAAGAAACAACTAAAATGATCAAAAATTTAAGAATGCAAGGACAGAAGATACATGAGAATTAGGGAGAACCAGGAAATATTAACGATGAACATGGGTTTTTAATGCAGAAGTGGTGGGCCTGATTGAATCTGAATGTTGAGACATCTCATGTCACAAGAATTGAGATAATATGAGAGTTTCAGATGTCATAGGCCAAGAGTAGTGAAAGGGCCAGCTTTAGCTTGTTCAAACTGTTGCATATGTTTACATGACTACAAACAAGTTGTTCAGGTTGTTATTTTGTAGGGCATTCTACATTAAGTGAGTAGTATGTGCTTGTAAGAGACACATGGAGCACACATTAAAACTGGGCCAGCTAAAGGCAAGTTGTTGGGTAAATCATTAACAGTATACTACAGTAATTATGCTTTGTGCTTGGTCTATCTATGATGCTTCATCTGCTACAATGTTCAAAATCATCCTGTTCTGTATTGTGCTCCCTATCAGACCATTGTGTTAATCCACCCTCTTATACATAACAACTCAATATCCATTTTTTTCTCTGCTCGAGGTGTCAACCACATAGCAAATGTTAATAACACTAATATCAGAGATCTTCTTGTTCCTCTTCTTCTTTCAGCTGCTCCCGTTAGTGGTCGCCACAGCGGATCATCTTTTTCTATATCTTTCTGTCTTTCTCTGTCACACCCATCACCTGCATGTCCTCTCTCACCACATCCATAAACCTTCTCTTAGGCCTTCCTCTTTTCCTCTTGCCTGGCAGCTCTAACCTTAGCATCCTTCTCCCAATATACTCAGCATCTCTCCTCTGCACATGTCCAAACCAATGCAATCTCGCCTCTCTGACTTTGTCTCCGAACCGTCCAACCCTCTAATGTACTCATTTCTAATCCTGTACATCCTCGTCATCCCCACAAGAATAAAATCTAATAAACATACCACTTCTTAAATGACTCAAAAACACTTGCTGTTCAAAACTCTTAATGACTTACAAAACAGTTAATTTCAGAAAGAAAGGGAAGCTGCTTTCATTATGTGCCTCTGACATCAACATTCTCACTATTCTAAAGACTTGTTTCGCTATTCTCGGTAAAGACTTATTAGCTTTAAGGCTCCTGCTCTCTCAGACTTCTTCCTGAGATCTCTTTGGTGACTCATTCAAATCTCATTTTAAAACACACCACTTCACATTTGAGTTTTAATTAAATATATCCTGAAGATATATTCTCTGATTTGATTCTTCTGCAAGAACTCTACCAATCCAATTTCACCTATACTGTTATTTTGTCTGCTGCATTTTACTGATCATTTCATTTTTACTTGTTGTTCTGCTTAGGAGGTGTCAGGTACGTGGGACAAATGTGGTCCAAAAAAAGTTGAGATGCCCACCCAGACACACTGTTTAATAATGAAATCAACAAAAAATGGCTTTAGCAGCAAAATAAACAGGTTTTCAATGGTGCTAGCACAGGAAAATAAAGTGAAAGAATCGTAATCTCTGATGGCTCTTCGCTAAGAGTCTTTCTGTGGAACTCCATCCTGTAGCAGGCTCAGGTCAAGACTGAAACACCTCCGTTATATGATTCAGACCGGATATGGAGGGGAGTCTCAGAGTGATGAGGGCAGGGTTACTTGCCCTCTAGGATGGGTATCTCTGAGCTGTGGAGGGAAGAGTCAAGACCATTAGTGACAGCACCCCCTCTCGTCCTGGAGTGGTATCACATATTTCATCTGTGCTGATAAGATGATACACAGATGCACTTGTGTGACAGAGGAAAGCAGTAGAATTTTTTTTTAAGAAGGACCAGGTGACAGAAAGGGCAAAACTGTAGTAAGAAAAATAGCTGAAGTCAAATTTATAAACCAAAACAAAAACAACACTGAACTAAGACCAATACATAAATTAAAAATCAAAGTAGAATAAAACAAATGAAAAGTCTTTGCCCTGAAAACCATTTTAGAAACCTAACTCCTAACAAAAAAAAAAAGTTGTATTTTGTAGGAATCCAAAGTACTGGACAACAAGAGGAACTCAAAGTCTTGTTATATATTTCCTACAACTCACCTATGTTTCCTAACATACAACTACCTGGCACTATGTGATGGTAACAGTTTTTGTCCACAAAATGGCCTCTAAAATCAAAAACAATCTACAAGATGGTGCCATGCTGTATAATAAACAAAATAGTGGTCAAAATATTAAAAAGTCATAATAATAACTAGAAAATAATACTGATAAATTCCCACACATAAAAAAAATTAAGAAATAAATATAAACAAAAACAAACAAACTAAAATCATAACACTTATCTACACTTACATTTGTTAGATATAGCTTTATTATGTTACAAATTGCAGACAGGTAGAGGCACTTTTGTAGAAGAATAGTAGAAGAAGCAACAACAAGAGCACGGAGTCTGATGGACACCTATAACAAGCATTGTGGGAAGATAGGAAAATAGCAGAAGTTCTTCCAGTTTTTAGAGGACAGTGTGGAACTCATATTGTTGCTGGGCTCCAATATTGTGTTCACCATATCAGTCAACGGTGCTCATTCACCAAAAGAGCAGGGAGATCAAAAATGAGAACCTCTACTGCAAAAAAACCCAGAAGTAGTTCCCAGATTCCACCTGGAAGTGACTCATGGATCTGACAGGGCTGAGAGGACACATGAACCAGAACTCAACTGACAGAGAGCGGAGAGCCTGGGGATAGAAGGTGGCAGTACTGGGGAAGGCAAGAAAGGGGTAGTTTTGGAAGAAGTGAAGGTAAGTGGACTAGCAACCACATATGACAGTCAGGGATTCCTGATGTATGGGCAGGCTTGTGAGAATTATGATCTTTCGTTACTTTACTCTTTCTGTTCTGTCATTTTATACATCTGGCCTCCTCGTGTTGTCTCTGGCTTCAATGACTACTTGTGCATTGCTCCATAGTCGTCTATGTATTGAAGGGTCTTAAATCTAATGGATCAGTTTTGAAATGCATTCTTGCTTACATTGAAGGTACTGTGTAATGTTGTGCACCACAAAAATTGATTGAATAGTTGATTCATTAATTGATCCAGCTGATTTGAGTTTTGAGTTTATCTCAAAAGGGTACAATGCAACTACAAACTAGGGATGTTGTAGGCTGCCAGAAGGATATACAGTATGTGCAAATATCTTTTGGTGTTTTCATTATGGCAGAAGAGTTTTGCCTGAAGTCCACTGTAAACTTAAACAGGTGACATTCGTAGTCTTAAAACAATACTCTTAAAACAATTAACAGTAATCCAGAAATGTGAAAACATGGCACATACAAAAAGAGCAGCGGTAGAGTAAATAGAGAAGGGGCCTATTTAAAGAACAATACTGAAGAGTAAATTTTAAAAAGGTAATGGCAAAACTGGGGAAGGGCAGCAGAATATTACATACTTCGTGTTTTGAATTCAGCAGAGAAAGGAATGGGATGTCCCTGAGCAGGTAGAATGTTTATTGCCCAGAGTTCTGAAGGATTCATCTTATCAAATTCTTTGCTTCAAATTTATTCTCACGTTCATATTGTTAAATAAAATTTCCCCTTGCATGTCTAGTGACGGTAGTATAATAAAAACAACAGCCAAGGAATACGGCACTGTAGACTAACTGTGAACTCAGACAACATATACAAGAAACTCTGAAGCATTATACTTTAAAAATTAAATAAAATCACAATATCTTATGAAAATTCGTTTTAGGAGCAAAACAAATTTGTCTTTCGTTTAACCCATACAGTGTTATTTAGGTTGAAGAGACAGCTGTGCAGTAATGTGTATTTGCAGCACATGCTGACACCGGCCTGCTGTTTAGCTAAAGAGGGATTAAAGAGTAAAGGGATTGACCCTAAAGGCAGCACGGTCTTAATTAAGGAGGAGTGTAGGAAGACGTCACAGCCCAGTTAGACAGGCAATTAAAGCAACCATTCTTTTATTATTCTCACATTCTTGCTATTTTCCCCTCAATACTTCACTGATATTTAAAATGAGACTTGACAGGCCTAGCAAAATGTCAATTTTTGTTAATCCACAATTCTGTCAGATTACAATTCCTAAGTAAAAAAAAGAAAAGAGCCTGAGTCCAGATTTCTTCATAAACATAATTATGACTTCAACTTATTACTGCCTAGATTGACGTGATTATACTGCATAAAGCATTTTACTTTCTGGACAGTGAGAAACTAGAGAACGAATGGCATTAATTTTCTAGCCTGGCAATGACTGAAGAAGGATAAACAGAATGTGTCAAGGAGGAAGCTGTTTCTGCTTTTAGGGCTCAGTCTAAATGGCTTCCTTTTCTTCTGAACTTCTGTACAAAAGCCAAGAATCAAATTTTCTGCTTCTGCAGCTGAAAACTAACTGAAACAAGTGCCCTAAACTGGCAAAGGCAGAGGCCAAACTTTTCACAGTACATTAAAAAAAAAAGCTTTACACAAAAGCGATCCTCCTGTTACTCTGACAAGACTGAATAGGAAATGAAATATGTTTGAGTCTTTAGAAAGTCCAGCCTCTTTTCTTGGAAAATATACCACCACCTGAGGCTGGACTGTGGGGAGTTTTACATTCATTTGCTCCTGACACAGTTTTCCTTCAAGTTGTAGCACTGTGGAAAATGTTTTATGTGAACCCTTTGTGCACAAACCTCTGAAATGTGTACAAGTCAAGAGAGGTGATGCTTAAGCTTTATAACGTAGTAGTGGAACCTTATCTTGAGTAATGAATGCAGTTTTAGCCTCCACACTACAAAAAAGACAGAGCTGTGAAAGAGGAAGTCCAAAGAAGAATGACTAGGCTGATTCAGCCTAAGGTAACAGAGATTAAAAGGCGACGTGTTTGAAGTTTTTGATATTTTGAATGGAATTAGCACAGATGATCCAATATGTTACTTTATAATAAGTTCGAAATGGGGGACAGATGGACACTTGTTAGGAAAAATTTCACACAAACTTTGGAAAGCTTTTCTCCACAGAACCATAGAGACATGAAATAAATTACCCAGGAGTATGGTAAGCTTTCGGACTTAAGGAACCCTCAAAACTCAACTTAATGTCATTTTGGATAAATTAGGAACCTATAATTGGTGAGCTCAGTTGGGCTGAATTGTTCTCATCAAGATTATTTGAATATTCTAAGTAGATTGTCCTTCATTATAATCATACGGTAGGTTTTGCGTACAGTTGTAGCAAATATATCAGCATCACCATCATCAAAGACAAGTTACATTACAGATGTTTCTGTTTATATTATATAATGTCTAGTATATTAAATATATGTTAGAGCAATGGTTAGCACTACTGTCTTACAGATCCATTCAATGCCAGCTCCAGAAGAAGAGAAATAGCTTGCCCATGGATCCAGTGTCCTTGGACACAAGTTGTTTCTAATATTTTTACAGTTTTGCATTAAATCACTTTATATCTAATGTCATATTCATAAAAAACTGTTATGAATGAACTTAATAAACACAATCCTTATAATAAACTGTATGGAATATAAAGAAGATGTCATGAATCATATGTGGTATCTTATTCAGGTTGAGTTTCAGAATTCAGCATAACATTGAAAGAATTAAAACCATCATCATGAGTAATTGTTATGCATTTATAATTAATTATCAGTAAGAATTCTCACTTTCATGAAATACAAAATAACATAACATAAAACAAAATGTCTGTGGTATTAAGTAATAGATGTATCATTTCCATACAGAGTATAGCAGTGGCTGCAAAGTTATACTGTAATGTGCTCAGAATACAATGAAATTTTTACTTGCTTTTCTAACCAGAGTAGAAGATGTCACCACTCTCTGGTGCCATAAAAAAACAAGAATGTGTAAAAAGAGCATTATGCATCAGTAATAATATTAATTAATTACATTTAAGTAGCATTTCTCTCGCTACTCAAAGCTCTTAGACAGAGGGGAACCACTTCAAACACCACTAATGTGTAGCATCCACCAGGATGATACAATGGCAGCTATTATTGTGCCAGTATGCTCACTGCACATTAGATATTAGATGGTGAGTGGTTGAGAGAGTGAGAAAATTAGAGACAGGGGATGATTAGAGGGGCAGAATGGACAGGGCAGTGATGGGCAATTGAGCCAGGACATCAGGATAAACCCTACTTTTTTCAAAAGATGCCTAGGGATCTTTAATGGCCACAGAGAGTTAGCACCTTGGTTTTATGACTCATCTGAAGGATGGCGACACTTTTTACAGCACAGTGTCCCCGTCACTGCACTGGGATCCACACACAGACCACAGGGTTAGAGTGCCCCCTGCTGCCCTAACCAACACCTCTTCCAGCATCAACTCAACCTTTTCCTTGATGGACTCCCATCCAAGTATTGGACAGGCCCTAGCATGCTTAGCTTCAGGTGGATGACCTGTTCTGAAGTGCAGGTGGAATGGCTGCTATCTATACAGAGTATGGTATTGTATACAGTATAGTATGGTATACAAAGAACGGAAAAAAGATATAAAAACTTTTAAACATTTAAAAATCATTTTTTATTTTTATTTTGACAATGTAACAAAACAGAGTGAATCTGACTTTGAGATTTAAATGAGTTAATTCAAATTCTTTTCCTGTTTGTTAACTGTGTAATGCATGACAGAAGATGACATAAAGTATTCTTAAGTGTAAAATGGAGTGTTACTGCCTCACAGATCAACACCCCGGTTTTGAATCCCACACCTCTGTATGCATGTTCTTTTTATATCTGAATAGGTTTTCTTCCCTCATCCCCAAAGACATGGAAGGTAGGTTCACTTGGCAATTATGTGAGCATCTAATGATTTTTCTTTCTTTCTTTCTTTCTTTCTTTCTTTCTTTCTTTCTTTCTTTCTTTCTTTCTTTCTTTCTTTCTTTCTTTCTTTCTTTCTTTCTTTCTTTTTTTACAATTAGAGCATTGGCAGATTAAGTGACCTGCTTGGAGTCACACTGCAAATCCAATGCAGAGATACTGTAGGACGAGCTTTAGACAGTGGCCAAAGTGCCTGGCTAGCATATAGACCTCTTCTTGCTTCCATAACAGTCATACAAAGGTTAACAACACAATGCACACTAAAAGAGATGAAAGCTTTGTGTAGTACAGTGTTTGGACTGAAATATATGTGCATGTGCTTCTATATTAGCTATTTTACATAGTTTCAATGTATATAACTAGGAACGCAACCCCCACGAAAGTTGAGGACTGACTGTACTTGCTTTGGAACTGTTTAATGCTTAGGACTCCTAGATCATGACAGATGGGACCTAAGATGGGACTTCAGTTTAGCGTATCCTGACTAGAACTGCTGATTAACTGTACAGACTGCATCTCTGTTGTTGGTTATTAGCACTAAAACATAAGTAATATGATAGTTAGAATTTGTTACTAACCCTCACCTATTCTGTTTCTCTTTTTGGTACTCAAATGTGGCACTTGGTGCCACTGCCCACCTGCCAAGTGGTTTTGGCTGCCTTAGGTAAAGTCATCTCTGATGGAGGATCACAGGAATCGTCAGGTAGACAGGTCCTTTCATCGGATTGGCTGGCCCAGCATTGACTCAGCTGTGGAATGGCCAATAGGGGGAGGCAGCTTGATGGCTGAGGTCTCCAGAACTCTAAACAAATCCAAATCATATTATGTGATATCATCTACTGTTGAATTCTGCTCTGTACTTGTAATATTTTTTTTACTGTTATACTATATTGAGGATTACTTGTGTTCTGTTCTGTGTATTGTATTGTATTGACCCACTACACGTCCGACCTATCTGGAAAGGGCTCTCTCTTTGAACTGCCTTTCCCAAGGTTTCTTCCATTTTTTTTCCCTACTAGGGTTTTTTCTGGAGTTTTTCCTTGTCTTCTCAGAGAGTCAAGGCTGGGGGGCTGTCAAGAGGCAGGGCCTGTTAAAGCCCATTGTGGCACTTCTTGTGTGATTTTGGGCTATACAAAAATAAATTGTATTGTATTGAATTGTACAGTCGTAGTGTACACAGACTTTGGGTCAATATGGAGCTTATATACATATCTTTGGGATGTGGTGGGAACCCCACATACTGTAAATCCAAGAGCTGTGAGACAGATGAGTTATTAGAGCTGACCACAAATGTGTCCTTAGTGTCTTCACTTACAGATAAGAGAGGAGCTGTCAAGGTATATTTCAAATAATTGTAGACATTCAATGCATTTGTTCTAAGATGAAAGGTGAAAAAGAAAGGGAATGGTGAGATCTCCAAAGTCTGTTGTGAAACTGAACATGTTTAAAGGCAGAAATATCGCTCAGTCCTATTGTCAAAGTTAGTGATAGATAGATAGATAGATAGATAGATAGATAGATAGATAGATAGATAGATAGATAGATAGATAGATAGATAGATAGATAGATAGATAGATAGATAGATAGATAGATAGATAGATAGATAGATAGATAGATAGATAGATTCTTATTTGTCTCCAAGGGAAATTTGGCTTTTTACAGAAGCTCATTAAATAAATAAATAAATACATATATATACACAGAAGAATATCAAAAAAAGAAAACTGTAAATGAATGTGTGCTATCCCAGGGATTGGTTCCACAGCAGTGTGTTGGCAGAACATGAGAAATTACTGCTTCGGCATAACAAATATTTTAATCTATGGCATAGTGTTAATGTGTATGAACAGCTTTTTAGTGCTGTAAAAAGATTACGAGGTTCTTTGGTTTTTATATCACATATTCCCTGTCTTTACTGTAATAATAATATGAAATAATTTCCTTCAAACTGCTTCTCATTTGAAGGAGAACAAAGAGCACTAACTAATTCAGTAAACATTGCATTTTTACTATATTAGCCTTTCATTGTTCAAGCCCAAGCAGATCCTTAAACTGCACAGGATGTTCTATACTATAAATATAATACATCAGTTTTCAGATATACTCTGCAGACTTCCTAATCGTGACCTGGGCTGAAGGAGTTCTATCATGGATAGATGGGTGGGTGGATGGATGGATAATTTCCCTTTAAGCCACCAGTCACTGCACTTAATAGAAATGGTACTCAGTATCCAAGATTTTATTGTCTGCATAAACAATATTTTGAAAGAACTGTGTAGTATTTCACTTCAATATTTTAAAGTCAGACCCGCCTCTGTGCTATTTTAGAGCTCACCCGCACTAACACCATATTAATCCAAACTAACCAAAAGTGACTGCACCACAACAGCATGTAACTCGTGCTGCTTAATGTCCCCTTTATCCCTTAAATCTCCTCCCTGCTCTTCTAGTCTGTATAATGAGTAAACAGGATCAAGTGCCTCGGTCTGATAAGAATCACCTGGATAAATTCAGATGCTGTCTGGGTGTTCCCAGCAATGATCAGATTTCCCATTACCTACCACCCCCAGATATCCCCTTTCCAGGATTTAAAAATTAAAAGTGTCCTTCATATTAATTTAATATACTGTATACACATTTTTTTTTTGCTATGAAGATTACTTTTGATCAGCAACCTTGAGTTTACACTATTTAGGTAGAAATGCACAAGAAAAAAGTGTTAAAGAGAGTACAATGACTTTAAAGCTACGCGTCATTGGGAAGAACGCAGCCCTGCCAGTACCGCATTGTTTTGGCTGCGATTTGTATCTATCCAATAGCCTTGCTTTCAAGCCAGTCTGATCCAGTTTAAGTATAAATCTCAAGGGCCTGACACATGGTAATTATACAAGGTGCTTCTTCTGAAGCTATTCTCTTAGACAAGTACACTGGCTTTGAGGCACCAAGTACAGGCCCATTCCTGTAATCAGCCTAGCAGTTCGAGATAACAAAACTGTTTTCTTAGCACTGTTATTGAAACGTTTTAATCAAACCCATTATCATTATGTGAGTTGTTAATCCACACAATGAGATTATTGAAGTTGCTGTTTTAGTTTGTGTAATTTGTGTGTTTACTTATATAAATGTTGTATCTGTTAGTAGTTCAGCATTATTATATTATGGTGCTTCACGCCTGTATTTAGTGAAAAGTCCCACACAAAAGAAACTGGTTTGGACTGACCTGAATGGTTTGCACATGGAGAAAATACGAAAAACAATGCAATCTGGAAAAGAATTTGCAATACTAAACCACCAAAACAGGTGGTTTAATGGGGTGGGCTGACATTGCCTACAATAGTCAATCACCTTTCACTGGCTACATTTTAATGGTACAAAAAAGATCTTGTTACCCATTACATAATCTTTCATGTCAGGTATGCCTACAAGGTTCTAAGAAAGGAGTGACTCTCTTGGGTTGCTTTTGTTTGGTTTAAAGTTCTTTACTTGCAATGGGTAATTTTGTAGCACTTGTTTCAAAACCGTTCCTGGACTGATGTTTACTTGAGCATATTGACCTCTTTTATAAGCCACTTTGGATAAAAGCATCCGCTAAGTGAATACATGCAAATGTCAATGGTGTATTTTTCTAATAGGACAATGCCCAGTCGCATATGACTGGATGACGTCAATGCCACTGGACCATTTCCTCTTAGTTGAACAATGTTTGTCATAGGACTTACACCTGTCTGAAATGAACCTATGATTCAAAGTCACTTGTTTTAATAGCCATGCAAATGACCTCTGCATGTGCTGTAACCTAAAACCAAGTAAAAGTGCATATCACAAAAAATGTACAAAAACACAGGGACAGACTAGAATTGAGGATTTAACCTACTAGTGAGGGTCCTGCCAACTAAAGGTACTGACATAAAGTGATTTCACAGTCAAGAAGGCATAATCCCCCTCCTGTACCTTGTGACTAATTCCTGGTGCAGTCGAGGCAGCAGTAGGTACAGTCAGAACTGGCTGAAAGTAGTAGTGCTGATGTCATTGTTGGCTTACAATATGGATGTTTCACAGTTTTTGCATATTTGGTTTTGTTTGCCAACAAACCCTTAAAGAAAAAGCCATAGAGCCATAGAGTACCATCCCCCAAAGTACTCCAGGAAGGTCAAAGCACTATTGACTTACTATATATATTACATGCAGCAACCAGACTCACATTTTTATTTTATATGTCTTTCAACTCCAACCTATTGCAGTTTCAATGTGGTAGAAACTGTGGAGTGTTTTTGGACTTTGAGTCACAGGTGTGTCTTGTAATGCTGCTTTTAACCATGATGCTTACAAACGAAACAGAGAAAGTCAACTGGAGTTGGAAACCACTATGTCACTTTTGCATAGATTTACAATAGCAGTCACTCATTTTGTTACTAAACTCCATACTACACCCTTGTACAAATTAATTGAAACAGACACTGGAAACAACAAAAATCAGTTCTTCTCAATGTTTTGATTACAAATAATACTCATATGCTCACATCAGTACATGATATGATCTCCTCGACACCTGAGAAGAAGCTGGCTGAAATTTGACATGGAATTCACCAATTTTGAACAGTCTTGGAAGATTTTGGGGTCTCTGTATCAAACCTGAATTAGGGCCTGAATCATCTTCTCCATGGTTATGCTGTCCATTCCACAAAGTCATTGCTGACAAATAGACCACAAATTTTCAATCGTGTTCAGATCAGGAGAGTTTCCAGGCCACTCCAGTATATTCATTTGATTCTAATTGAAAAATTTCTTAACTTGTTTCAATGTGTGACATGGGGCCAGATCTTGTTGAAAACCACCGGGTCCATCAGGAAATCATTTTAACAGTTCTGGAATAACTTTTCTGTGGAGAAGTTCAATGTACTGTGGTGAGCGCATCATGACCTCGACTGGGTGCAAGCAACCGATGCCATAATAGCTGAAGCAACAACAAAACATCTTCTTTTGTCAGTGTTTCACATGATCCAGTGTTTTTCAACAAGATCTGGCCCCCTCAAGGCAACAAGATCCTGATGCTAGTCTTTGGGCTGTCTGAGGAAAGCTGAAGCCAACACAGTTAGATTGCACAACCTCAACTTGGAATTTATTTGGTACAAGATGTAAATCCAGGTTTCTGTTGTTCTCCATGAGGAATTTACATGTTCTTTTCAGGTGTACAAAATGTTTCCTACAGGTACGATAATTTTCCTGGAATCTCTCCAAAGACATGCAAGTTGGGCTAACTGCTGATTTAGGATTGTGTGCATTGGTGGACCCCAAGATGGACAGATGCCCAGTCGAGGACTGCTTCCTGGCTTGTGTTTGATGGTGCTAGGGTAGGCTCTGGCCCTCCATGACCCATCAATGGATTGACTTTCTGAATATTATGCTACATTATAAAATATACATATTATTTTATAGCCAAATCATGCTGAAACCTCTAATAGAGAAGGCTAGTCAAAAAAATAGCAACCCCCATATAAAAACAGGAATATCTATGGAAGTAGAAGAAGCCTTCTTTTGTTAACAGTGACTGTGTTTCTGTGTTTTAGTTTATATTGTTAACTTGGGGGTTCCCCCCCGCTCGCTTTGCTCACCAGTCACTTCACGTCTCTGTCGCTCACATTGTGAAGAGGGGGGCTGAACGCACAGTTTATTTTTACCTCCTCTTTGCTCAATCAGCTGCTGGCTTGCTGCTACTGCTGTGCTCCGTGATCTGCATCTCGTGCGGTGCTCCGAACATTTAAAAGCCTTTACAGAAGCTGTCCTACTGCTTGTGTTTTATTTTCTGGCCCCGGGCGTGGTTAAATCTTTTGGCACAAAGTCGCGTCTCGCAAGACGTGAGTTCTTGATATTTTTTAGTTTATAATTTGAAAACGGAATAAGAATCTGAAAATTTAACAACATCACATTAAAGTTCGATAAAGTCTGAAAAGAATGATATTAAAAACATATACATGTAGGTTTTAAAATAAGCCTGATTTAAAGCATGACAAAAAACATGACAGTAAAAACGTCACCGTTGCACTTTTAGGCTTAGGATTTTATATATAGAGAGTAGATAGAGTAGATTCACACATTGGAAGCAGCTAGCGTAGGGTTTGGGTGTTGTTGCCTCCCAGCTTCAGGGATCTGTTCTTAGCCAGTCATTCTCTGAGTGGTGTTGGCCATGTTCTCCCAGTATCTGTGTGGGTTTTATCCAGGTGCTCCATATTCCTTCCATACTCCACTGACTTGTGTGTTAAGTTCAATAGAGACTCTAAACTCGCCCATTGTAACTCTGAGGTTTGTGTGTCTATGTGAGTGGACCTCTTGATAGACTGGGTGGCTTTCTGCCTTTCACCCAGTGCTGCTGGGATAATATTTGGCTTTATGCAATCCTGTAATGGGGTTGATAATAAAATGGATATTCAAAAATGTGTGACAGCTTTATTTGTGTCGTTCAGTTTCCATATACTTCACAAAGGTCAATTAGCCTGCTGTTAGTAAAAGTGCCCTGCAGTGGAATGGCAACCTGCCTAGTGCTGGCACCCTACCTTGCTTTCAATAGTCCTGTTGCTTCTGCATCCGGGACCCTACATAGGATTAAGCAGGCCCAAAGAACAATTAAATTCACATCCCAATGTCGTACATTTTTAGATTTGTAGTTTCATCAAAAGACAGCCTGTTTTCATAACAAGTTATTTTACAATACAGTTTCGGATTTTTTTTGTCTACTGTCAACAGTATTTTTGAACGTCAGATGCATTCTAACATATGAAAAATACAATCTAAGACATCTGAGAATGATTTGCTTAATGATAATTTATTTTGGCCACACTATATCCTCTTTAAACAGGCGGTAGAAATGTGTAACGTTTGTTATAAATCCTGCCACTTTCTACATTTGAAGAGTGTTTATTTTTATTTTCTAAATCACTTCCTTTCCTGCTGGGTGTTGAGGTCATACCCAGTGACCCCCCCATTCTGTATGCGTGCAGAGCCTTTAATAGCTCTCAGCAGCCATGTGTTTTGCTTCTTCCTTCACATCAGAGAGACATTCAGCGGGAAACTGGCAAGATGTAATAGTTCCTTTGGGCGCTCCTTCCTTCCACTTGTCTGTCTTGACCTGCCATGTGCTACTGGTAAGGTTGTTACCATCTGCATTTGTGCTTCAGAGTGACGATCTGCAGCAAAATCACTGCTGGATAACATAACCTGGGCTATAGATGAGAGATGAAAAATTATAAACTGTGATTACAGCTGATTTATTTATATTCATTTAGTAGGTTAACTACCCTAAAGCATGCCTTGCGGTGGGCTGGCACCCTGCCCGGGGCTTGTTTCCTGCCTTGCGCCCTGTATTGGCTGGGATTGGCTCCAGCAGACCCCTGTGACCCTGTTGTTAGGATATAGTGGCATGAATAATGGATGGATGGACTACCCTAAAGTGGAGTCTATTTTGTCTGAAATCATTTTAGGATCTACAAAAGGTAACTAGATGTTGTGAACTGATTATAAGGATGAATGTTTGCTCAAAGAACAGGTACCATTGCAGCCCCCAGGTCTGTGAAATGTTTATACAATTTAAAGTTTTGGGCGCAGATTAATTTAAAAAAACAGTATTGTGGACATATGTGTTCTCCAATGGATTGGTTCAGTACCTCAATTAGCGTTGTTTCCTGCCATGTGCCCAGTATTGCTAGTGTAGATTCCTAAACCAACATAACCATAATAAATAAGTAGATTTTGGTTTTGCTTATATGTCTGAGTATATCCTGTGATAGGGCGGTGTCTCATCCATGGTTATTTCCGACTTTACATCTGGTGCTGTGATGAAGTGGCATCCCACCTACGACTAGTTCCTATCTTGCTCCTGTTAGGAGGTTGAGAAAGTATGCTGATTCAATGAGAAGAATTTTAAAAATGTTTAAAATTCAATCTGGTCTGCAGTAGGTTCTCCTGTGCCTGTTTTCTCTTTAAGGATTCTAGTCGCATGGTTCTAGAATGTTACGCAGCTGTATAATACCCATTTAGATTGTTATGCCAGGTAGCTGAATGGCATACTGTCTAGGAGTTGTGCCAGTGTTATCAGGATAAAATTTCAGAACTTATGGCATTAACACTGAATGTAAGATTAAAGATATGGAGGCAAAAAATATTCCATTTATCCATTCATACATTTTCTGAAAGTGTCAGAAGCTGGAGCTCACCCTTGGACCATCAGGTGCAAGGCAGGAGCCATTTCTGAATGTGACACCCAGCCGCGGATGGTACACCAGCCCATTTGCAGACTCCACTTATTCACACACACAAGCCAATGACCCTAAAAGTCACTTTGTAACCATCCATAAGTGCACAGAGGAGCGAAACCTAGGAGAGGGTGCAGCCTGATGTCACACACAGGGACATACACAACTTGCAGAGAAGCTGCAACCATCTTCAGAGGCACAGGAGGTTCTCCTGTTGTTCTGCACAATGAACAGCTCTTTTGTGTCTTTGTAACCCAAAGGTCCCTGTTTCGTATCCCAGGAGCAGCACGTAGCCGACAACACCACAAAATTCCTTCAGCCATGCCACATCTTTGGAATATGGGAGAAAACTCACTTGGGTAGGGGAGAGCAAACTCCTCACAGGCAGCGACCAGAAAGGGATTTGAATGCAGGAGTTTAGAGCCGCAATACTAACTGCTGTGCCACTGTGCCACTTTCCTTCACAGCACAATTACTATCAAAGAAAAGACAATGGTGACCCACCCAAAGCTGAACTAGGACCTTTGAGATAAAGCAAGGCCATTCTAACCAAAATCCCAATACTATGAATAGCTGCAGAGACAAAGGTTATTGTTGTTTACTTTATTATGTATTTAAGCACACTCAAAAATGTAAGTATTCATCTTGTTAAATTACGCAACCAAAACCTTCTTTTCTTTAAAGCAGTTAAAGCAGAAGCAGAATCGGCTGAAATTCCTTTCAGTATGTGTTGTCACCAAAATCTCCAACTCTGTTTGTGCAGCCTCCCCATTTATCCTACTTGACGTCTCAGTTGCCTTTTACAGAGTCAGCCATTGATTTGATGTGTACAAATGGTAAGCATCTGTGTTGCTTCTCCTCCGCTAATCTCAATGAAGTCTCTTGACAAAGTTGCTTCTCCACTGTTGATTTTAACACAAAGGGGGGTGGGCTACCACGGGTTCACCAAGATGGAATTTATTTAGGCTTATGTTCTGATCTAAATGAATACAAGGGCGTGTCTTAACTCAGTGAAGTAATATGTAAGTAATAAAAGTGAAAATCATTCTCCCTCCCTTTAGACTATGAATTTCTTTTTCAGTGTGATTGAAAATGCGTAATTCATGTCACTAGAGTTCCATTAAGCAAGCAGTTTCATTTAGCACAAGGTCATCAGAAGACAAGGTAAGTCTAAACATGTCAGAAAAAATGCTAACAACCTCTTCTATCAGCTCTGCTGGAGCCAATTCCTAAGTACAACATGACAAGTAGTAGCTGCTCACTTAGTTTTGCTTCTGTACTGGCATTTGTCAAAAATGGTTGCATAACATTCATTTATATAATTAATTTCATTGTTTTATCTTTTAATTTCATGTTTTATTATTTTAATAACTGACATTTTTGCCCTTTTTGTACTAACTGAAAACATATAACAACTACACAGCAATTTTAGGACAATAGACTAATCTGAGCTGCCACTCTTCCAGCTATACATAATGAACATAAAAATAGTACAGAGAACAATGGAGAGCACTATAATATCCACATTTTATTTGCACCCATCCTAATAGTGAATCCACTTATATTTTCTCTATTTCTGAACCCTCTTATTGTAATTCATCACTGCAGAAACATCCCTGGCAGCATTATGTGCAATACAAGAGAACCAGCCCAGAATGGAATGGCAGACATCACATTATGCACTTACTTGTGCATCCACACCCAGTCATATCGGGACAGTTGAGAGTTGCAAATGAACTTATCATGCATGTTAGAGGAAACCCATTGGGCCAAGGAAAATGTACTGGATCCACAGTAATAGTAAGTGATCACCAAACCCATGTCTCTGACGTTGTAAGGCAGCAGTGTTAATCACTGCACCAGTACCACAATGTCACCCATGATCCAGCTGTAATTGACACGTGATTGTAAAGTGCATCAAGATTTTTAATCTTGGATCTGGAACTAATAAAAATAGATGGCTTCAGAAATGTTGAACTTCCAGTCATAGCTTCACCACTCTGTTACTCGGAGGCCTTTCATCCTTCACATTACATTAGGATATTTATATATAGTAATCAAAAGAGTGAACACTTTGCATGATTCAGGCTGAGCAGTGCAGCACATGGCTCCTTACCAGAGAGCCAAACAGCTGCACTGATGTCTAGCTCAGTCCTACAAGCCTTGTCTTAATGCAGGACTGGAGCCTTTGGAAACCTTAACATTGTTAAAAGTTATGATTGGAAACAAAGCCCACAAATGTCTGAAGCTACAGGCTGTCATTATAAACAAAGCCTTCAAGAAACACACAACTGTATTCTGTCTCAAACATTTTTAGTAAGGCTCATATGCAGAACTTCTGGCCAGACTGGAAAACAGAAGACTCTCTGTTGTGGAAAACCACAGACTCATTTGATTTTTAGCCTGCACTGAACTCTTTTTCAGCTTCTCTTTTTCCTGTTTTAGATTTGAAATAAATTCTGAGATTACACGCATACAAACAAAAGGGTTCAGCTCCGAAGCCTTTGTACAACACAGAACCCAGACGGGTGACTACTTATACAGTATATACTGTACACAGTAAAAACTGTTCACCCTGTAAAGAATCAAACTACTGTATTTTAATTCCAGTTATTTTACATTTTATCAATTAAGGTTCATTTTTTTTATTTCTCAAACCCTTCATCTCTGATGACCAAGGCAGAAGCACATGGTAAGAATACATGTTGACTGAAAGTTAGTAGTATTGAATGTTTTTGCTATAGGACCTAAAAAATATTTATCTATTTAAATTATTAGTCAATGAAAGGACAAGTAGCCATCTGCTGCCCCACTCTAAAATTAATGGAAAGCAATATTTAGAAAAACATTGAGCAACACGTACCTAGAACAGGTATATTGGCAAAGAATCAGCATGGGTTCAGAGGGGAAAGGTCGTGTCTCACTAATATGCTGGAATAATACAAGGAAGCAACAAAAGCATACAACAAGATATGAAATGATATATTATTTATCTTGATTTTCAGAAGGCTTCTGATAAGGTACCACATGAAAGTTAAGTGACCAAACTAAAACAAGTGAGAATTCAAGGTATGAAGGTACATATGTGTCTCTCACATAGGAAGGAAAGGATTATGTTTAAATGAACTTTTTCAGATTTAGGTAATGTTAAAAGTGGTGTCCCTCAGGGATCAGGGCTGGGGTCTCTGCTGTTTGTAATATACCATAATGATCTAGACTTTAGTTTAGGTAATGCAAAAATGCTTCTATTACTCCTTTACTCTGATGTAACAAGACCTTAGCAAATGTTTTTTGGGGGGTTAATTATGCTTATTAAACGCCGGTAAAGTGGTTATTCAGCGCTGTGCAGAATACTAGCTCTGTGAATTACTTATGAATATGAAGGATTTACAGGTCTTATACTGAAGTATGCAAAATATCAAGAGAAATATCTCTAATTTAAGCCACTTGTGACCATTCCAAAGAGATGTTATTTTAGGAGGCCATGTTGCGCAGATGAATAAACACTTTACTAATGCTTTGTAAGTGTGATTATCACCAAAGAATGTCTTTATTCACATCTTGTTACATGGCAGTATATGAGTAATATATGCATTTTTACACAACCTAAAATAAAACGTTACCCAACAAGTGCACCCCTGGCGAGTAGTTGTTCAAACACAGTTGCAGAGTTGACAAATGAACGCTGACCTCCATCATTGATGTCCTTTATATTCAGTCTGAGGTGGATGAGGTGAAACTTTCAGGCTGTGAGTGGAGCATGTAACATCAGTCTGGTGATGGATCTGTCCTGGATGTAAAAGAGCGGAAAATATTACTAAAGCACCTTCTCATGTTAGGAGTTGGTACTGCCCAAATTGTAGCCATGTAACTGTTCGTACTCGTGCGTATCTGACGATGGAAGGGTAGATAATGCAGAATAAGTTAAATAATTACAGAGGTACTTGAACAATTTACAGGCTTGAGTAGAGTTGTGGCAGATGAAATTTAATGTGTACAAACGTACAATAATATATTACATGTAAGAGTTAGTAATGTTAGATCTGAATATATAATGGGAAGTTTGAAACTTTAAAGTACTCCTTATTAGAAGGATCTAGGAGCCATAGTGGATGTATTATCTACATAAAGACAGTATGCAGAAACAATCAAGAAGGAAATAGAATGTTAAGTAATATACAGTATTATGATGTGTGAAGTACAAGTCAGAAGAGGTTATGCTTAAGCTATATAATGCATTAGTGAGGCCTCACCTGAAGTACTGTGTACAGTTTTGGTCTCCATATTACAAAAAAATAAAGCAGCTCTGGAGAACATCCCGAGGAGAGTGATTAGGCTGATTCTTGGACTGACAGGTATGAACTATGAAAAGAGACTGAAGCAGTTTAAGCAAATGACTATTAAAAGGTGACAACATTTAAGTGTTTAAAATTATGAAGGGAATTAGTTCAAAGGATACCAGCTGTTACTTAACAAAAATATAAGGTCAGGGTTGGAAACTTGTTAAGGGCAGATTTCACAAAAATGCTTTTTTCATGCAAAGAATCAGAGACATGGAATAAATTACCAAGTAGTGTGGTGTAGAGTAGGAAATTAGGGACCTTCAGATCATGCCTAGATGTTATTCTGGACCATAAAGATGAATTGTGAGTGATGAGCTTGTTTCAGCTAAATGGCCAGTCCTCATCACAATTGTTCTAATGTTGTACTTGGTCTCTCCAAGTCCAGTATCTTGCAGTTGCTTTCAAGAATGTGAATTTCCCATTGGGATTAATAAAGTATCTATCTATCTATCTATCTATCTAGTTCTCAATCAATAGATGTCAAAAAAATCTAGTTCAAAACACTTACTTTGGCCTGCAGGTCCATGAATGGCCCTACCTCTCTAATACCACTTTCTCTGGCCTCACCTTACATCCTTACAAGCAAGGTGTCTCTGCTTTGATTCAGTTTGTTTACTGATTGTCAGTCCTTTGACCACACATGCTAAAAATAAACAATGTTTATTAATTCCCAAAGTCAGGCAGCTGAGTGAGTTGCTCATCATTATCTGTACTGCTCCAGAACTAATGTTCAGTTGCCTCTTGAAGACAATTATTTTCGCAATATACCTTAATAATGCTTATGCTTTCTATCCCTCTGCTCTCTGAATGGGTATCTGTGGCTATACCACATGAATCAGCTGTAATACTACTACTACTATTGCTAATAATAATAATAATAATATGAAGAAGAATATGTGTCCTCAGATTCATTCCTAGACACCTCTTTCCTTTTCATTTTGTCTCGTTCTTGTATTGGTGTCCTGTATATTTAATTTTCTGGACACCTCAGTGAACCCTGCTTTCTCATACTCTATTTTTGCAGGTGTGTTTTTTTCTTATTTGAAGTTTGTGTTATTTAATTGCCCTTTGCCCTGAAGTCTCCATAGTCTTGGTGTTTTTTCTTGAAGCCTTTTACCAGATAGGCATTCCTTCATTCATAATAAGTAGTTTTTTGCAGCGAACATGCTGTGTTCTGAAAATCTGATGTGGCCAGCTTAGGTGAAGTGCCCCATGATGCTTTGCAAGGCCAGTGTGACATCACAGTGCTGAAGAAGTCATGCACAGTCATGCTTGCTGTAAGATTGTTGCTGACTTGGCCATTGCCGGGTCACAAGCCCATGAGGAAAAAAGAAAGCCTCATCAGACTTGACAGTGCTGTCATTTCAGTGCCTCATTTCTAACAGCACTCATTTCACCAAGGTGAAACCCCACTCTTACATTCGAAGTTATTTCAACCGATTCAACCAATTTCCTTTCTGCATGCGTATGAAAAATAAATAAAAAAAACTTGCAAGGTTTTCATTTGAGGAGTATGTTAGCTTGCCATAATGAGAGTACTACGAGTACTCAAACCAGATATATAACACTGATCCCAGTGTGCTGGCAGCACAGCAGGCGCATGGCTAATTATGCATGTAAGTTAGCCAAGTGCGCAGCTATATCCAAAACTAGCCTGAAAGGAGCTCTCCTACCCTTACTACCATCATCAGAAAAAAACAGGACACTCTATTAAAAAATAAAACCGAAATCTTTATTAATATTTACAAGGTGCTTCCTTCTTCCAGGTGAAAGTATCTGCACTGATAAATAAGAAACAAAACAGATGTTCTAACTGCACCCAGAGCCACATCCAACTCGCCATTTAGTGGCATGGCCAATGTGTAACACAATATTGGTGCTCTGTGAGCTCAATGATCTATATTTTATTTACTTATTGCTAGATTGTGGTTGCTTATTGTATTTTGTTTGTGGTATTTGTTCCATCTGTATCTTTTGTTGTTTGAGGCATTGTGGCGCAGTGGTTAGCACTGTTGCCTCACAGCTCAGATCGCATATTTCATATATAATTGGTCCAGCATAGTTGGCAGAGTTTTCCCTTGCCCTCAGAGACACTTAAAAGACCACTGCACCATTTTAATCCTCCCAATAACTAGTTCAGTTCCTCCTTCCCCATTGACTTCAATGCATTTCGTCGATTTCAGTGAAGTTCACAAATGCTTTCATGATTTTGCCAAACTCATGCCAAAGTGAAGTCTGCAGGATTCGCTTATCACTAATATAAATAATTGTTACACTTTTCCAGTATGAGCACATAGGAGGTGAATTTCATGCTAAACAAATTCCAGCTAAATGCAACTTTTTAACAATATGGATCTCACCGTTTAACACAGAGTACATGTACTGTAGGAGACAAGGAGAACATGACCTGATTGATAGACCATGCTGGGTTAGAAGATGTCCAGAAATTCAGTGCAGTTTAAATGAAACTTCAGTCAGCTTGGTTAACAAGACAAAAGGAGCTGCTTTTACAGAATAATCCTTTCCCACTGTTCGCCTCAATAGACTGGTTTACACAGATGAGATGTCAAAGCCTGTCTTCTGCAGAGTCAGCCCTGCTCAGAGGTTTGCTTCAAAGAACCGCTAATGAATTATAAGCAAAAAGCATCATGCTGTTATGAGAAATATCTGGTTCCAGGAAAAGCATAACCCAGCAGACTGTGTTGTCCATGTACTGAAGTTCAATATTCTAAACAAAAAGACATCATTGTGAAAAATATTTCTCTGTCTCTGTAAAATAGCTGATTTGGTGGGAGCTGAAAGCTTTATGCTTGCCCCCTGGATTAAGGAGGATTTGGAAAGCCTACCAATAACGCATATGCTTTGGCACCAAAAGACACAAGCTTAATTTAATTTGTGTCAGCTTTTAAAGTTCTGAAAGATCCCGCTGCAACAAATATGGAAAGTGATGGTCTACCCTTAAAGCAGAGGTAGCAAACCACCATTGTATTCACTTTGAAAATAATATTGAAGTCAAGTACTATAACAGACCATACAGTGTAAAAAAATATTCTCTAAAAAAGTGCATTTGACACTTTTAGTTTGTGTGCTGACATTTATTGCAAATTAAAATTGTACTAGATGAAAGGCACTTAGCAATTATCACAAACACTTCACAAAGCACCAAGTATTCAAGACTTCCAAGACATTTAAATCACATTAGATCTGAATTAGCATAGCCCACTGGTATCACACCTCATGTTTATATGGAAGTTTTACAAATGTCTGTGTGGTTTTAACCCCTTGTCTTAAACATACGTATTTTACATTAATTGATTACTTCAAATGTTGGTGATTCAACAGCAGGATCTTGTACTGGAATAAAACAGGTATAAAAAAGACATTTTGATGTATAGTTTAGTTATAAAAATAAGTGCAATTAATTAGTCAATTATAGAACAGACTGGCATTATCCACTCTGATCTGCCCGGAATACAGATCCTTGGCATAAAATGCCAGAGCCAGACAATCTTGGTATCAGCTAAAAGTTTTCAGGTTCCATGAGGTGGCCCCTCTTTGGAATGCAGCATCTGCACCTTAGCTGATAAGATGACCGATGACAGGCCAAGTAACACTCAGAGACAGCTCTTTGATGCACCATGAGGACACTCAAGTTCTAACAAAGAGCCTTAATTCAATTAGTGGCAACCTTGATGTGCAAAAGCTTGCTCCAGTTGTCAACCAAAAAGGATGGGCTTATGTGCACATAAGAAACCAATGTCAAGATGTCAGCTCCTTCCTTTAAAAACTGTTTGCACATATTCACTTGTCTCATCAAGATCACTGCTCTCAACCTGTTCATAATTATGGGTTTCCATAGCCAGAGCCGATGGTCTTTAGGGTTTGACTGTAACAAAGGTTGGAGCAATCCCTTTTACTCCGAAAAGCAACATTGCTGGACTTGGAAGGATGGAAGACTTATTTTTATTGGAGTTGGATAAGTGTGCCATTAGTCCAAACCTTGTTGAGGAATAGCAAGTGCATTTGCAGAGAGGGGGAGATTGTATGTAGAGCCGTGCATTCACCTTGCCAACGAGTAAAACTGACTCATTACCAGCTGAAACTTTGCTGCAACTGAGGACACTGTATATAAAATCCTTGAAGAGAAAACTGAAGTACTGCTCGCAACCAGAAAGTACAACCAAGGCAATGAAGGAGGAGAGCTCAAGATCAAAGAAAGAAAACAGGCCAAAGATTCTTACATGTGTCTTGAGAAAGCCATTCGGGAAAGGAACAAAGCATCACTTACACAAAAACCATACTGTAAGTACACTTATTTTGATTCTGAAAACTAGTAATTGTAGCTTACTAATTAGGACAAAGCCAACACATGTATTATGGTATCAGTGTCACTGTAACTGAAAGGTAATAACCTTGTGAAGGATACATTCTAGTTGTTAAATGTTTCTTCCTAAGCCAGTGTAGACTAACTGTACAGGCAATAGAAGTTTAATAACAAGCTAAAGAATTTATCCAGCTTAACCACATGAATTGAAAGATCAGAATTCATAAGTTATGTGTCTTTTTCAATAGGATAAAAAAGATCTACTTCAGCCAAGAGATAGAACTCAAAATTTATGTGCCTTTTCTACAGAGCAGAAAAAGTTCAGCTAAGTTATCATAATTTTATATTTTGTGTTGTTTGTTATTGTCCTTTGTCTATATATATGTATGCTGAAAATCTATATATACTTGCATATATTCATCTTCTATTATCCTTATGTCATAAACAGATTGCATTACAGTATTTTGTTTAGTGCAACAAGTGTGGTTGGGTTATTTGCTGAAAATAAGTCTATTGCCACATCTGTACCACAGCAGAGAAAGTTAGAGTATTTCATGTAGGATTTCGCTGGTAACCAGTTCATAAATTATAAAGATCTCTTCATATTTCTGGAATCCCAGTTGGAAAGTGAAACGGGGATCCCTCACTCCTGTGCAGGTTTTGTAGGGGGTGCTGGAACCTATCCCAGCTAGCACAGGGTGAAAAGCAGGAACAAACCCTGGACAAGGTGCCAATCCATCACAGGGTGAGCACACACATACCAAACACACACAGCAACAAGACATTAAGACCAATTTAGTATCACCAATCCACCTAACCTGCATGTCTTTGGACTGTGGGAGGAAACTGGAGCACCCAGAGGAAACCAAACTGGTTTAAAATGGACGATCAACTAACTGAGTAATTACATTAATCCCTTTCCTGAACAGGTCAGCATTTTGCCCATGTTATTGTCTTAAGCATCTTTACCAAAAGGCACTTTGCTAGCAATGATTTCAGGGAAGTTTACATTTATGAAAACAAGACCTAAGTGATGTAAGTTGTTAATTATTTGCATTCTGTACTGTTTGTAAATGAATAGAATATTACAAATAGGATGGTGGAAAAAGTAATTACAGTTTTGACATTCAGTAGGAATGATTCTTCTAAGCAGACTTTCAAACTGGAAATGGATAATTGGACACCTACATTTCTTATAATGATCACAGCGAATGCTCAAAGCAAAAAATATGTCAGTGTGAAAAACTATATTGACATTAACATTGGCTAACTATACATTTAAAAAAAAAACTACATCTTACTATAGCAATCAGCACCTTGTCATACCTATTGCGCTTAACATTCATTCAAACTAATTCAGCATATCTGCAAAATTAAGTTGAATCCTGTAATAAACACTAATGTCTATGGCTAGCTTCTGCTTTGCTCCTGAAAGTGACAGTTTAAGATTTGGTGCCTAAGGCTATGGAGTGGATTGTAATAGATGAATTGCAAAGCACTTCAAGTAAAGAAAAAAAAAACAGGTGTAGGTGTAAGAACTGTTCTGCAACACTGGAAATTGTGTTATGTTACATAAGCCTTCTAATAATCAAAAAGAAACTTCGACATTACAGGCATGCAGGTAGGCCATTTATCTTATGCAACCACAAACAACAAATATATTGACGATGGACAGTCATACCAGTGTTATCCTAGGGATTAGGGAGGTTAAGGTACTGCAGCCTTTATCATATTCCCTGCTTCTTTATTTATTGTTAGGTAATGCATTGCTTCTTCTACCTGTCTGGCAATTCTGTTTTAGCTCTCTTTAAATGGCATATAATATGCAAACAGACATATACTCTATAATAATTAATTAATAACCAAGGAAAACATCTGCTATAATGTAAGTGCATACTGACCTAATTCATTGATCTCTCTGGCTAGTATAACAATATCGGCTTGTTTAATATATGATGAGCAGCGCTTGAAGTGGGCCGGTACACATTGGTATTCCATAAAGTGGAGAAACTCCTTGTATACCTCTTCTTCTTTTTTTTCCCACTTCAAGCTGTAGTGATAAGTCAATTTTTCCAGTGGTTCCTGCATTTTTCCCAGCTTTTCTATTAAACTTAAACTCTGAATACAGTTCATGTTATACTAAGAAGTATATAAGCCTGTAAAATCAATTAATGTCAGCCAACAATCATGAACAGGTAACAGCAGATTAAGCAGTTCATTTCTCTTTAAAATGAAAAAAATCAACAATCATTTTCTCTTGTAGAATGTTCAGTTATAAATGTGGTAAGTTTGTTTGCTTTTTGAAGAAGAATGGCTATAAATTATTTGGGATGGAAAACAGTTTCAGCGTTAAAATATGAATGGTCACTTGAAAACAGCTTAAGTGTTTTGTATACAATGGTAGTAAAAAAATCCACTATTGAAGTTGTACAGTATGTGTTTGACGAAGGCAAAAATACACTGATAAAATTATCCAAATCATATGGGAATGAATTCCTTAACAATTGTGTGTATACATCACTGTGTAAAAGTTAGGCATGTTAGATATTTCACAAAAATATTTGTCTCAGTTATTTTTTTCTCTTCAAGATTAGTGTGTCAATAGAAAAGCATATTTTAGAGTTCTAAATATTCCTTTTGCAAAAAGCAAAGCCGTCGAGTAAGATATCTGAAAGTGCTTAAAGAAAGAAACCAACATAAAAATAGACCACTTTCCAGTTTAAAAAAGTATGATCTTTGTAAGCATACAGCCAAGTGATTGGTTAAGCATTGTAGCAGTAGAGGCGTGGAGCCACCTCTAACACCCTCAGGTACCACTCCAAACACTGGATAAAAGTCCAAGACTTCTTTATTTTCTTGTACCGTGCACAAAGCACCCTCCACTCCACACTCATATAAATCACAAGAAACTCTTTTACAAACTAATCCTCCTCGCCCAGACACTTCGCCCTCCTACCTCCCAGCTCAGCTCAATGTCTGGGCTTTCCCACAATCCTTTTATACACCCTGACCCGGAGGTGTTCCTGTCCAATCAGTCCACAGTTCCTTATCCCTTCCAGGTCAGGGTAAACAGTCCTTTTCTTCAACCCGGGAGCACGTCGTTCCTTCCTGTCACGTGACCGTGACGTACTCCTGGGTTATAGGGCACATAAGAGTCCGCGAGCCCCAATACAGCGACTCCCCGTGGCCCCCAAGATATCCAGCAGGGCTGTGTATAAACACTACATAGTCCATGAGGCCCTGCTGGAACTCGGGGCACGATCATGCTGTCAGGAGAGCTCCTCCTGGCGGCCTGGGGGTGAGGGCCGGAGTAAAAAGCCGGCAATCCTCCACAGCATATATAACAAACTGGTGATAGTAACCAAAGACGTAATGTTTAGGTTGAACCAAAGTGAATAACTGAAACAGAAACAGCTGTGTAGTGGGAATATAACTGGGCAAAGGACAACCTTACAGCAGAGCAAAACTGAGCATAGCAAAAAGACATTAAATGGTCATCCTGAATCATCAAGGTCTCTTCCAAGCAGAAACTATTGTATCAAACACTTGATTCCAGATGTACCATCACAGTTCTTCAGCAGAAGCACAAACAAACAGGCAAGGCTGAGGACTAGAAACACAGTGTTCGGCCACAGTAGGCAAGTGTAGGAAATGAGAAATACGTCAAGTCTACTTGAAACCCAGTATCACTAGTGTAACCACTGGAACCCTGGTACGGTACACCCATCTACTGTCCAGAGAATTCTTATCAGAAGCAGTCTTCATGGAAGTGTTGCAACCAAAAAGCCATCCCTCTGTCCAGGAAATTAAGCCAAATAACTCACATATGAATGATAACACAATGACTGGGATGCAGGAAAAGGGCAGCAGGTGGTTTGGACTGATAAACAATTGAAATACTTGATCCTGACAGAAGACATATTGTCCTCTGAAGTGCAGAGTCTTATCAATTGTGCAATACCATCAGGGAGGTGTCTAATCGGGTCTGACTTCATTATGCAGCATGAAAATGACGCCCAACACATGGTCAAAATTCTTGCAAACTCTCCTCAGCAAAAAGAGTAGCAGGGAATCCAGAAACAGATGACATAGCAACCACAGAGCACTAATCTTAACATTATTGAGCCAATCTGGGATTACTTGCAGAAATAGAAGCAAGTAAGACAGCTAAAGCCTGCAATGAAATTGTGGCAAGTTCTCCAAGAGGCCTGGAACAGCCTATCACCTTTAGTAACTGCACACAAGTGTATCCTAAGAGAACAGCTGCTGCTTGTAAGGCAAAGATGGTCATTCCAAATATTGATTTCATAGATGTTTTTTTTTTCTTACTACATTTCTTGGATGTTTCTTGATAATTAAAACTTACTCGTGACATTACTTTTGAAAGAATTCTGCTTTACAGCATATTTCACAATTGCCCATGACTTTTGCACAGTACTGTATGTACAGTGCATCTGGAAAGTATTCACAGTGCATCACTTTTTCCACATTTTGTTATGTCACAGCCTTATTCCAAAATGGATTCAATTCATTTTTTTCCTCAGAATTCTACACACAACACCCCATAATGACAACGTGAAAAACGTTTACTTGAGATTTTTGCAAATTTATTAAAAATAAAAAAAATTGAGAAAGCACATGTACATAAGTATTCACAGCCTTTGCCATGAAGCTCAAAATTGAGCTCAGGTGCATCCTGTTTCCCCTGATCATCCTTGAGATGTTTCTGCAGCTTAATTGGAGTCCACCTGTGGTAAATTCAATTGACTGGACATGATTTGGAAAGGCACACACCTGTCTATATAAGGTCCCACAGTTGACAGTTCATGTCAGAGCACAAACCAAGCATGAAGTCAAAGGAATTGTCTGTAGACCTCCGAGACAGAATTGTCTTGAGGCACAAATCTAGGGAAGGTTACAGAAAAATTTCTGCTGCATTGAAGGTCCCAATGAGCACAGTGACCTCCATCATCCGTAAGTGGAAGAAGTTCGAAACCACCAGGAATCTTCCTAGAGCTGGCTGGCCATCTAAACTGAGCGATCGGGGGAGAAGGGCCTTAGTCAGGGAGGTGACCAAGAACCCAATGGTCACTCTGTCAGAGCTCCAGAGGTCCTCTGTGGAGAGAGGAGAACCTTCCAGAAGGAAAACCATTTCTGCAGCAATCCACCAATCAGGCCTGTATGGTAGAGTGGCCAGACGGAAGCCACTCCTTAGTAAAAGGCACATGGCAGCCCACCTGGAGTTTGCCAAAAGGCACCTGAAGGACTCCCAGACCATGAGAAAGAAAATCCTCTGGTCTGATGAGACAAAGATTGAACTCTTTGGTGTGAATGCCAGGCGTCACGTTTCGGGGAAACCAGGCACCGCTCATCACCAGGCCAATAACATCCCTACAGTGAAGCATGGTGGTGGCAGCATCATGCTGTGGGGATGTTTTTCAGCGGCAGGGGCTGGGAGACTAGTCAGGATAAAGGGAAAGATGACTGCAGCAATGTACAGAGACATCCTGGATGAAAACCCGCTCCAGAGCGCTCTTGACCTCAGACTGGGGCGACGGTTCATCTTTCAGCAGGATAACGACCCTAAGCACACAGCCAAGATATCAAAGGAGTGCCTTCAGGACAACTCTGTGAATGTCCTTGAGCGGCCCAGCCAGAGCCCAGACTTGAATCTGATTGAACATCTCTGGAGAGATCTTAAAATGGCTGTGCACCGACGCTTCCCATTCAGCCTGATGGAGCTTCAGAGATGCTGCAAAGAGGAATGGGCGAAACTGGCCAAGGATAGGTGTGCCAAGCTTGTGGCATCATATTCAGAAAGACTTGAGGCTGTAATTGCTGCCAAAGGTGCATCGACAAAGTATTGAGCAAAGGCTGTGAATACTTATGTACATGTGATTTCTCAGTTTTTTTATTTTTAATAAATTTGTAAAAATCTCAAGTAAACTTTTTTCACATTGTCATTATGGGGTGTTGTGTGTAGAATTCTGAGGAAAAAAATGAATTTAATCCATTTTGGAATAAGGCTGTAACATAACAAAATGTGGAAAAAGTGATGCGCTGTGAATACTTTCCAGATGCACTGTATATGTGTGTGTGTCCACATCTGCAGTATACATATATAGCTATTTCTGTAGAACAAAATCTGTTGGAGCAATTTTGTTCAAAGCCAATAATCTTCAAGAATTTGACAATGCTAATAACTGTGGCTAGTTTTATTCCACCGGAGTAATTAATTTTCAAATTTTTGGATTCTTACTGTGACACAATTACATGCTTGAAATATGTTTGAAACATGCCAATCTATAGAAACCTCAAACTCAAAATTTCAGCTCAACAAAGTATTTTCACAATATGCTGTGTATTTATGCCTGTGATATGTAAAAGTAAACAAGGTCTGATTCCAGCAGCACAGTGTCATAAGTGTGATTGGACCCCACTTACCTGGAGTAAATCTAAGATGAAAAATCCTTATTTTTTGCTTCTCTCAAGAATATTCAGTCATGTTGACTATAGCCCTGCTGATAAACAATGTACCAAAAATGAACAAACATGCAATAATAGAGAGAGAGTGAGAAAACAGTTTATCCACAAGACAATGACTAAGGACCTGCAAACTGTCTGCATTATATTTCACTATTGTTGTTAATTCGTATTTAAAAAACTAAATGAGAACAAACTTAATTAGCTAACAGTCTCCTTGGGTTTTCCATTAAAACTTCCTTCACACTGTCCTGTAGAAACATATCTGGATTCAATTACTGGCATTATTGAGGTGCTAGTCTTCATGTGCATTTGGCACCTTCAAATGAGGTGTTGCTGTACTTGGTAATGCTATGAAATCTACAGGCTAGAACTTACAAATTGCACACATTTTTCAGTCACACACTCTAAGGCACCTCTAACCAATGAAGACATTGCATCTTATCTATCTGGTACACTTGCACAGAACATTTTACTGAATGAGTGCTTATCCCCAAAGGGTCAGTCAAAACATGTTTAAATGAAATAACCAAGAACATAATGGAGGGTAACCCTTACTGCTACTTTTGTAGATGGAGCATGGCAACTTCTTGCTTTTATACTAGTGAAAAGACAGAAAATAATAGACTGTGGGACATCAAGAATAAGATACAAGCAGGACTCAAACACAAGGAAAGGCTGTCAGTAATCAGAGCTTTAAAATATTAGAACAATCAGACGAAATCAGGCCTTTCAGCCCATGAAAGCTCAGCAGTCCTATACATTTAATCTTTCTAAAAAATCATCAAGTCTAGTAGACAAGTCTCTAAAGTCCTACTGTCTACCACGCTACTTGGTAGCTTATTCCAAGTGTCTATGGTTCTCTGTGTAAAGAAAAACTTCCTAATGTTTGTGCAACATTTACCATTAACAAGTTTCCAACTGAGTCCCCATGTTCCTGATGAACTCATTTTAAAATAACAGTCTCGATCCACTGTACTAATTCCCTTTATAATATTAAACATTTCAATCATGTCACCTCTTAATCTTTGGAAATAATGCACACTCTCTTCAGTACTTTTTCAAGTCAAATAATAGGACTTACTTGGTGTCCAATCACCCAAGGAACTCATTACTAAAAATTCTTGTGACTCAACTGTGATTCTGCCTTGTGCCCTAAGAATGCTCATAATCTCCAGTGTAGAACTGCACCAAGACAAGAATCAGCCCTGAAGTATGAAGAAGTCAATAAGAAAGTATGTAGGATTCTTTGGGCTTGTTTGATTGAAATTAAGAGGTAGTATCTTTATTAGAGCCACATATTGTTTTTTATGTGTTTAACAGGGATTCCATGATCATATGAAAGAATTTAGATGTGTTGGAAAGATAGACAAAGAGTTTTCCAGGAAATACTTTCTGATGATGAGATAGACAGAGCAAAACCAGATGTTAAAGTGAAGAAATAACTTTTGAATTATAATCAGGATGGAATAAGACAAATACTGAATATCATCACTGTGTTTCTTTTTCTTTTGCTATTTCACACACTAGTAGATATTATGTATTTAGAAATTACATTTTTGCACTTCTTTACCATCAAGTCAAAAATTATTACTTTCTTCTTATGATGAACTCTTTTGCATCATCATCATTTACCTTGTATTTCATTATTACATCCCTCAGATTAGACAAACAAATGAAGGAATTTTAGCAGTTTTATTGGATTCTTTTAATCTTACTGGCATTTATATTCCTAATGATGTAAATTTAAATTTTTTGTATTCTGATTTAAACTTAACATTATTTTATGATTTATAGAGGTCCAATATAATAATCTGATCATTGGTAAAAACAGCTTATACAATTATCTCAAATGTGGTTCTAAAAACTTAACCAGCTGTGCTACACTTTGAAGATGGGTTGAAATCCAATCGATGTAGACTTCAGAGTTAATGTTTGCAGTGCACCATGCAATGCAGATGTTTCTGTTATATGTCATTTGGTATGGCATTCATGAAAGCGGTGTCAATGTTTGTGACAAAATCCAGTGCATTTTATAATTAAAAATGTTTGTGATTCACTATCTTTTGGAATGACAAGAAACGTAACTACCGGACGGACACACAGACAGACAAGCAGATACTTATCCTTTTATTAGAGTGGATATTAGCACCTCAAAAGATATAAAAATTATGTTTATTTTTAGGAGAGATTTGAAGATCACAATTTTATTATCTGTCTTTTACTTCCTATAGCACTTAATTTTGTAAATATAACAACATCAGGAAAGGCCCAGTTATGGTAATGGTGTCTGCATCCCTAAGCCAGGTTTTTTCATTTTGCACTTAACAGAATATCATAAATTGAAAAATCTTTATTTTCAAAACAAGGAACATTTAGTAAAAGTATTGAGAACCTAAGTATCATGATCTGGGAGTCCTGAAAGCACAGGTACCAGAAACAATTCCATGGTTTCCCACAAGAGGGGGGGAAACACTGTCAAAATACCCCGACTAGAAACAAAAAGGGTCAAGATGAATCTTGATAAAAAATAATAGGTTTATTTTTACAAAAGGCTGTGTAAGCCCCAAAGCTCCGAAGAGCATAAGGATTTGGCTTAATGGCAAGCTGATACATAATAAGCAAAGTCTGATTCTGGAATCCAAAAATCATGGTTGAAAACAGAACAGAGGTTCAAAAATATCAATAAGCACACTATCAAAAACAGAATCCAAAAGGTTTAGTCAAAAGCAGAGCACAGGGTTGAAATTCCAGAAAACACAAAGCAAAGCAATAGTACATAAACTAACCAAAAAACAATCTCAACTCCCAGAGCATTCAATGAACGAACCAGGAACTATGGGAGGCCCTCCTTTAACTGTGGTAGAGGGCCTGTTCCTAGTGGTGATTGGCAGGTGGCCCCGCCCCTTGTGGAGCCACCCACATAACACAAGGGACATAATCAAAGTCACATTCACTTATACACGAACACAAAAAAAATGTACATAATAAACAATAATACAAATAAATGACATAAAATAACACAAAACAAACAAGAAACACCGCTTTAAATCTCCAGCCAGGGGAAACACGCTGGCTCAAACATGACACTAAGGTAGGAAATAACTAGAGTTACTTTTGTTTTCACTTTGAATTAAAACGACAAAAAATTGGACAGATCAAAGGGCAGAGTCAGAATGAAATTCTAATTAACAGGATGGACCTAGGCATCAATGGAATTAATGACGCACAGTTAATAATAATAATAATAATTCATTACATTTATATAGCGCTTTTCTCCATACTCAAAGCGCTATCCACACAGGGAGGAACCGGGAAGCGTACCCACAATCTTCCACAGTCTCCTTACTGCAAAGCAGCAGCACTACCACTGCGCCACCTGTGAGGTATCAAAAGCACCTGGTTCTAAGTTTATTACAGTTTTGCCTTTTTATATTATGTTTATTTCTATATTTTATCTGACCTTACATGGAAATTCAGTTTAGTTTTAGTTTTCCTTCATCGTGTATTTTTAGTTTTAATTTAGTTTTTATTTTACAAAGACATTTCTATTTTATTTTTATATATATTAGTTTCAGTTTAAGTTTTAGTAATTATGGTACCATTAAAGAGCTACTATGGAGTTTAGTTTTTGTGTCACAATGAGACAGAACTGTACACTTAATAGGTTTGGGTATAATATGAGTTTAATGTTAGTGGAAGCTTACTACACTACACTACATGGTTTAGCATCTGTTTTTATTTTTGTATGATAAAAACAAGCATAATCAAAACCAGGTACTGAATATGAACAATTTTACACAATTTTATTATTTTTAAAATATTTTCTATGTCATTTGTGCTGAACAAATCTGCGCTGACTGTTGGCACTTTTTTTCTTTTCCTTACTGCCCAGAACAGGCCAATTTGTAATGAAATTTAGGTGAATTTTAAGGTGTGAGGGTTTTTACTCTAAATATCTACAGCACACAACATATCCTGCTCCAATGACAATGTGCTTATAATGAATGCCTTTGCATTCAAAAATCTGAAATACTGGGCTTTATTATTTTTTACCGGCCATATTGATCTCTGATTCCATCTCAGGCACAAACAATTTATAGACTGAATTTTGCCACCTGCCACAAAATAGATTCTAAAGTGTTCTGACAGGTGTGATCATGAAAATCACAGGGGCTTAGTAAGAACAGGGGTCTTATGCTTGAATCAGTATGCAGACCCCACCTAGCTGTATTGAGGGTAACAAAGAAAAACAAGCATGTTGTGTCAAGGTTAGGGGCAGTGAGACTTGAATAGCCCATGCATAAGAATAGTAAACCCATAATGAGCAGAGAAAGAGCAGGTAATAAGAGTATGGACAGCCACAAAACGACAGAGACAGCATCTGATATTAGGAACAATATATACATTATCTAAATCTGTTTATCCAGAGCTGGATCACAGAAAACCTGGAGCCTACTCCAGCAGGTTTGGATGCAAGGTAGGAAAAATCCCTGGTATGCAATATGTATGATATGGCTGATGTTAAGAACAAAAAGAATATGATATTTCAACTAACTGTTTTGATAGAGAGAGAAACATTGAAAAAATGGGGAAAGAAATTTTAAAACATAATTCTGCTACTGGATAATTTTCACAATATCAGGTATTTTGAGCTGTGAATATTAACTAAAAAATAAATGAATAAATATAGCATACATACAAAAACATATTAGCATGTTTAACTTTTCACAACTTGGCAGACTCTCTTCACCTACCTACCTGTAGTTCAGTAGAGACATTGCCAACTCGGGAATTTTATAAGGTTTGTATTGCTTCGTTGTTAAACAATGTTTTTAAAACAAAAGTGATTGGTCAGCAACAATATGCTGATCTTGTATGATGACCTTGTCAGTCTCTCGATCAGTGGCATTTTATTTTCAAAAATCAGCAGTGGTCTCCTCTAGACTTTCTCGTGTACTCAGATACAGTATGGGGATGGATATATGAGGAGTAAACCGCAAGACAATGATTATATTATGTATATTAAAGAACCATCAACAACAAATCAAATCAAATTAATAATATATTCAACAATTATTATAAAAGTAAACTTCAATAAATCAGACTCTTCAGGTGCATGAATAAAAAGAAATAGAGTATGTTTTCAGGTAAAGTACCACTTCCGGTTGATGGATTTTTTCATGATTACTATACTTTCTCTATACTTCATGTGCGAAGTGGCAGGTGAATTACTGTCAACAAAAAGAAGCCACCTGAGAAATAAACTGAAACGTTACTCACTCGATTTTTTGGTCCATACGGTAAAGTTTTTGTTGACCAGCACATTCCGATTTCAGCCGTTTGAATTACATCTTGATATACAACAAGTGCAAAGAAAGGCGAAACGTTAATCACTTTCTATTCCACACGCTTTACGCGCGTATTCAGCTTACTCTGTGAATGCCCGCCTTCCATCACAGCCGTAAGTCATTGGATAAATATATACGGGCAGCTCATGGTGGTTTTAGAGTTAAAAGTTTTAAGGATTACAAACTAACAGCAAGAAAATATATTCAAAAATGAAAACTAAAATTATTTTAAGTAAATTATTATTTTATTTCAGTTACTCTTTCCAGCTACTTTAATAGTTTTGTTTAGTTTTAATTTTTTCATTTCGGTTTTGTTTTTATTGTTTATTATTTTATTTCAGTTTACAAAAATGTTTTTTTAATAATAGTTTTAGTTTTGATTTTAGTTTTCGTTAACCATAATAAGCTTGCTTGGTTTACTGACCCAATGTCTTACTTGTGCTTGTGAGTGGATGAATATTAACTTTCTTAAACGAAATAAGGAGAAAACAGAAATCTTAGTTATTGGCAAAAATTGATATAGTGAGGGTATTAGAAATAAACTTGATCCACTAGGCTTAAAAGTCAAGATGGAGGTAAAGAATTTAGGGGTAATTATTGACTCTGATCTAAATTTTAAATCACATATTAATCAGATTACCTGGACAACATTTCTTCACTTAAGGAATATAGAAAATGTTTGATCCCTTATAACCTTACAAAAAAATTAAGATTACTAGATTACTGTAATGCGCTCCTTTCAGGCTTACCCAAGAAAGGTATCAATCGATTCCGACTAGTGCAAAATGCAGCTGCTAGAATCTTAACTAGAAAAAGAAATTCCAAGCACATCTTTCCAGTTTTTATGTCATTACATTGGTTAACTGTGCCATTCAGGACTGAATTTAAAATACTGCTTATGGTTTACAAAGCCTTAAATAATCTCTCTCTGTCCTATATTTCTTAGATAGACCTTAGATCTTCAAATGAGTGTCTGCTTATAATTCCAAGAGCTACACTTAAAAGAAGCAGTGAGGCAGTCTTCTGCTGTTATGCACCTAAAATCTGGAATAGCTTACCAATAGAAATTCACCAGGCTAATATGGTGGAGTACTTTAAAAACTGCTAAAAAGCAATTATTTTAACATTATCATAGTTTCATTTTAGTGTAACCCTGTTAAACTATATATGCATTGAATCATCATTTTTATCGTGGCTCCACGATCCGTACTAATTCCTACTTTTCTCTGCTGTTCTTTTTCTGGTTTTCTGTGGTGGTGATCTGCGCCACCACCACCTGATCAAGGCACCATGCAGTCCTTACATTGAAGGCCGAAGGTCCACATGACCATCATCATCAATTCTTTCACGTGAAGCCTGAAAACCATCAGGACTTATTTAGGTAATTTATGTTAGGTAGAATGCCCAGTGGGGGCTGGGTGGTTTCACGGCCTTGGAACCCCTGCAAATTTTGTTTTTTTTTTCTCTGGCCCTCTGAAGTTTTGTTTTTTTTTCTGTTCTCCCGGCCATCGGATCTTACTTTATTCTTTGTTATTTAGTATTGTCTAATGTTAATTTTATTTTTAATAACCTTTTCTTTCTTCATCTTGTAAAGCACTTTGAGCCACACCATTTGTATGAAAATGTGCTATATAAATAAAGGTTGTTGTTTTTGTTAATCTAACCAAATGTCAAAGCAAACCACAGCTGAAGATGAAGAAAGAAGGAAGTGTCTTAATACTAACTTGTTTTAATATTTGAGTGCTGCTATCTTGTATTGGCAAAGCGTGATGACCCGGCATGTCACATAATCTTTGTGTCACATTACCAGCAAAGGGCCTGGTATAAAGGACATGGCTGTTGCCTTCCAAAAATAATCACAAAATATGTTCAAGTTGGGAAGTTATGGTTTGCTTCTTGCTGTTTTTAGTTTTTTCTGGAAATTGATTAGGATGTCCCTTTTGTTAGGCCTGTGCAAGCCTATAGGCTGCTTCTTGAGCTCAGGTCAGGCTCATTTTGATAACAGGCCTCAGTGAACTATTTAGGTGTTCTGTTTCAGTCAGGGCTTCATCCCACACTCAATCATTTTTTCTTTTTTGAAAGGTTTTATATATTATTTGGTATATCTGGCTTTTACTTCTGTTTTTGGTTTTGTTTTGTCTTTATTGTATTTATATAGTATTGTGATGTTTATTAATTATTTTGTATTTTTGTGCTATGCTAAAATTGCATGTAGTTAATTTAATTGCTTTAGTTGTCTCCTTTATGTAGAGCCAAAGGAGGCAGTGCCTCTTGATCATGCAGCTCGGGTACTACCACAGCTGGTATTAAAAGAGAAACTTCAGATTGTACTAAAGCTCTGGCACTCCATTTATGTTCTGAATTTTTGTTTGGATTGTTTTGCTTCATTTGGATTTTCATTTGGCTTGCCCTACGGTGGACTGGTGCCCTGTCCAGAGTCTATTCCTGTCTTGCGCCCTATGATGGCTGGAATAGGCTCCAGGAGACCCCCACAACCCTATTGAGGACTAAGCAGGTTACAAAATGACCACGTTACTGACCAGTGGCTCTTCCTTTAAATTGCTGCTTCTGGTTATTTAGATTTGTTTGGTGTTAGATTTGCATTTTTTGTTTTATTTACCAAAGTTTATTTTTCCTGCCTTACTTTTCTTTATTTTTGTAATACGTAAATTCTTAAATATAAAGGTAGCTTCTTTTTCTTGTCATTTGGGATCAGAGGTTTCCTACTTTCCCTCTTATTCTTTTTGGGGAAATCAGGATGGCTGCTATCTGAGTTTGGGGCTAAGCTATCTGGGGTGAAGCCTATTCTGGGAAGTCTGACCTGGGTTAAGTGCTGGTCCAGCTGTTGTGCATGTTTTTTTTTTTGTATTTTTTGTTTTTTTTGAGGCCTGTGCTTCATTGCACAAAACCTCAGTCTAAGTTTTATGTGGTGAGCAGAATCAAAACAAATTTGAAGCCTAGTTGTGGAGCCCATGGGCTGGGTTAACATTTGTTTAGGTAAAACTTCAGAGCAGGGTAAAACCAGTAAAAGACAGCAGGAAAGCATACAGCCTACAATTCATAATCACGGAGCTCTGGCCTGGAGGTTACTCTTAACAGACGGGTAGCCTTGTTATTTTGTTTCATGATAACAAAAAAGATCCTTTCCAAGAAGGGGGGAAGAATAAGTTTCTTAGAAAAAAATCAGATTGCTGACAAAAATCATCGCAATTATTTATAATGATGAACTCCAGGCAAGTTTTCAGAAGGGAAACTTTCTATATATAATATCCTGACTATATGATCTTGGCAAGAAGTCAGACATAATGAAGTTCAGGCTTGGTACCTTCTATTGCTTAAAATGCATTTTATTTGTACCATCATGAAAAACCTGAGTAAGAATTTTTTTAGCATTAATTAACGTACTGTTGAGTGCTGAGTACCTCCCTCTTTTTGGTTTATACAGGTGAACTCTATTCTTATCAAGGGTCCAAACCTTTAAAGTTCCTGGAGGCCTGTTGTTCTATAATTTGAGAATAACTGAATTGGTCCTGCTTTATCAGGCCACTCACTGACTAAAGTTTGGGCTGGAAAGTCTAATATCAAATAAGAAGTAGACAAATCTTTTAAACAAATATGGTCATTTTTTATTGGGTCAATTCTGTATATATCAGCATCCTAACACAGTGATCTAATTCACATATTTTTCCCAACCTACTCAAAATTTACTAGATGCTTTTGGTAGGAGAAGCCATGCTAAACGATCTGCAGGACTTGAAAAACTATTCTGCCTTGAGAATACATCAAAAGAAGAGACATATTTTGATTCTGAAGCCTACAGATTATTGAGACGGATGGAGGATACAATTAAATGAATCTCCAGGTCCCGGTATGAAGATTCTATGGTTCTGCTGCTGCCAGCTTGGTAATGCTGTGCTGGACTGAGACTGAACTCAAAATTCTAAGCTTATTGCCTCATGTTCTATTTTTCCATAAATTTACAGTTAAAATAATGCAACAATCTTTGAGATGTACAAGAAAAAACCTGGAGAAATTCCCACAAGGACTACAACAAGCTCCTATCCACTGTTCCACAATAACTGTTTAGAAAGGGGTCCAGCCAAACTAATATAACTTCCAGATGAAGTCAAGACATTTTATTGAGAATGGAGAGGATAACCAGAAGATTAAGGAAAATCTCAGTATAGTATTTTACACGTACTGTAGGTGCTTTTTACCTTGGCTTGTTTTGCTCTCGGTTTCCACTGAGAGTTTCTTACTTTTGTAAGTTTAGTTCTTAGTTTCTTCTTTTGCCATACGCTGTCAGAAATCTATCATTTTACTCCTTACAAAAACTCATTATTTTGTCATACCTGTTGCCATGGTATATTGCCCCCTAGCACTCTGCTGTATAAGGTCTCTTTTTCCAGCCAAAGCCAATTTCCAAAGGGTCAGGTGTCTGACCACTCCTGAATTGTCTGAATTTCTCTGTATCTGTAATGGCGCTATCAATTCCTTGCTGGATATACCGGCTCTGTCTTGTTTTATTTAGTTACTATTTTAGGATCAGAGCATTGTTCCAGATTACTATAAGGTACTATTATGTAGACTTTGACTCAGCTACAGCCTGCTAAATGCTGTAAATTATTGTCCAAATAACTAGAATTTGGAAGCAGAATTTGGAAGCAGCTTTTCTTACAGCATAGGAAAGCAAAAGTGGTGTTTTTTAAAAAAAAAGGCTGATTCAAAGTAAGAAAATGTTTTCTAGCCACTGAAAAAGGAGTATGTGTTGGTAGATTTTACCCAAAGCTGAAGAAAAAAAAAGTGAACTTTACATTAATGGTTACGTAGCAGTTGTCATAAACTCTACTGAATAACTCTTCTGTATACATTGTTTCCATGGCAACAAAACTTTATAAACACATGACAAAACACGTTTCCAAAATCATGTAAAATGTCCTTGGCACTCATCATTATCACGGCACTCTTAATTATGGTTGTACACAGCTGCTGGAAGTTTTACGTCACTGGTGAAACTGATTATAGAAAGTTTTCAGTTTTTGTTTAGATGGGAAAATTGTTTGAAATATTTCCACTTACAGCAGAAAAAAATAATTTTAGCAAATTATTGTCTTTATCTGTATTGTTTGCATATACACACACACACATATATATGCCTGTACATATACAGTGCATCCAGAAAGTATTCACAGCGCATCACTTTTTCCACCTTTTGTTTTGTTACAGCCTTATTCCAAAATGGATTAAATTGATTTTTTTCCTCAGAATTCTGCACACAACACCCCATAATGACAACGTGAAAAAAGTTTACTTGAGGTTTTTGCAAATTTATTAAAAATAAAAAAACTGAGAAATCCCATGTACATAAGTATTCACAGCCTTTGCTCAATACTTTGTCGATGCACCTTTGGCAGCAATTACAGCCTCAGGTCTTGTTGAATATGATGCCACAAGCTTGGCACACCTATCCTTGGCCAGTTTCACCCATTCCTCTTTGCAGCACCTCTCAAGCTCCATCAGGTTGGATGGGAAGCGTCGGTGCACAGCCATTTTAAGATCTCTCCAGAGATGTTCAATCGGATTCAAGTCTGGGCTCTGGTTGGGCCACTAAAGGACATTCACAGAGTTGTCCTGAAGCCACTCCTTTGGTATCTTGGCTCTGTGCTTAGGGTCATTGTCCTGCTGAAAGATGAACCGTCGCCCCGGTCTGAGGTCAAGAGCGCTCTGGAGCAGGTTTTCATCCAGGATGTCTCTGTACATTGCTGCAGTCATCTTTCCCTTTATCCTGACTAGTCTCCCAGTTCCTGCCGCTGAAAAACATCCCCACAGCATGATGCTGCCACCACCATGCTTCACTGTAGGGATGGTGCCAGGTTTCCTCCAAACGTGACGCCTGGCATTCACACCAAAGAGTTCAATCTTTGTCTCATCAGACCAGAGAATTTTCTTTCTCATGGTCAGAGAGTCCTTCAGGTGCCTTTTGGCAAACTCCAGGCGGGCTGCCATGTGCCTTTTACTAAGGAGTGGCTTCCGTCTGGCCACTCTACCATACAGGCCTGATTGGTGGATTGCTGCAGAGATGGTTGTCCTTCTGGAAGGTTCTCCTCTCTCCACAGAGGACCTCTGGAGCTCTGACAGAGTGACCATCGGGTTCTTGGTCACCACCCTGACTAAGGCCCTTCTCCACTGATCGCTCAGTTTAGATGGCCAGCCAGCTCTAGGAAGGGTCCTGGTGGTTTCGAACTTCTTCCATTTATGGATGATGGAGGCCACTGTGCTCATTGGGACCTTCAATGCAGCAGAAATTTTTCTGTAACCTTCCCCAGATATGTGCCTCGAGACAATCCTGTATCTGAGGTCTACAGACAATTCCTTTGACTTCATGCTTGCTTTGTGCTCTGACATGAACTGTCAACTGTGGGACCTTATATAGACAGGTGTGTGCCTTTCCAAATCATGTCCAGTCAACTGAATTTACCAGAGGTGGACTCCAATTAAGCTGCAGAAACATCTCAAGGATGACCAGGGGAAACAGGATGCACCTGAGCTCAATTTCGAGCTTCATGGCAAAGGCTGTGAATACTTATGTACATGTGCTTTCTCAATTTTTTTATTTTTAATAAATTTGCAAAAACCTCAAGTAAACTTTTTCATGTTGTCATTATGGGGTGTTGTGTGTAGAATTCTGAGGGAAAAAATGAATTTAATCCATTTTGGAATAAGGCTGTAACATAACAAAATGTGGAAAAAGTGATGCGCTGTGAATACTTTCTGGATGCACTGTATATATATATACAGTCAGGTCCATAAAAATTTGGACAGTGACACAATTTTCATATATTTGTCTCTGTATGCCACCACAATGGAGTAGACTTTCAGCTTTGATTTAAGGTGTTAAAAACATTGTATAAACCATTTAGAAATGGCAGCCATTTTTCTACATAGCTACATCCCCACCCCAAATTTTCAGACATAAAAGTTTGTGGACATTTGACTGACAAGCTGTACCATAGCCAGGTGGGAGCAGTTCCCTCCTTATTTCATCAACTATTAAGCAGGAAAAAGGTCTGGAATTGATTCCAAGTGTAGAATTTGCATTTGGAAACTTTCACTGTGAACTCTCAATATAAGGTCCAGAGAGTTGTCCATACAACAGTCCATCAATAGACATAAAACAAAACAAACTCTTTAGAGAGATAGTAGAAACACGAGGAGTGGTCAAATCAACTATTTAGTACATTCTGGTCTGGAAAACTGCAGGAGACAACTGTGCTGGATGATTGTAGAATTTTGTCCTTGATGAAGTAGAACCCCTTCACGACATTTAACCAAATCAAGAACACTCTCTGGGAGGTTCAGCTATCATTGCCAAAGTCTACAATTAAGAAATGACTTAATGAAAGTAAAGACAGAAGGTTTACCACAAGGTGCAAACCACTGGTAAACCACAAGCATAGGAAGGACATATTAGACTTTGCCAGAAAACATTTATTAGAAGCCAGTCTAGTTCTGGAACATTTTTCTTCGGACAAAGGAAACTAAGATAAATATATACCAGAATGTTGGAAAGAGAAGAGTATGGAGAAGAGAAGAAATGGCTCATGATAAAAGAATACCTCAATATCTGTGAAACATGGTTGAAATAGTTGAATGGTATGATCATGCGAAGGGAAGTCAGTCACTAGTGTATATAGTATGACTGCTGGCATAAGTATCAGGAGGAATTCTGAAGTGTACAGGGCCATACTATCTGCTCAGATTCAGCCAAATGCTGCAAAACTGATAGGATGACACTTCACAGTACAGATGAACAAAGAGCAAAGACATACTGCGAACAACGAACAAGTAGCAACTGAAGAGAGATGAAGTAAATGCCTGGCAAAGTATCACTAGGTTGGAAAGCCAGCACTTGGAGATGGCCATAGGTTCCAGACTTCAGACAGACATTGACAGTAAAGGATTTTCAAACAAATATTGAAAATGATCATTATATTTATGATTATGTTAGTTGGCCCAAATACTTTTGAACCACTGAAAACAGGAGGACCAGGCATAAAAATGTCTGTCATTGTTAAACAGCTCATACAATATTTTTGTTAAACCCCTTGAATTAAAACTTAAAGTCTATACTTCAAAAACATCTTGATTGCTTTGTTTCAAATCCATTGTTGTGGTGTACAGAGCCAAAATTATGGACCTGACTATATATACTGTATAGTATACCATATAGTGTATATACAGTGTATAAATCATAGTGAGACTCAGCCTAGTTGGAAACAACAGTTACAATTATATTATATACAGTGTTCTGTTATTTGTTATGAACAAATCCCTTTTGGGGTTACAGGAACAGTAGACTTCTTTAGGTGGGTGGTAGTGTTTTTCCTGGCCAAAGGGCAAGCTAACTCCAACTGGGAAGTCATTCCTTGGAGACCAAAAATAACCCAGGAACTACTTATGAACTGGTGCATATTAGGCTTTTCCAGCCAGGATAGAGTTGAGTGTAGAGTCAAGAAGAAGAGTTAAGTGAGCATTTAATAGGTGGGTGGTAGTGAGTTCAGAGTTCAGATGTTAGGAAAGCAGAAAGGAGTTATTCCATACTTGTGGTGGGGGTACATACATTAGGTTACCTACCTTGATGTTTTATTCTTCTTACTTAATCCATTCCAATGTATTCCGTTATTGGTTATCAACGCATATACAATTGATGATCAAAACTTTCTAAGCCTGAACCTGAAAAAGACAGCACAGTGCTTATTTTGTAAGTGGTCAAAAATTAGCTCCCATGTCCCTTAAATACATGAATTTCATGTGTCTGGTATTTGTAATTTGTTTTTTGTTTCAGCACTAAAATGACATAAATGGCAAAAACCACAAAATTGTATATAATTTAATTCCTCACCTTCAGGGAGTCATTTTATGTCACAGTCAACAGATGAGCTGCAGAATTATGTCATCGAGGACATCTCTTGAAGATTATCCAAGGTCCTGCATGTCTACAACATCAATAACCGAAGAAAATGTTTGTAATATGGAGTAAATCATATTGCAGAATCAAAGAGTGAAGGTGTGTGAGATAGCAAACACTAAAGGGATTTGTTATGTGTCAGTTGAACCCATTCTTCATAAAGAATTAAACATGAGTTGATCTATCTATCTATCTATCTATCTATCTATCTATCTATCTATCTATCTATCTATCTATCTATCTATCTATCTATCTATCTATCTATCTGTGCATAATGGGTGTCCAGAAATGTTTACTTCTGAAATTACGCATCACTGTATGTAAAACTGTAAGTAAAATCTGAAGCTAGAGAATTCACACTTGGAGAGATTTAAGAAAAGCTTAAAAACTTAGATGAAACATGGGTACATCAGTATGACTTATTAGTCCAAACAGCAATCCTAATAATGGAGAAGTGCCCTAGAATGGGGCAGTGAAAGAGTAGCCTTCAATCTTAAAGAAAATCAAAGGACTTACTGAAAGTGCCTGAACACAGTGACTTGTTTGAAACAAGAACAGACTCCAAGAATGTGAGGAGATCATTCTTAGTCCATATTAAAAACTGTCCTGTCTGGATCTGTACTGAGAATTTACTGTAATTATATGAGCCAGTGAGGCCAGCTACTGAGAAAATAAACAAAACTTGCTATTTCCACATTTCATTTGTTTGGGTAAATGGTAGAAATTGGTCTGACCTTCAAAAGATAAAACAAAAACACCTGTTCTAGAGACAGCTGTGAAAAAATTTACCAAGCATTTTATTGAAAAAAGTCTCCTCTTTTATTGTTTTTATACCAAAGAATATTAAGTAATATTAGACAAACAGTATATACTATATAAATAATCTGATTTTTAGAATTTTAAAAATATATTTACAAAAATAACACTAGTCTTTAATATGTTAAAATGTTACACTGTACTGTACATAAATATTCAGGACTATAAAAAGTAAAGTACTAAAATTAAATTCATTTAAACAAATAAGTAAATAAAAGTAAGTAAAATGTATTTATAAGGCATCTTTCAGAGACATGACATCACAAAGCACTGTACAATAAAAAACACATAAAAGTGCCACCCAAATATAACAAAACAAAAAAAAAAACAAAAATAAAATAGAATAACAAGAACAAACTAAAAATAAGCAAAATGTCCAAGCAGAGAATACTCAGTAGTGTTCAAAACCCTGCTTAAACCAAAATGTCTTAAGTTGCTTACTAAAAGAATCAACTGACTCAGCCATGCGCAGTGATGACAGAAGACCATTCCAAAGCCTTGGCGCAATAGATTGAATAGCACAATCCCCACATAGCTAAAGCTGGGTACAAGAGATGACTAAGAGGTCCTGATGCCCAGAGCTAAGTGCCCAACAGGCTGTATGGTGGTGCAGGAGACCAGTAATCTACTCAGGGGATTGTCCACAGACAGCTCTATAGGTAAGCAGCAAAATTTTAAGATGAATTCTGTAATGAACTGGAAGTCAGTGCAATGCATACAAAATGTTAGTAATATGCACCCTACGACTTGATCGATTTAAAATCCTAGCAGCTGCATTTTGGACTAACTGTAGCTGAGAAAGGGAGGATTTGTTCAGACCAGTATACACAGCTTTACGATATTCAAGACATGAGGAGATAAAAGCATGTACAAGCATCCCCAATTCTGGCCATGAGACTACAAGCCTCAGTTAAGAAAGGTTTCTTAAATGATAGAAATGGGAGCAGCTGTCAGACCTTACATGTTAATCTAGGTTTAAAGACTGATCAAAAATAATCCTTTCGATTTGGCAATTGCAGAAACAGAAGCCATCTTCAGACTAATCTCAGAGTGAAACCTAGGGAAGAAACAATTAGAACCTCAGTCTTTCCTGAGTTCAACTGCAAGTAGCCAAATTATTAATCTGTGGCAAGCAGTCAACCAAAATGGACAATTTTTCATTTTCATTGGATTTAAATGAGATATAAAGCGGTATATCATCCACATAAAGGTGACATGAAATGCACTTAAAAGAGTTTATAATCTGAGACAAAGGAAGTATAAGGAAAACAGTACTGGCTTGGGAACCAAACCCTGTAGCACTCCACAAGTTAGAGGAGAAAACATTGAATTTGCCTAAGAAGTACATGATAGTATAATCTAATGAAAGAGCCACAAAGTTCCATTACAAACAACAGCTGACTTGCTGTTTGCTAACTTACAATCATCATGCAAATGGCTGCATTTTTTTAACTGTGGAAATATTAAAATGCCTTTTAAACAAATATATCTCAGGAGATAGTATAGATCAATGATGGAGAAATAAAGTGTGACACCACAAGGTTTCAGGTTTAATCCAGATTTGTGAATTATGCCCATTTGTATGCCAATTCCAGAAATACATCAATCATTGATGAATAGGACATATGGGACTATGGGATAGCATATTATTTAAACAAAATTTCCAAAGTATAAAGTCTTTAATACTGCAACCAGCATCATTCTGCACTAGCAAAAGACTAAGATTCACCATTTGTTATAATGGTCTTTATTTTTTTATGTTTCTGTTAAGAATAATGCAACTAAATCCTTTTAATTTGCAAGTTCAGTTTCCATATTAAGTCTCAATTTAGAAATTCCCATTGGCAAAGACAAATAAGCAAGAATCTAGTACTTTACTTTTACAGTCTGGTCACATACAGAAATAATTAAGTAATATTACATAATGTACAGTACAGTGCATTGCTACCTCCAGACAGGTCACTGCTTTTAAAATTTCATCATTGCAGCACTCCAGAATGTGACTAAAATGGTCGCAAATGCACCCAAAAATAGGCTGTGGTAATTATCATTTCTACTTAGTTTGCCAGTAGTGAATGAAATCATCCATCCATCCATCCATTTTCTAACCCGCTGAATCCGAACACAGGGTCACGGGGGTCTGCTGGAGCCAATCCCAGCCAACACAGGGCACAAGGCAGGAATCAATCCCGGGCAGGGTGCCAACCCACCGCAGTTAATGAAATCACTGAAAGTTTAAACTAATTATATTTTAACAGAAGCCATTGTTTGTGTTGTTGTTGAGCGGATATGCCGTTAACATATATGTCAATACAGTTTCCCCGGTTCTCCATTGGATATCTGTGAGCCACCTTCCACTTAAGGCTGGTTTATACATTTCATGCGTCTATGGTGGGTATGAAGTACTTGCGACAAAAATGACATCAGACTAGGAGACGCGTGTGCTTATGAAACGAGATCCCTATCAAAAATAACTTGTAATTATTTCCGACAAATTTATATTTCACATGTATGAATTACGCTTGCACTTCTCAAAATTACACTTGAATGGCAGGTCGGAGACAGAGCTCAGCTGGGAGGAGTTCAGAGCTCAGAGGGGCGGGCACATACATAGATTTCAGCCCCGCCCATGGAATGTTGTCTGCATTTGCATAGTTGGATGTGGGTGACTCAGAGTTTGTCGCACCATCCCATCCTGTTTGCCACTGCTGGGATATTAACTCAATCTGCCAAAGCACTTCTTTGTTTTCTTCCCAAAGTGATCAGTTCATAAAATGCTGTGTAAGCGCCAAAATATTAATTTATTATACATTTTTTCACAGTATAATAGGAAAAAGAATTACTGTGAAAAACACATACGATGGGGTAGAGGTGATTTAAATTAGTTGTAGGTTGCAGATAAAACGCTTGATATATGCCCAAATGGCTCTAATATGAGAGCAGATGACGGTAAATGATTTCACTAAACGATGGTGCTTTATTTGATGAAAAGAGTAAGCTGATGGTGGTTTTATACTAGAATAAAGAAGTAAATAGTACAAATAATGTATACGAGATATACTTGAACATATTCAATAATTAGGTAAAATACACAAAGACCCCCAAAGTAATGCAAAAGGACAAATTTCACCTAAGAGATCAATTAAATATCAATAATTACTATTATTATTTAAAAGGATTCACCAGTTCACTCAGAGCAGGCAATTTGCCATGGTTTTAGTAGTAAATTAATTATCACATTATTTGAACAAGATCAACCCAAGATCATAAAACACAATTAGTCCATTACCTGTACATTAGTCACAACGAAACACTTACTTTATTTTTTTAAACCTTTGGCTACAGCAACATTAATAGAAAATAATGTGGAAATGCATCTTAGAAACAGTAATTTTGAAATGCATCCTAAAAACAGTTAATGCATTACAATGCAAATCTTCACACTCTAAAAAATGTGCAGTAAAGCACCGTAACTTACGTGAAATAAACTAACATTACTTAGGTGTTACCCTGGTTCAATGCCCACAAACTGTAATGATGTAACGACACATTAACAGTTCATTTAAACAGAAGACAGCAGAAATAAACTCATTCTAAAATGTATAATAATTTAGTATTTTGGAGCTTACGCAGCATTTTATGAATCGATCATTTCAGGAGGAAAATGAAGAAGTGCTGTGGCAGATTGATTAAATCTCCTTGGAACGGAAAACAGGATGGGATGGGGTGAAAATTCCAAGCCTTCCACATCTAACTATACAAACGCAGATAACAATACATGGATGGGTCAGAAATCCTAACCCCACCCGTGTATGTGCATGCCCCTCTGAGCTTTGCACCCCCCATGACAGTTTGTTGATGCTTGAGGATTGTACTCATAATTTTCAGAAGCAAGCATAATTTTATGCGCAAACATAATTTTCAGTAGCAGTGTAATTTTGAGAAGAGCAAGTGTAGTTCACACATGTGAAATGAAAATTTATCATAAATTATTACGAGTAATTTTTGATAGTGATCTCACTCTGTAACAGCGTGGCTATCAGCCGCGTATTCCAAATGGGGAATTCAAAGGAGAGGCTGTTTATACCTGTCCCAGAATGATTGACAAAGGGCTGACTATGATGCAACAGGTCATGAAAACACAAGGAAGACATGCAAAACATTTGAAATTCATCTGCCCATCATGTAGGTCCCCTGTTATGAAGATAGCTGTGCCCTGTGGAATTCAGTTTCCCTTCCGATTTGGTGCAGGCACACTGAGGTGTGATTGTCACGGATCTCCTCGTGTTAAAGCATTTTTGCATGATGTTTCTTTTTTGATTTTAATGCATGCTGCATGCAAATTGTCATCCTGTGTCAGTAAATATGCATGTGGAGCCACCTATCCTCTGTTTCCTCAAACACATAGCGATGTGATGAACTCAGTGTTTTAAGGTTACAGGTGTATTACATATCATTGTCATTTTATTGGGCTGCTCTGTGATTGATGGCAGACAGTAAGCTTTGTTAAAATGGTATCGATAATTGACACTTTTTTAGTTGTTAGTTCATTCGTTTTGGTGTGCACACTATATGTTTTAATAAGAATAAAAATAATGATAAGTTGCATTTATAGAGTGCCTTTCACAAACCTATGGTCGCTTTACATATAGATGGGGAAAAAAAGATCATACAGAAGATAAAAGTTCATTGAATAGGAAAGTTTTGATTTAAAGGTGGAGAAAGAGGAGCAATCGTAGAGAGACTGAGGAATTGAGTTCCAGAGTTGAGGGACCATAACACTGAAGGAACTGCCTGCCAGGGTGGAGAGCCTGGCGTGTCGGACAGTAAGGAGATTACTGCTTGAGGAGTGTATGGAACTAGGAGCTGAGTGAGGCAGAGAGGGGCAAGGTTATGTAGGGCTTTGAATGTGAGAAGCAGAATCTTGAATTTAATCCTTGATGAAACTGGTAACCAGTGAAGTTGGGAGAGAACAGAACGCTTTGTTTGGGTGAGGACTCTGGCTGCAGAGTTCTGAATGTACTGTAGCTTCTGTATAGATTTTTCAGGGAGGCCAATGAAGAGGGAATTAATCAGTAATCAATATGAAACATTATGAAACAATAAACCAGAGTTTGAGCATCATTAAAGGATAAAAATGGACAGAGTCGTGCAATGTTACAGAGATGATAGAATTACATTTTGGACAGACACCTAATGTGTAGCTCAAAATTAAGTGATAAATCAAACAAAACACCACTGTTTCTCACAACAGGAGCAAGTTTGACAAGTATACCATCAATAGAAAAAGAGACGTTAGATGCCTTGGAAAGTTGGGCGTTTGGGCCTACAGGTAACACTTTATTGGCATTAAGTTTGAGAAAGTTATTTTCCATCCATAACTTAAGATCAATGATGCAGTCAATGAGTGTGCTGGGAGGTGAGTCTGTAGGGGAGTGTGTACTAAGATATAACTGTATATCATCTGCATAGCAGTGGAAGTTAAGGCCATGTCTGTGAATAATCTGTCCCAAAGGAAGGATATAAAATAGAAAGAGTAATGGCCCAAGGACTGAACCCTGAGGAACACCATACGACACAGGTGAGGTGAAGGATTTATATCGGCCAAGTGTGACAAACCGTTGCCTATTAGAAAGATATGATGTGAACCATTGAAGGGCTAAGCCAGAGATCCCTACAGTGAAGAGAAGTGAGAGGAGAATTTCATGATTAATAGTGTCAAATGCTGCACTTAAGTCAAGAAGGAGGAGAATATTAAGTGAACCATAGTCTTCAGGCCGGAGAAAATCATTAACTACACAGAGAAGAGCTGTCTCAGTGCTGTGCTGTGTATGAAAACGAGACTGAAAAGGCTCATAGAGTGTATTGTCTAGAAGAAAGGCATGGAGTTATGTTTTGTTATTAATTTTTCAACAGGACCTCATCAACAAAGAAACATGGAAAATAAGATTTAGTAAAAAAAAAAAATAATAGTAATAATAATAATTAGTAATTTATTACTTGACACTCAAGATATTTTGAAGACAAGTCGTTAGAATAAATGTACTAATCCACTTTCATGACATACGTAGTGCCTTTGTCTTAAACGTTTACTCAGGTATACATTTCCATCAGAAAGTCTTTGTCACAGTACTCAGATTTTACCCCTGTCATATGAGTGGTTAAATCTGTGTGAATGAAATAGGTTTAAGTTCTATCAAACAAAAAAAAAAACACCCCTTGCCTGTCATGACCACCCCTTTAAATTGGGGGAGGATGTCATCTTCACAGCAGGTATCATTATCCTGTAAAACTCTTTTTCCTGTATATTTCATGCACAGATGATCATAGCAGATTGAAACTGATCAAACTGCACTGTGTAGTTAAAATGCTGCACAGTGTCTTTAATAAGCCCAAAAGACAGTCTTCTACTCATTTCCACTTCTGAGCCTTTGCTGTAGAAATTTGCATCCCTGTTAGCTGCTTGCAAAGTCAACACTGTATAGCTGAAATTGATGATATTGTATTTTAAAAGACTAGAAAGTTTTCTGTATCACTTTAATATTTAATGGGACTCTCCATCCCGTCCACTGGAGGAGACAATCATTTCTACAGCTGAGCTTTTGTCACTGAAATGCTCTTCTGTTTATAAATAAAGACTGGGTAGCTAAAATTGAGCTAAACCTATTTAAAAGTATCCATGAAGTCTTTTGTCACTTTTTTTCTCCACTGTGCCCTTTTGTCCTATTCACTGGAAGGGACACTTATTGCTCAGGTTGGAGCAGAGCCATAGAAATGCATGCCCCCTGTCTGCTGCTTTATAAAAGAACACTGGACAGCTGAAATTCTTCAAAATGTATCTTATAAGGTTGTAGAAAGTCTTCTTTATCACTTTCAAGTGTACTGTGGCCTTCAGTCCCATCCACTGGGAGGGGCACTCATTTTCACAGATGGAGCAGAGCTATAGAAATGCATACCCCCTGCCTCCTTTGATTTTGCCTCAAGCTGCAGCAGCTATTGACAGTTGCATTCTCACAATCAAGGGAATACCAGACAGACCAGTAAGAAATAAAAAGTTGCAGGAGTTTCTGCAGCACGCTTGGCTAGAATCATTTGCTCAGCATAAAAATGTGGTACTCCAGGATAACACACAGATCTCAGAAAGACTGAAAACTAAAAAGCTGGGAAAGTCAGTGAGTAGTACCAATAATGGCATTACCACTCAAATGTGCAAGTCTCACCAATTTTAGAGATAACCTTCAATTGAATGTTGAGGAAACAGTGGAGGTTATAGTCAAGGAACTAGTTCGAAAATATGAGGGGTAATCACAGCAAGGAAGTCCACATGGATCTGAGATCATTTGTCGCTTCTCAATCTTCTATCATGATTCATGGCCAGATGATTGAAGACTTTTGGAGAAAATTAGATTGACACTTTAATTAAACGGTATCAAGAAGTCTTATTGAAGAATGTATGTGATGTCAAGGCCATACAAACGGAACTGAGATTGCTAATAATTCTGATTAAAGGCCAATTCTCAGAGGAGTCTTATAACAGTTTGTGGAAAGTCTTACTGACAAAAGAGCTTTATTGAACAGATTTCCGCAATATTCTAAATCTTGTTGAGATGCTTGTTCTGCCTATTTCAGCAACTCAGTGTGAATGTGGCTTTACAGTACACAACAGACTAAAATCAAAAGTGCGAAACCCACTCAATGTCATAACCTTGGAGGATTTAGTCAGAATCAGCACAGAAGGCCCATTTTTTGAGCAGTTTTATCCTGACCCCGATGTCAAAAACTTGCTCACTTCAAATAAGAAGATGGCCCTCTAACACTGATATTCCGATGGTCAGTGACATAGACTTGGAGCCTGAGTAAAATACACAGTTCTTAATGACTATACATAGTTTGAAAGTTATAATAGCATTCAATTACCCAAATCATCAAGGAAGACATACAAGCATACGGGAAGGATACACTGCACAGGAGAAGGAAAAGAATTAGGCACACATACATAGAGGATAGAAAGATAAGAGACTGAAGGATTAATATTTTACACATTTGATTATTTGGCACCTAAACCAAAGCTATTGGTTCCTAATTTTTTTTCTTTTTGGAACCACTGGCTCCTTGAGGTGAATTTTTGTCTGGAATGCTGCATTGTTTTTCTATTGTTAAGGAAACACTTCACTATTATTTAAAGGCTGCATTTTAAATTAACCTTTAAATACAAGTTACTTAGAAATCTGTGCCTTTATGCTTTGAGAGGACATACTTTGTTACTCTGGAATTTAAGACAACATGTTTGAAAAGTAAAACACAAGAAGCAATCAGGTACTAATTTAAACATTGTGGCAAATGTTCATCTCATTCACCAAGAACCTGGCTATTCATCTCACGGTATATGCTGATGTTTGTATTAACATTTTATACAAATACAAAAACACAAAGATTTCATTTGTCTTAAAGTGCGTTGGCTGACCTTTCTTATGGTGTGGCATGATGTCCAAATAGAGAGAGTTTAGTATAGAGGTGATGGCACTTGACTTTAAAACACGTGGATGCCAGTTTGTCTCCCATCTCTAAGTCACAATGTGAGCACATAAAAAATTCAACATGCCCTAATCTAGCAAGTCATCTTAGGTAAAAGGATCCACCTATGCTGCTTTTTAAAGGTTTAGTCCTAAATATGGTTATATACCGCACTGTTCTAGTAAAATGTCATATTATATACATTAGGTGAAACAATATGAAGCTGCAAGACTTGATTGTGATGATAGTGCAATGTTTCATATAAACTACAGTAATATAATGTGATAGTGCATTACTTTCTGTCTGCTTCTACAGTATTTGTAATTGAGGCATTCATATTTACACACTATCAAAATGTGTTGCAGTCTGATCTAGTGATGAAGACCGCCGCTGATTTTGTTCAGGAATTTAGCCAAACTCGGTGAAATGCATTGAAGTCAACATGGAAGGAGAAACTGAAGTAGATTGTAATAATGCAATAATCTTTTAACTTCTTTAGCATTATGTTTACCTCATGAAAAAGGAACCAAAAGCGCTGAATGTTTTTCAATAACAAAAAAATGTTATTATGTGTAACAGAAACATGCAAATACCAAAGGGTCAAAATAATCACAGCAGAAAAAGTATGGCTAGTGTCCACTGCTGTACTGATGCAGATTTAGTATATATGCTTCGTATGATATAGTTTAAAACAGTCATCAACGCACACAGGTACTGTTCGAGTAGATGTCAAAAGATTTTTTTGTAATATTTTTTTCTGTTGCTTGTGCATAACTTGGTAGAATGTCATGCCTGACCCAAACGATCAACACTGCTCATTGTGTTAAGTACAGTGACTTCCATGTTTCCACTGAAATAGACATTGACAGTTACTGCATAATGAACAGTGCTTAGGTGGCAGATGTCTTTCTTATCCTTCATCTTGATCACAATCATTTTGCCTTTTTGCTATGCAGTTACTGCACCACATTGCAGCTTGACGCATTCATGTGACCAGAGTCGCCACATATGCTACAGCAGTTTGGTCGTTCAGTGCCACATGCATTAGTTTTCCTTTGAATTAAAATCTCAAGCAGTTCAGATGAGGTATAGAAATTGTCCATTGTTATACAGTAACATTAGGCAAGCAAAGGTTCCGCCAGTGACAGCACAGATGATGTAGTGACACTGTATTGACTGTTCTTGCAACCCCGCTTGGTCCCTCTACTGGTGTAAAGTATCAAGGTCCAGATGTACTCAGAACTTGCTTTGTACAGCAAGACCAAATCTCATCGTCATCACTATAGCTCGATTCGAGCAATGGTCCAGTTTCAGTTTGATACAACAGATGATAGTACAATAGAGACAAGAATATAGAATGGAACTCAACTAAAGTCATCGTAATCACCAAAAGAACAGAACACAGTCGCAACTTTATAATACATGGAATATATCTGGAACAGGTAGACAGTTGCAGGTAACTTGGAAGCTGGATTACAAATGCTGGTAGATGTGAAAATGTTATAAAAATTAGAATTAGAATAGCCAAGGATGCCTTTGAAAACAAAAGGTATTTATGAGAGGAGAACTAAATATGGACTTGAAGATGAGACTATTGAAGTGTTACATATTTTCAAGAATAAGATATGGATGTGAAATGTGGACGTACAACACACACTGTAGTGTTAAAAGGGCATGGATATATTCAGTGTTAACATTTGCTTCACACCATCTTTTGAAATGTATTTTGCAATGCATGTTGTAATCAAATTCATTGCATTTTTCATTCCAACAGATGGCTCATTGCAAACATTAGCATTGCTGTTGAGAATCCTGTAGCAAATGTCATATAATTCAAGCAACAAACTGATACTATAACTTAATAAAAGATCATTTAAATTGAAATAATGGAAAATAAAAATGAATGATAGAAAGGTTACTATCTCATTTGAGTTCAATAAACATTCTGGTGATCTCCTCTTATTAATGTAGCAATATGAGACAAGGAATAAATTGTGGGTGGCATGGTGGTGCAGTGGTAGCGCTGCTGCCTCGCAGTTGGGAGACCTGGGGACCTGGGTTCGCTTCCCGGGTCCTCCCTGTGTGGAGTTTGCATGTTCTCCCCGTGTCTGCGTGGGTTTCCTCTGGGCGCTCCGCTTTCTTCCCACAGTCCAAAGACATGCAGGTTAGGTGGATTGGCGTTGCTAAATTGGCCCTAGTGTGTGCTTGGTGTGTGGGTGTGTTTGTGTGTGTCCTGCGGTGGGCTGGCACCTTGCCCGGGATTGGTTCCTGCCTTGTGCCCTGTGTTGGCTGGGATTGGCTCCAGCAGACCCCCGTGACCCTGTCTTCGGATTCAGTGGGTTGGATAATGGATGGATGGATGATAGAAAGGTTACTAATCTCATTTGAGTTCAATAAACATTCTGGTGATCTCCTCTCATTAATGTAGCAATATGAGACAAGGAATAAATTGTGGGTGGCACGGTGGCGCTGCTGCCTCGCAGTTAAGAGACCCAGGTTCACTTCCCAGGTCCTCCCAGCGTGCAGTTTGCATGTTCTCCCCGTGTCTGCGTGGGTTTCCTCCAGGTACTCCGGTTTCCTCCCACAGTCCAAAGACATGCAGGTTAGGTACATTGGCGATTCTAAATTGTCCCTAGTGTGTGCTTGGTGTGTGGGTGTGCCCTGTGGTGGGCTGGCACCCTGCCCGGTGTTTGTTTCCTGCCTTGCACCCTGTGTTGGCTGGGATTGGCTCCAGCAGACCCCCGTGACCCTGTAGTTAGGATATAGCGGGTTTGATAATGGATGGATGGAATAAATTGTGTAAATAAAAAAATATTCTATTAATAGCTGTAAAGAGGGCACACTGACCTCCCAGGACCTTTGTGGTCACACCATCAACTACTTCAACTCTCCCTCTGTGATGCTGAAAAACTGGTTCATGCCTTTGTCTCATCCAGGCTGGATTATTGTAATGCACTCTTCATCAGGATCCCCAGCAAGAGCCTTCAAAAACTCCAACAAATTCAAAACAGTGCTGCAAAAATCCTGATGAGGGTGCGGAAATATGAACACATTTCACCAATCCTTTGGTCACTTCATTGGCTCCCTATCCACCTCTGTATGGAATACGTTTGTTTACTCTCCAGTGTATCCATGGAAATGCTCCACAATATCTTAAGGAACTCCTTATACTACAATCCACTTCAAGAAACCTCCGTTTTGCAAATACCATGGCTCCACGGCTCTGGAATGCCCTACCAGAGAGCCTAAGAACACAGCAGATTGTGGGGTCTTTTAAAAAACAGCTAAAGACTTTTCTATTTGGGAAAGCTTATTAACTAGAATGCTGTAATTATTGTTGTTTTATTTCTGTTTTTATCTTGCTTTGCCTTTGTATAAACTTTTTATGTAGCACTTTGAGATTTACTGCTAATGTAAAGTGCCCTATAAATAAAATGCATTATTATTATTATTATTATTATTATTATTATTATTACTTTCTTCTGTTTGATTCTAATGGGATTAGTACTTTCTCCATTGTAGTTCTTATTATTTTTTCTATTTAAAAATTAATTTATTGAGTTATAGTGTGGGCGGCACGGTGGCACAGTGCCTCGCAGTTGGGAGACCTGGGGACCTCGGTTCGCCTCCTGGGTCCTCCCTGCGTGTAGTTTGCATGTTCTCCCCGTGTCTGCGTGGGTTTCCTCTGGGTACTCCAGTTTCCTCCCACAGTCCAAAGACATGCAGGTTAGGTGCATTGGCGATTCTAAATTGTCCCTAGTGTGTGCTTGGTGTGTGTGTGCGTGCGTGTGCCCTGCAGTGGGCTGGTGCCCTGCCCGGGGTTTGTTTCCTGCGCCTTGTGTTGGCTGGGATTGGCTCCAGCAGACCCCCATGACCCTGTAGTTAGGATATAGCAGGTTGGATAATGGATGGATGGATGGAGTTGTAGTGTTGAATGTATACTCCATCTGTTGGAATGAAAAATGTAATGTATTTTATTAGTATATGCATTGAAAAGGGCTGTTGAGAGTAACGCCTTTGAGTGAGTGTTCCGTAAGCAACATCGTAAGTATTGTAAACTGCAGTTACACTTTGTTGAATTCATCTGAAATTAGATAACGCTAGTGCTCTTACATTCAAGCACATTAGCCAGCTGGTTTGTTGGACGAATTTAAAGATTCCACTTAACCTGCATAGGTTAGACAGTGCCTAGGCCCCAGTACTTCAGAGGTGTAAGACAGTAGCGCTATCCATGAGGGATACAAAACATAAAATAAACTTTAAAAGTGCAATTATTTTTGGAAAAGATCTTGTTGAAATCAGACAATATGTTATTGTTTTAAATAACACCTTTCTTGATATTACACAATAACAAGGTTCTGTAATAAGCAAACACAAGATACCACATCAGACGAATCAGTGTATTAACTCAGTTTTGGAAAAAGGTGAAATTAAACAGCAAAAATAAAATGAAGTGTTGGAAACACTGCACTAAATCAAAGAGAGAAGAAGAAGCTCTTCATCACTTAAACAAAGAAAGATAGAGATGTCTTCTAATGAAAGATACATTCATTTTCTCCTCTAGCATGTTTTTTACACCTTTGAATAATTATCTTTCTCTTGTAGGAATGTAGCAGGAAGTCGTAGAGGTTAGGAGCATGTGCTGATATAGCACACTGCCGCACCCACCACATGACAAACCACCTCAAGATCCCATTTTAGGACCCGAGTGCAGCCATGCAACAGGTGACACCTCAGCACCACACTAGTTCAGATGGAATGGAACTTTTTTATGGTGGCTGGAGTACCAATTCTACCAGCAACCCCCAGGCTTTTCCCTGAATGCAGATTAACGTCATACCCAGGACAGAGCAATTGCAGGCTAAGGGCCTTGCTCAGGGGCGCAACAGAGTAGAGTCACTTTTGGCATTTAAGGGATTTGAGCTGTCGACCTTCCAATTGCCAGTGCAGATCCCTAGCCTTAGAGCCACCACTCCACCCTGTGGGGCTCTGTGGCTAGAGATCTGCACTGGCAATTGGAAGGAAGTCATAATGGACAGAAAAAAACAATCAGGATTTCAAAATGTCCATTAAAAAATTAGGTATTGTGATTACAAATATTTGTAGAACTTGCTAACATTACATGTACTGTCTAACTGGTCTCAAAGTAAACACTGTCTAAGGTTCTACAAACGATGGCACATTTAAACCTATCTCTAAAATCTTCAAATTAAGTGAGGGAGGGGGAGGGTGATCTTTTTAACCTTTTAAAAATAAATTGGGTTTCTATTTTATATCTGTTTTTATGTGGCATGACTTCATATTGTTTGCGTGCAACTATAGGCTCATCCACCATCTGGAGCAGAAGGAAGGTGATGATGGATAAACATCTGGAATAAAAACATAACATTAATTCCGCCTCTCTTATCAAAAATCACTGTAGTACTGAAGGTGTGAATAAATATTTTGAAAAGTTTTCAACACTTTAATACAAACGTATTGCTACAAGTCTTGAATTTACTAGCATATTAGTCATCAAAATCTTGGAAGTCTTTTTTGATTCCTTGTTTTACATGTATTTTTTTAAACACACAGCACAATCATCTAAAACAGGAAGCATTGTGGTGGAGCAGTTAGTGCTGATGGGTGATGGCTCTCTGCTCCCTTGACCCGGGTTCAATCCTTGGCCTGGTCAGTGATTACATTGACTATGTACGTTGCTCCAATCAGTATTTCATGGTTATCCCACTATGCTAAAGATGTGTAGGTTTTGGCTAAATGTTGACTTCAGTTTGCTGCAGTATGTGGATGTAGGTATGTGAGTATTCTTAAAAATAGTTTGGTATCCTCTGTCTGACTTGTGCTCCATGCTGCTGAGACACTAAATTTCCAATGTTCCCTGCAATCCTGTAAAAGGAAAGATAAAATTAAAAAATAATTCTTTAGCTTACCTGATGATCTCCTTGATTCCATTTACACTTGACGCTTGACATCAATCCCACAGTAACAAGTTCTTGAATATGGGAATTTAACTGGGGTGGCTTTAGATGCATTTCTCATGCTCCCAGTGGTTAATTTTAGGTTTATTTCATTTTTATATTTTTACAGTTGTGTGCCAGCCCATTTATAAAGTAAACTGTTATCAAATCTGCTCACACTCTTTTCACATTATGTTTTTTTAATAACCTGACCATCTTTTTTGCAATTTGTTTCTGGGAAAAAACATTTAAGCATTATGTTTGTCATTGTGTTAAGGAGCAGAATAAAACTGGCTCCCTGCAACCCATGGAAGACCATGACTTGTACCATAATAAAGTCCCAGCTTTGACCCGGGACCCAATCCAGGTGGTTTAATGTGTGGTGGGTACAACAATTTGCTATCAGCACATGCTCCTAACCTTTGAGAATTATGTAATTAAAACCAAATTACCACCATAGCTGAACCATTTCTATTTAATTCCTGTCCATATCTATTGTGATCTATGATGGTGCTGCAGTAATGTTTTAAGAGGTTTAGGGTTTCAGGAAGTAGCCATTTTGTACATTAGCCCACCTAACAAGTCATAGAGTGTTTTCGTTACATTTACATTTATTTATTTGTCCGACGCCTTTATCCAAAATGACTTACAACATTTGAGATACAATTGGTTACATTTTTTTTTTTTAAGTGACTTGCTCAGGGTTACACAGTGTCAGTGGCTGTATTTGAACCCATAACCTCAGAGTCTGATGTCCAAAGCTATTGTTATCAATTAAATAAATTATAGGTGCAGTGGTTAAAGTTAAACTTTCACAGCTCCAAATGAATGGATTCAAATCCAAACCTGGTCATTTTTGTGGAGTTTACGTTCCGGGTTTTTCTCCGGAGACATGTAGGACTACCATGGATTTGTTCTTTAGTATAACCTAAGATGGACTTGAGCCTGGTCTAAACCTGGCAACTACCTTCAGCTCTTAATGACGATGAACTGGAACAACCAATTTCAGCAAAGACAAGGATGGAAAATGTAGCCAAGGTATAGTAAAAATAAGAATAGAAATTCATTTTATTTAATTTGTTTATTAAATCATACCTACAATGGAGGCACAAAACAATTTTTCATCAGAATTAATGTGCGTTAATTTGGCATCCAAATTCTGATTCTCTCCACTGAATAAATTTTAATTTTACATTTTCTGTGGTGTTCTCCTGCCACTTCTCAGCACTTGAACCATGCTTAAATTTATAGCTGCTAGTGTGCCTTCTGTTTGGGGTTTGTTCCCTCTGCTTATTATTGTGGTCTCCAATGTACACTCAGTGTCTAAATGCACTCTTTTAGATGGATTGGTGACACTAAATTGTCCTGGTGTGGATGCGTCACTTCTAGGGATGGTTCCTGCCTAACGTTCTTTAATGCTAGCAAAGTGTAACCTTTGGCTGTTCATTGCCTTGAAAAGGAGAAAGAATGAAAGAGAAAAAAACGTTTCATTTGGTGGTCCACATGCTGTAAAAAAATGTCAGGGGGGCTTGTTCTGCTCATGGGAAGGGAGTAGATCATTAGTCACTCTATTGATGTACACTTCAACAGCCAAGACATGAACATCTACACAAAGTACTTTCCTGTTGCCATATTGTATGGTACAATTTAAAAAAGCATATGTGCAGTTTAAGTGATTTGTTTTGGATCACATAATAAATGAGCTCAAAACTAAAGTCCTTGTCATATTAATCTAGATGCCCAGCTACACACCTTACACTATCCAGTCTTCCGTTGATTAAAATAATACTACTTTAATTTCTTCCTCCCTGCACATATTCTTTCTGTTCTTCAGGTCATGTTACCAGTCTGAACCTGTCATTTTTCTCTTTGTTGTGGTTAGTTATGCAAGATATGAAAAGAAGTACACTGAACAAAAAAAAAAAACTTGTCAATTTTGTTTATGAAACTGGGATGAAACTCTATTATAGTCTGGCATAACCGGATGAGCATAAACACATCCTGTTACCAGATATAAGACTTGCGTAACTCTTTGTGTTAATTGCTGTTAAGCGTTGCCTAAAAAGCAACCCACAGAAAGCAACCTGGTTACATTGTACAAGTAATTATCATCCTATACAAATATTTATCCTGCCTATTATTATATACTAACAATATACTCACAACTGTAAAATCAGATACATCAGATGGGATTAATATTTACTATAGCAGAAGCTAGTAACAATCTACTCATGACCACTTTGATGCTAAATTAGCTTCAGAAAAGTAGTTGAACAGATAAATCTGTCTGTTATCAATACTGGCTGAATCCCAATTAAGGTTACAAAGTAGCCAGAGAGTCTCCAGAAAAGAACTGAGAGAGAGGTTGGGTTGGGAGCATACATTGATGGCACATTGCAGCACCCACCACACGCCGAACCACCTGGACTGGGACCCAAGTGCAGCAAGTGACACCTCAGCACCACACTGGAACAGCATGAGGTCTTTTACTTGGGAAATAAGCCAGTTAAAAAAGGCCAGACATTAACAGCCGTATAAAATACAAATAATCCTGGAGAACTATAGGACTGCAAATTGACCTAAGAGTGTGTTGTCAAAAAGAGGGCAGAAAACAAAACACAAAAGGACATGTTTGAGAACTCTGAAGGAACAAGAGCCTGGATTCAGACAGTACCCATCATTTAGACAATAATTGTTTAGGCAATAAGTTGCATATAACATCTTGCCTGAAGATGGGACCTGAGTTGCCTCAAAAGCTTGCATATTGTAATCTTTCTAGTTAGCCAATAAAAGATGTCATTTTGTTTGACTTCTCAATACATCTAATGTCTATTATTCTTATATAAATAAATGATAATTAAACTATACTTTTAATTATTAAAACTATAAACTATACTATTAATTATGTGTCACTTGATCAAGGATACCTTTTTTCCTAAACATTTTTGCTATGTGCTGTAAAAAGAAAATTTAAAAGATGTTTATCCAGTTTTAAAAACTAAATAAATAAAGGATGATTATTGTGGATACAAAACCTTTTGGACATTTAGAGCTACCTTTAAAAGCCAAACGTAGTTGTATATTATATACATTTTTCTCATTTTATAAAGAAATAGGAGATTGATAATAGCACATCAGATGTTTATTCTTCACCACTCATACTCTAAGTGCATAAAAATAAGTTAGAGGAAGCGCCTTTTCAATGGTAATGATTAAGGTATTACATTCCCTGTGCTAGATGTGGGATAATAAATTAAGTTTTGAAATTCGGGCAGCACTAGGGTGTTGTACTGTGTTAGGCATTATGGATGTAATGAGAAGTCAAGCAAAATGACACCTTTTATTGGCTAACTAAAAAGATTACAATATGCAAGCTTTCGAGGCAACTTAGACCCCTTCTTCAGGTAAGATGTCACTAAAATGTAAATAATCAATACTCTGAGTTGAAATGGATATCAGTCATTTTAGACACACTGGAAGAGATCTTAACAGAAGCTGAGAAAGAAATGAGGCAGACTCAGACACAACTACTGCTGGATGAACTACCTGCTTCAACTTGCTTTGATTTCTGTGAATAGCATACATCAAATTTTGTAGCTGCCTGTGAGTGCTTCACACACTGGGTGCGGCTACTTGATTCGGCAGCGAAAGGAAGTACGTCCTTTGTCAAACTTTGACAGGATTTAAATAAACAGGAGGTACATACTTTTAGCGAAAAAAGTACGTATAGAAGTCCCACACAGTACTTGCCCTGATCTCATTAAATTTGAAGAATGTGACAGAGGACAGCAGAAAGTGACAGAGATTCCCATTACTCTTGGAATGGCATGTTTCTGCCTTCCATGCTCTTAACTAGCTAGTGCTATAGTGCTTGTCAATGGCAGGGTGACAGACTAATTCATGGAACACAATTACCTTAAGCCACACGATGAAAGAGCCATTTTAAACACTGCAATTAAGTGCTTATGTCTAATAGAACATACCTCTTCTGTGTAAGATGGTCAGAAGGACATGGTGGTGTGGCCTTTGTCTACAGATTGAGTACCCATATATTTTGCAATTTGTCTAATAAAGATTTGCATGTCCAAAATTATAGTTTTCTATATAGCTAATTTATTCCACAGTAACATTTCAGTGTTTACCCAACATTGGAGTGCTAACATGATCCCCAAGTACTAGGCATAAGTTGTGGTTTAAAGACATGGAGCCTTCCCTAACTTTTTTATTCCTGTTCAGGTGCACAGAAAGTTGTTGCTTATGCTGGCAGCATCTCATGCAAAATAGGAAGCAACATTGGGCTGCTCACCAGTCAATCTCAGGGTACAGTTATGCACACACCCACTTGCTGTCAAACTGGGTCAGTTTAGAGTCTCTAATTAATTAATGTTTAAGGTCAAAACTGAAGTATAACTAAAGAAACCCCACCCACACAAAGCATTAGAATCCAGGACTCTGGAACTGTGAGGCTACAGTGCTACTCACTGCACCACCGTGCCACTATGACATATCCCTTTAAATCTGCATTTTTCAAATGGAATACAGAATATACAGTATTAAAACAGCATCATACAGTACTACTGAAGAAAAGACCTGACATATGAGATGGTCCTCCAGCATCCAGTTATGAGACTTTTGCCTAAATTTTATTTATCAAATTTATTATTTCATTCCATTATCTAGAACAAGCAAATAATTCTGCAAATGTTACTGTGTGACATACAACTTCAAACTTGATAGTACAAATAACAATTAGTTATTTATATGATTTTGTTGTGTAGATAGGACCACAATAAAAAACTTAACTATGGACATATAATGCATATAACATTCATTACAGACAAGCACACAATACAAATACATCACAAAGTAATAAACATTATACAGCAGTCCTTTGCTATTGTCTTGGATTCAGGCTCACATCGGACAGTGTCAAGTTTATTTTTTGTTTGAATCAGAGCTTTGATGGCATAGAATTCAAAACAAAAGTTGTGTTTAATTTGTTAAGTAGATTACAGCCAGCATATGGTATAGACGCTAGTGTTAACCCAAACAGAAAGCTAAAGATAAACCCTACGATCAGCCAGCAAAACCTAAGTGGGAATTTTAAAATAAGCTGGTGAAAGCTAAATGTGAATATCATAATGATATGATTCCATAAGGGCCTGCTCCAGTGAGCTTGCTCCAAGGAACAATTTATTTTGTTTGTTTTTTTTTTTTTAAAAATCCAAAATACCTACTTAGGTTTCACTAGGATATAAAAAAGAAAAAAAAATGTAAGAAAACAAAATGGGTCCAGGATGTCTCGTAATTTTAACAAGTTAATGGACAGGATCATTACCTCTACCTGTGACCACCTCTGAAGTAACAATAAAGCACACCTTGTCACATGGGGCTAAAATGTACAGCAAAACATTTCTTATAAAGTTATTTAGATTTTTTTCAATTTATTGTAAAATAATATTAATATCAATGACCAATACCTGCCTGATTAAATGTCTAAAAAGTTTCAATGTGAACTATTTGTTTTTTTTAATGCTGCAGAAAAAAATAAGTACTTTGGATTAAAAGGTACTCCTTATCTCTTTTACAACCCTCACTTTCAGTTTCAGACATCATATATCATTTCAGAGAGATAACCACACATTTAAAGACTTGAAGTGTAGATAAAGAGAGATCTGGTCTTGTAGGTTACGTGTCCTGTAGAGTTATGATGGCAGAGTGAAAAAGAGAATGAGAGCAAATTCAGTTGCACAGGAAAAGGTATTTACACCTAATGCTGGTCTCAAAGCATAGCTGAGAGGTTGTGCATTTAAATCTGCAGGGTTATCCAGCTGTATTTTGCAGCTGTGACCCTGTTAACCATACCCCTTATGTATTTATTCACTAAATAAAAATGCAGTAAAATTACTTCAAGGCTTAAATTCAGTTATTTAAATTCAGTTATTCCATGCTTGAATGGTGATTTATTTTTCACTGCACAATACTATTATCATTAAATTAACAATTTCATTAAAATCCACTGGACTAGTGTCCCATTTGGAGTTATTCCATTTAATGCTATTGTGACCACCCTGAAATTGATGATACAAGAATAGGGGGCTAATCCTAACAACTCCTTAGTGTCCTAATGTGACAGCAGGTATTTAGACGAGTGGGCTGTGTGATGCTGATATGTACTTAGTCATTCAGTATCCTAACAGGGTTTGTGTGAATGAGGCTGGTGAATGTGTTCCCTGATGTACTAGCATCTATACAGCTTTGTTTCCTGTTTTATAAGAAACACTGCTGAAACAGGCACCCACTCACTGTAAATAAATAAAGCAATTTCAGAATATGTGTGGATAAGACAATTCTTTAGGCATGCAGAGCTGTCTAAATCCATAGTGAAGTTTTAAATTTAGTACAGATTCTGATTACAGAAATTAATTCAACCATCCATTCACTTTGTAACCCACTTATATTGCTCAGGGTTATTGGACACCTGGATGATAACAATTAGCTCATGTGCAAAGGTATGAAAAGTCCATTGGCTTTAGCATCTTCTAATATGCTTATAGTCAGTAACAAGTAAATAAAAGTAGCAACTTTCAAGCGCAATAAATATATTTATACATATACATATACAACTGAGAACATTCTTTTAACCATGTGCAATAAGCGTGTAAATCATAGATATTTATATTTATAAATATTCACTTTCTTCATGCAGAGTAATAAAATGACAGTTTTAAATTGCATGTGAGTGAATAATAAACTTGCATGTACAATGCCCAAGGCAAATGTCTCAGCACTGGCCTGACTTACAGATTTGTCTGGGAATGTACTGTATCCTCTTATCAGCAGGTTCAATCAAAGCTTTCTACAAAGTAGTTATTGTAATGAGCGTTATTACAAATTATCTTATGTGATAATTACTCATTTTTACCTGAAGGAGAAAAAAATACTCTGCCCACAGCAAAATTAAAATATTCTAGGTTTGGGAAAAAGCAGTCTCAAGTTTGAATGGAATATACAGTAAGCAAACATTGAGAAAATTGCAGTGCATAAATAAGAATTAAATAGTGCATGCGAACATCTTAAAAAAGAATCTTGTTTCAAGTTAGATCAGAGTTAAATCCCAAGGAGTCATATGAATGGTTAAAGGTACACAGTTTATAGGGATTAGGAGGCACAAAGTTAAATGGGTGTCTACTAGGAGAAGTGTTACTTTGGCAGAACAGACTAAACTGCCAAATCAAAGTAACTCCATGACTTTACGAGTTTAGAGGTCTATACAGCAAAACTGTCAAATCAGTGCACCTCCATGGTTCAACTAGGTCAGTGTTTCTTAATCTTTATGGTCTTGCAATCCGGTGTTTCTTTTGTAAGGTTACTGATGACCCACAAGAGCAGTCCCCCTTGGTGAAATGAGCATGAATGTAATAGTTTTATCTCCCTTTTATGAAATGATAGTGAATGGAAGAGCTGGGTGGACCACTTTAGTGAAACAAACAGGGTCCCCTTCATGAAATGTGTGCAGATACAAATGGGGATACATATCGTACATAAGTGCCAATCATTTAGGTGACCCACTCACACATCGACAGCAACCCCCCAAAAGTGGGTTGCGACTTAGCTGTTGAGAAACACTGCAGGTAGGAAATGTGAGTTATAAAACACAGACATGTATGTATGTAGGCATGTATCTGCTCTTATTAGTCTAGAGACTTCTATTTGTAACTACCATTAGTTTAATTTGTGATTCTCTTTTTTAGTTATTATAATGGCACCAATTTCATAAAGAATTGCTTCATTTTCCACAAGCACTACTCTGCCAATACCTTAAGTGATTAAGTGATAAATTAAGTTTCTCACCCTGATTCACAATGTATTGGGTAAAATTAAGACAACACTTTAAACCTTCTGAAATGTAACAACTAGCCAAGTTGTTAAAGTGTAACTGAAAAATGAGAAGAATGAAGAATGTTATAAAACTTGAAATTACAAAGTACTGTGTAATATGTTTTTTTCCTAAACAGATTAAATACCAGGCACAAATACAGAGATATTGTGTACATTTCGACCTGGACTTATAGCTCTCCCTCCTAAACAAACATTACAAGCAATCATAATTTCATTCAGTGTTGAACTTCTTAGTCCACACCGGGGTTACGGGGAGTTTTATGAACAACTGTTCCTAGACAAGCATCAACAACCAAAATTTGTTACTACTACTACTACTACTACTACTACTACTACTACTAAAACTATAACTAGGTAGATTTCAGACCACACTGATAAAACAGGGTTCAACAACACTCACTCACAAAACACATATAGGTTCTAAAAGTAGCTGATCACAGGCAGGTTTTGTGGACCTCTTTATGAAGTTCAAGTCTGCATTTTCTGTGTTTAGAGAAGTTTTGTATATAGAATATGCAACTTAACCTCTGATGCAATTTAACTCCTTAGAACTCAAAGCAGTGCATACACTTAAAGAAATGTAAATGTAATTTTAATTTGATCTGAATGAATTTCAGATCCAATAAAAAAAGGCCAAAGTGGGTATAAATGTATGGTTTAGGCATAAAACTGTGAACACAATTCAAAGACAAAAACAGACTGATTTGTAAAAGAATCCATCTTTTAATACAAGTGAGTGAAACTACCAAAAATTAGTTACACATTAAAAACTTTATGTGCTGATAAAGCACTAGTAATAGTTAGTTTAAGGGGAACAAAGGACATGTCTACCAAGCCAAGACTTGAAAACTGGCAGCTGTTTACAAAGGAATTTAATCCAATTAATGTTAATAAGCTCCTAGCGAGAAGGCCTTTTTCTTTAGAGATACAGCAGGAGAGGGGCCGGAGACAACTAAGACTCTAAGCTTGTTGTCTGCACTACTGACTTGACAACTGCTGCCTCCAGACACTTACCAGCCACTTAAGCTTTTTTACGTATCACCTGCTGTTTGCCCCCATTACAGACTGGCAATGAAACTGGGCAGTTTAAATGATAATTAAGGGAAAATAAATATATATAGTTTTATATAGCTAGCTTTAGTTTTATATAGCTAGTACCTAATGTAATTAAATTATCTCTACAGACTACTAAAATAACAAGATATTATTAAGCATTTGCTTGAAAGAAAGCAAAGAGAATAGAACCATACAAAACAAATAAAACAGATAATGTGTAATATGTTTAATATCTGAAATGTGTAACAATTAATAATAGAATTAAGGAGTTTAAAAGTTTGTTCATCCATCCACTTATTATACTCTATTAATAGGTTGTGCATTTTATTACATTTTTGTTCATGATGGTACCATAGAGTAGTGACATTTTGTATGTTATTTGGACATGCAGTTTAAAATTCACTGTATTTGGTAGAACTACTAGCATTACTATTACTTTTGGACAGGGTTCACGGGATACATGGTATATGATGGGCAACAGTGGGAACAAGACAGGAAGCAAACACGGACAAAGCACCAGTCCATTAAACAAATAGATAATATTTAACCATGAGAAATGAAAACATGCATCCCTATCTAGGCTTTCTCGTTAACATGCTGAAAAATGTCTCAGAATTGGAAGAAGTCCATGGTTCTGTTGTATCAAAATAATGGCTCTTTCTCAGGCTTTTAAAAGGCTGGCTCATTTCCATGGTTGCTGAAAACTGAAAGTCATTACATTTAGCACGCCAAAATGTTTCAATTGAAGCTGCTGCTCTTGTGTATGGAGATCTGTTACAGTTAACATTGCATTCCCCCTTTCAATCTTGTAGCCACAATAAAAGCTAATAAATAGGCTGAATAGGATGTTAATAAGACTAACAAAATACAGAACCTGTGCCAAACATCCCTGTGCAAGTTTTTGTAAGTAGGACTTTCTTATTCTGAAAAGGTGAGGCTACAGTATACTATGCCCCCACCCATTTTCTGAAGTTGGTTTATCTATTGCAATGCTACAGGCAGCCAGACCCTACCTATCCTGGTATTATCTAGAACAAACCACAGCCCTAGATGGGATCCAGCACATTATCAGTCTCAATTAGTCATGCAAGGTGAATCCAGAGTCACAAAATGTACAATTACGTGTATATGGCATTCATACCAAAAATCAAGGCTTGGTCTACTAGGTGAGAAAAACAATGTACATTTTATTTTCATCAGAAATAAAAAAATATACCTAATATAGTTTTATATTTTCTAAACCAAGAACTGCCTTATGTATTTTATTGTGGATGGCACAGTTTAGTAGGAGGTAAAAATTGGCTTAATTTCTTCTCAGTTGTTTATAATACATAGGTTAATATAAAGACCAAAAATGGTTTACTGTACTTATTTTACTTTTAAACTTTAACATACTGTATGCACACATGTTTAGGAGGATGGATTGACCTTATTTTACCCCTGTAAATCCAGCGACAGGCTACTTATAGCAGGGATTCCCCCCACGTGACTAATAAAACAAACAGTCTAATCTGGGTTAGTTTACCCTGCAAGATGAGTCTTCACAGGCCTTACAAGATTGTTTACATTGTGATTCAGTTAAGACTGACCTAACTACTGCAGTTCAATGTGGAAATAAATCTTAATTGTTTAGTTATACTCTACACATAAAGTAAAATGAAATGATTAAATCTAGAAAGGATTTAAGGTACAAAGAAAATTAAAACTCAATATTTCTAGAAAATTACATCTTGCCTGAAGAAGGGGCCTGAGTTGCCTCGAAAGCGTGCATATTGTTATCTTTTTAGTTAGCCAATCAAAGGTGTCATTTTGCTTGACTTCTCACTAGAAAAAAAGAGTAAAAGAAAGAAGAAATCATCTTGATAGCTTGTAAGACGCAGAAGTGACCTCTGCAATGCCTTTCAGTTCTCTGTTATCAATTCTTTTAGATATGTGGAAGCTTTAATCCACTGCATTGATGGCATTTTATATGCAACCTGAATATGATTACATACCTGACAACACAAACTTTCTTTCCGCACATTGTTCACCTTGAAATAACCAGAGATACATGACCTGTAAAAAGAAAAATGAATTGCATTACAGGGTAACAAAGGGAACTGAACACAACAACCAAACAAAACATTGACACCATATCCTGCTCTCGGTTTCGAGTGTGTTTGCACCTTTCTTTAGAAGTTTACTATTATAGCACAAAAAATAATTTTAAACTTAACCTGAATTTTAACATTTGCTGCTTGTAAAATTTTTTAATGTATGCACCTTTGACAACAGAGGTTGTACATGCTAAAGAGAATTAACAACAATTTATCCACATTCATTGCTTTCAAAAATCAAGAAAAGAAGTTACCCTAACACTATTTTATTTATTTTTGCAATTTCTTCTTTTGCCATTTATAAAAGCATTAAAAGTTACAATTTTGCATAAAATGTGCCATATGAATAAATGTAGATATTGTTGTTGTTGTTATAGAGACACCTTAGTTTTGCACCAGCCAACAACACAGAAGCAATGCAGCATTGCAGGTGAGTGGTCAGACCAGAATGGACTTATAGAACTACATACATACATACATACATACATACATACATACATACATACATACATACATACATACTGTATATAACAAAAAGGGCACATAAAGAGAATACTAGAAAACAGTCATCCCATATTTACAGTTTAAAACAAAGGAACACATGGGCTTACTTTGGGATTGCTAAAATATAAAGTGCAATATAAATAAAATTTATTATTATTATTATTATTACAATTCATAATCAGTGTTTATGGGTCTACTGTTTCTTTAAAACCAGTCAGATTTCGTTTTGCTTTTAAACTTTAGTTCTAAAAATGCAGAACATGCTTTTTAAACAAACACAAATTCCATCACATTTTATATCTCATCTAGTGCATTTCTACATATCCTATTGGTTATCTCTAATTATGTAGACATACAGCTGGCTATGTTTATTCATAAATCTATTAACTAAGAGACTTAATACATTTCATGTTCAGAGCAGGCAGGAGGCAACCTTAAAGAGGGTGCTGGTATATCACAGACTCTTATGTACACAGCCACATTCCTCTTAACAGGCCAACAGCAAACTTTCTTCTTTACATTCCATATCTGCCCGTTTCAGTGGAAAGTTGTACACGGTTTTAAAATCCACAGCCCAACTTTTAATATTATACAAATGTAATATGTCTGAATTTTATTTCAAAAACTTTTAACATGAACCAGCATTGAAGAAAGGGGACAATGTCAGTCCCAAATGATGTATAAACTTGTTATTTAACAAGTATGGAACACACACACATATTTCTTACATTAATATAGATATTGATAGACGCATGTATACTTGCGTAATATACAGTAGTTTAGAATAAAAACTACTCTCGCGATGCATAAAGGCAGTACATAAATACAATTTATTATAGTAGTATGACGAGTATAACGAAGTTTCGGAACATTGTTAAAAAATAAAATCTGTTTTTCCCATTATTTTCCATACATGACTATCTTAGTATCAAGTGTTAAGCTGAAAGTCTGTTTTTTATGACGGTCTCTTTCGACGGTTTGAAAGACATATTTATCTTAAATCTTTTAAAACTGCTCGAGATGTTTCCTGCTGTTAAATGTTAAAAATACTCATATATTCCCAATTTATTTATGTTAGTTAGTGGTATACTACAATAACATTTTAAAGATAATACCTATGCCTGTTGATTTGTTGATACTATTTAAACCTAACGCTACTTTTTTTAAATTAATGTTCCTTTGAAGTCTTTCATATGCTGACGTAACCAGGTACTGTCTGTAACCAGAGCGAAATTCCGAGCAGCCGCGGCCGCTACTGGGCTGGGCTAGTAGTAATGGTAAAATGAAACGTCACCACAGGAAGTAATATGTGTGTGTCACAGAGCGCGTGGAAGAAAGAGCAAGAGAGAACCGATCGCGGCCGGTTTCAGCTGGAGGGTTACTATGACGACTGAAGTGTAGTTATAAATACCGGCTTTTTGTACGCACTCCTTTCAGTGGTCTTTCATAGCGGCAGAGGGTTGAAGGGTTTGGACGTGGGGGTTTATTTTTTATTTCGAAAAGTTTCCGTCTAATGGACAAACTCTTCGTAAATGCTTTTTAAGGTAAGACTTTTTCCAGTTGTTTTCTATAGCTACATTATTTTTGCGTTTCATGCGGCGCAGTAAGAGCGGTTAAAGTAATTGCCCGGTGAATTTATAGACAAAGAACTCATAACCGTGCGGAGCAAATTATACTTGGAAGGGGGTTAAAATAATGGGGATTTTTAGCTTAAGTTAAAACCCATTTTTTTTATTTCTTTTAAAATTGAACAATCGCTTCCATTTTGCGCCTAAATGTCGTAATGGATCAAAATGCTTAGTAAAGCTGGTCATAATTTCTATCTTCTTGAGTGGATTGGTCCTGTTTAAATTCCGGGATTCTGACATGCACGATCTGCACTGTAAGACTTTGTTAGTTTAAACTTGGGCACCTCGTGTGTGAGTGTGGCTCCATCTGATTGCAGTGCAGATGGATTCGCTTCCGAGTAAGCGCACTGAGTGAGTGAGTGAGTGTATGAATGAATGGAGAAATGCGCCCGTGTCGATAGAGGAAGTGATGGCCCCGATCTCTCCACTATGCTGGTGGATGTGAGCGCCCAGTTGTGTCGTGGCATGAAATGGGTGAATACCGGGTTGATCGTGCGTTTTATTTCTTATTACAGAACGCTCCTTTCAGGAAAGTATATATCGGCTTCTCAGAGGGCCTTGGCCTTGCCTTATATTTGAAGGTTTTTAACTTCACCGGCGAGCCTCCTTGGGCGAACAGCTGAGACTTCGCCATAAAGAGATCCCATTTCTTTCTTGTCCAAGTAAGTACCCATGAGAACTCCATTTTGGGAAAGGCGGTGCTGGGAGATTAAAAGTAGTGAATCGGCAAAAGCCGGTGGGGGGGCTTCTGTGCGGGTATTGCAATTAGATTTTATTTTTGTTTTTCCCTATACAGTTTGTTGCATTTTTGGGTGTTCCTGCTGTAGTTCACCTCCTCTTCTCTGTTAAAAATGAATGGATTTAGTGATGCCGACTTCGACTTCTCATTCCTTGAAGAGGGCTTTGCTGCCAGAGATATTGTGGAGAAAAAAATTAATGAAGTGTCACTTTCGGTAAGACCCGATTGTTTTAAAAACATTTTTAGTACATTATAAAATGATTGGCTTTAAAAGCGTGGCATTTGGATATGACTTTTTTTTTTTTTTTTTTTCTTTCCCCTCCACCCTTCCAGGATGACAAAGATGCCTTTTATGTAGCCGACCTTGGTGATGTCCTAAAGAAGCACTTGAGATGGACACGTGCTCTTCCTCGAGTCACTCCATTTTATGCAGTGAAATGCAACGACAGCAAAGCTATTGTGATGACCCTTGCTGCTTTGGGTGCAGGGTTTGATTGTGCCAGCAAGGTATGCTTTTGTTCGCCACCCAATACAGAAATCCCTCTTAACATGAAGAGTAGTTTTAGGCAGATGTAAAGTTTAGTGAATGTTAGGTTCAAATTTTGGTGTTTTGTTTTCTAGACTGAAATCCAGCTGGTTCAGAGCATTGGTGTTCCGCCTCAGAAGATCATTTATGCAAATCCCTGCAAGCAGGTGTCTCAGATCAAGTATGCTGCAGCCCATGGTGTACAAATGATGACTTTTGATAGTGAAGTTGAACTAGCAAAAGTTGCAAGAAGCCACAGTAATGCAAAGTGAGTAAAAACAGAAGTTTAGTTTTTGTAAATGCAGGACAGTACTGTTGTATGTACTTTCAGCACAGTATAGAAAACTAACTGCTTTAACATTTTTAGGTTGGTACTCCGAATTGCTACTGATGACTCAAAAGCAGTCTGTCGCTTGAGTGTGAAATTTGGCGCAACACTTAAAACTAGCAGACTTCTGCTTGAGCGTGCCAAAGAGCTGGGTGTTGAGATTATTGGAGTGAGGTGAGTTTTTATTTTTTTATTTTTTTTTTTTATTATATAAACCTTTAAAACATTGTTTATACAGTATATTCAGAAAATACTTTAGTCCTGCCTTTTTAATTGGTTTTTAGATCATGACTTCTTGCATATATATATACCTTTTGAGATTTGTTTTCCTCATTGTGTAAATATCCTAACCTTCTCTAGTTCAGGGTGACCAATGCTGGATAGTCTATAGTTTATTTTGGGGACATATTCACTCACTCTTGTTCATATTGTGTTGTAAAATTTGTTCAGCTTACCCTGAAGAAGGGGCCTGAGTTGGCTCGAAAGCTTGCATATTGTAATCTTTCTAGTTAGCCAATAAAAGGTGTCATTTTGCTTGGCTTTTCTCTACATTCATAATGGCTAACACGGCACAACACCCTAGTACTTAAGCTTACCCATATAGCATTATAATTAACATACATTCTGTCAGACTACTTTAGTGTAGGTCCAATTCTCAACAAATTTGAGTAAATTGTAAATATGCATTTGCAGTTGTGCTTTCTTTTGGGATAAATTTGGAAAGGTTTTCAATTCACAACCGGCTGTCTCATGCTTTATTGCTAACTTGGCTTCTTGGAGCTATGGCTTAGGAATGCTTATCCATCTGTTGATAAGCAATACCTTTTATTTTCCAGTTTCCATGTTGGAAGTGGCTGTACTGACCCAGAAACCTATACTCAGGCCATTTCAGATGCTCGCTGTGTATTTGATATGGGGGTATGTATCAACACTGCTTGTGAATCAGAAAAATGCATTGAATGTTGTGGGGGATCAGGAGAGATGTATACAGCCAAAGAAACAATTTAATGCTTGTGGTGGTATTGGGTACAAATATTTTCTCAAAGTAGAAGTACCCATATATGATGTATTTGAATTTTTATGCTAGTTACAGAATTGGCTAACGTTTTGGGAGGCTATATTGTACTTAAACTATTTTCTTCCCCCTTTCTAGGCAGAGCTTGGTTTTAACATGACACTTCTTGATATTGGAGGTGGCTTTCCTGGAGCAGAAGATGCTAAGCTGAAGTTTGAAGAGGTGATTTGATGAGCCTTTCTGTTTTTTCTTTTTTTTGTAAGATCAAAATTTTAAATCTCGAGTGTAAACTTTTTTTATCCTTATTCTGCCCATAGGTTACTACTGTAATTAATCTTGCTCTGGATAAATACTTCCCTGTTGATCTGGGTATAAATGTCATTGCTGAGCCAGGAAGATACTACGTGGCATCTGCCTATATTCTTGCTGTTAATATCATTGCCAAGAAAGTTGTCCTTAAGGAGAATGACTCTGGTATGCATTCTAAACTGCTTCCCTTTTTTTAAAGTCAGGTTTTGGTTGATGTGTATTTTTAAACAAACTAACTTCAGGCATTATTACAGATGAGGATGATGGTGCCAAAGAGAAAACACTGATGTACTATGTTAATGATGGTGTTTATGGGTCATTCAACTGCATCTTTTTTGACCATGCACATGTAAAGCCACTGCTTCATAAGGTATGATTGCCTGTTTAAGAAATTTCAAGTAGAGTATTTCCTGCTATTAAGTCCCCAGCACCATGTGTTTAGTTTTACAGCTAATTTTTTTTTTTTTTTTTTCTTTCAGAAATCCAAGCCAGATGAGAAGCTTTATTCCTGCAGCATCTGGGGGCCAACTTGTGATGGACTTGATCGCATTGTTGAGCTATGTGAAATGCCAGATCTTCAAGTTGGAGACTGGATGATTTTTGAAAACATGGGGGCTTACACTGTATCTGCATCCTCGACATTCAATGGCTTTCAGAAACCAGATATCCATTATGTAATGTCAAGGCCAGCCTGGTGAGTACTTTAAAAGTGGCTTAAACTTGCATATTTATCCACCTTTTCTTGTACAGTTATTTATAGCGTGTTTTTTTTCCCCCTCTCCAGGAAACTAATGCAGCAAATGAAAGAGCAGGGATCCATTCTTCCAGTGCATGACCTTACTGCAAACACTCTTCCAGTATCGTGCGCATGGGAAAGTGGAGTGGAACTTCCCAATACTGCCTGCTCTTCAGCTCCTATTGTTTAGAGTAGCTTTTTCAACAGTTTCTTTTGGGGGACCAGTAACTTAATGAAGTTTTAGCTGAAAGGAGTTAAATGCAACAAAATGGATGACAAAGAAATGGGATTATATTATTGTGTTCCTATGGAAAGTTTGTATTTTTATAACAATAAAACCTTTTTTTATGCTTTTCTTGATGATGTGTTGAATTAATGAGTACCACTTGAGCAAGATCTGGAAAAGCCAGACACCTTTTATACTCCTAGCCCAGCACCTGCAGCCCTAAGGTTACTAAAATTCCTGGTCATGCTTAAGGTAAAATGGCTTCCTTGACACAAACTTGGCACTTCATCATTCCTGGATTAAGAGTGTAAACTACAATTGAAATGGGACTGGGTTGTTAATCCTGATGATGAAAGTGTGTGTAAAAGAAGCTTGTTTAATGGGATTTCTTTAATATGCATTTATGAGCAATGGGGTTTGATCCGAACTAACTTGCACTGCTTGGATATGCATTCATTTATTTGTTAAATCCAGAGTGTGTTGGTCAAAAGCAATTTGTAGCATGTGTGTAACTAATTGAAGCCCACTTTAAATGTTGGCTGTATCAAGCCATGCCATTGATCTTCAGGTTTCCTTTTTAACTACCTGTGTAGATCAAGATTTGGCAAAAATCAATGATTATGAATGCTACCACTCAATATGAATACTTCTATGTCCAATTATTTGTATGTCCATGGTATAAATGTTGTGAATGCATTATATGGGCTAATGCACATTTTGAGGCAATTTGTACCTTTAAGGATCAAGCCGAAGACCAAACGGTGTTAACACCAGAGAAATTGTCGCTTTCAGTTACTCTAGTTTTACTGAAAGGTCTCAATGTATATCCTATTAAATAATTTTCTTCCTTTTTTTGTTCCTTGTGAGACAAATCCAAGAAGATCAATGAATATACTGGTCAAGGAAATGTAGCACTATGGTGTTAACATTATTGTAAAGAGAACTGATGCTATTCTGCCATTTTATTTTTGTGCACATTGGCAACTAGCTGTAGGTAAATGGTTCATTTTATACTTTTGGGATGTGTGAGGGGTCATACCCTAGACCCAAAAAAAAAACTGTACAACACTACTAGATTTTGCCATTAAAACGGTAGCTGTTGGTATATCACTCTTGTGCAAGGCTTGGATGAGGTAAAAGATGAGGCAAGTTTACTTTTGGGGATGCTAAAAAAAAAAAAACAGGAAGCTAGTTTTCTTCTGCCATGGTAGTTGTAGGGTGTTGTACCATGTTAGCCATGATGGTAATGAGAAGTTGAGCAAACTGACCCCTTTTGTTGAGTAACTTAATAAAAGGAATGCAAGCTGCGGGCCCTCCTTCTGGGCAGACATTCTGCTTTGCTAAATGAGGAAGATTAGGTTAGTACAGTTGTGAATCCGTTTTGTAAGCCACTTCTACATGCTTAATACATCTGGATTTAAACCTAATGTAACCAGTACTTTTGTGCACTTGCCTCGTAGCTGAGTTGGCATAACCTTTCAGTTTGACCCAATTTAAGGTTGAAGGGAGCCAGAGGCAGTCGTGGCTGCATCTGACACTGGCAGGAATCATTCTCAGATGAGGTGCCAGGACTAGTACATACTGTATTTAAACGATACCTTTCTGCAGTTTTAAAATACTGTATGTAGCATTCCATGAAAGGCCGGAAAAGCGTATAAAAATTGCACTCCATTAAGTAACAACCTGCAAAACTCTTTTAAAAGAAAGTTAAGCTGCAGAAGTGGTGCTTGTTAATTTCTGGACTCTGGTGATGTAGTGCCACCTATTGCTCATTCTATATATTTTTATATATCCTATTTGTCCTTTCCTGTTAGTTGTCTGTTTCAGACTGCACTCTGTATTCTTCAATTTCAAATGATAAATGTTGCTCAAACAATACATTTCACAATTTGTCTCCAAACATGCACATTTGTTTTTATACAACAAAATAACTTTCTCAGAACCTGTTTAATCCAGCTGGCACTGAAATTAACCCTTTAGCCCTGGGTTTGGCCAATGCTGGATGAGGCACCAGTCCAATTCACACACGGGTCCAATTTAAACTTAACATGCACACCTTCCATTATTGTAAAAAATGTTTTTCTCTTCAGATTTAAGTGGCTTTTATTACTTCTACTGAATAAGTCTTGAATATTGCAAACAGAAAATTAATCGAGGCATTCATAACAGATGCCATTGTTTTCACTGCACTCGGCTCTGGTTCCATTCCTGGCTGGACTACCTTTTGAGGTGCCCTCTTCTTTCAGTGGTTGTTTTCAGTTCTGCTTTTCCATGACAGAATGATGAAACTGGCCCCAAGTTATGAGTATGTTGCCTAAGTTTTCAAAGCCATTTGCTTTCTTCCTGGATGCACCCTTGTAATGTAAAAAATGACTTCAGAAAATGGATGGGTACTTAAGTTTCTGCTACAGTATGTATTTAGGATACACCTAATGGGTAAAATTTTCAATGAGACCCTGGTGACGTAGTGGTGATTCTGACTTGGGTTGTCTGTTAGAGGGCTAGAGAATAAACTTCATCCAAATCTTTAATTTGTTCAAGTACACAATCATGGCAACTCATAATGTGACTTAGTAGTGTGTATGGCCCACATGTGCTAGTTAGCACTCCAGATGATGCTTGGCATTGCTCCTGATGAGATGGCGAACGGTGTCCTAGGGGCATCTCCTCCCAGATCTGGATCAGGGCATCAGTGTACTTCTGCACACTCAGTGGCACTACTTGGTGGGGTTGGATGCACCAATACATAACGTATGGGCAAGTCAATGGCATCATGCCTTTGTCATCCAGGAACTGCCTACACACTTTGGCCACATGAGGCTGGGCATTGTCCTGCACCAGAGTAAGCTCTAACAGTAGCTCTGAGGATTTAATCTCGGTACCTAACAGCAGTCAGGGAACAGTTGCTTAGTATGTGCAGGTCTGTGCGACCCTTCAAGGATGTGCCTGCTTAGACCATCACTGAGCCACCACCAAACTGGCCATGCTGCATGATGTTGCAGGCTGCTTTACATTCACCATGGCATCTCCAGACTCTTTCACATCTGTCACATTTTCTGTGTGAGCCTACTCTCATTTGTGATGAGAATGGGGTGCTAATGACGGAGCTGCCAATTGTGTATTCTCTAGTGAATGCCAGTCAAGCTGCATGGTGATGGGCTGTGAGCACAGGTTGCACTAGAGGATGTCGGCCCCTCATACCACCCTTATGGAGTCTGTTTCTGACAGTTGGTCAGAAATGTGCACACCAGTAGCCAGCTGGAGGACATGTTGTAGGGCTCTGGCAGTGCTCCTCCTGTTCCTCCTCGCACAGAGGAGCAGATACCGGTCATGCTGCTGAGTTGATGCCCTTCGACAGCCCTGTCCAGCTCTCCTTGTGTAATGGCCCGTCTCCTGGTGTCTCCTCTATGCTCTTGAGACTGTGATGGGATACAGCAAACCTTCATGCGACGGCATGTATGGATGTGCTATCCTGGAGTAGCTGGACAGCCTGTGCAACCTAACCTGGCTGCAGGTACCCCCTCGTGTTACCAGTAGTGACAAGGACACTAGCAAAATACAAAACTAGACAAGAATTAGTCAGGATGGGTAAGGAAAGAGCAGTTACCTATGGTCACCACCTGTAAAAGCACTTTTTGGGGGTTGTCTTGCAGTTGCCTGTCCAGTGCACCTGTTGTCATTTTCATTTGAACCAAAGCAGGTGAAGCTGATTCCCAATCACTTATGCTTCCTAACGGGGGAGATTTATATCCTTAAAGCTTGGTGTTAGACTGTCATGATTAAATGTTCCCTTAAGCTTTTTGAGCAGTACATATGGTGGGATGTATACAGTATACAAGCAAAACTTTGTTAAGAACTGTTCCTTGAAAAGGAAAAACTTTTAGCTTTCAGCCTTTGTTACTTTCACACAAAGTTACACAAAGTATAGGGTGTTCCAGATCTAACTATGTAACTTTTAATGCAATGCAGGAAAACAATGCAAGACAAAAGAATTGTTCGAAATATCTTGCAATAAACGAATGCAGGGCAGGTGCTGCCATCTATCGGCAACAAAAATAATTTTTTGTGAATTCTCTATGTAATAAACTTAATAAGTTATAGCGTAATGAAAATTGCATAACTGCATAATTAGATCTGGACACCCCTGTAGGTATTGAATATTATTATTTGACTAATTAAAAACTAATAGCGGTTAAAATAGCATAACATAACATAATGAACGAGAAGGGATGACAAAGTAAACATTTAAATTAAGCAAGTCATTAAATGTCATGAATAAAAGATAAATGACCATTTTGTGTTGATAGTCAAAATAGGTTAATAAATACAAATGGTACTGAGAATTGAGTGAAAGGATGTCTTATTTTATTTCCAAGGTAAAGCATACATTGATTCTTACCCCCTCAAAATAACTGCAAATTACATATTCTAAGAAATATATTCAGTTTGTTGTAATTCTGAAAATTGATGGGGATATATCTAATATTCTATGTAATTTAAAAAATTTTGTACTTAAGACCTAGAATGGACTGATACCTCACCGAGGATTGATTTCTGCCTGCTGGCTGATTTGCCAAGATGGGCTCCAGCCCCCAAGTTCCTGAACTGAATGAAGCAGGTTCAATAACGAGTAGATGGATGGAGAAATTGTTGGTACTGAAAGTTTTGTTTCCATTTCTTAAACGTTGTTGTTTTTAATGTGAATAGATTTTAACTGCCTTCTGAATAATTCTTGTTAATGACCAAATTCTTTCTTGTCATTTCTACTGGCACCAAGGAAAGGTAAATTGATCTCCAGAACAAATATAAACCCTAGCATTAGGAGTCAGACTACTGAAAAACTGAAAATAACTGAATAAAACAGTTCAGAATATAAATGGATATGTGGAGTTTAGTAACTTGATGGGACAGATAAGGGGTCTGCAGATTTTGTCCTGGAGGGTTGTAGTGGCTGTAGGTTTTTGTTCCAATCTGATTGCTTAATTAGAAACCAATCCTTGCAAATTGTTAGCGTTTTTATTCTGCTTTGTCAGGTCATATATTTTTTACTTTCTCATATACGAAGTAATGTATAGGGAAAGTATTGGAATCATTCAAAAATTCAGTTCAAGATTTTGATGAAAATACCATTTTTGGAATTATGCCTCTGTGTCAGTCTGTGTGTTTGTGTGTGTAAACATGATAATTTGAGTAGGCTTTCACTTAGGTCAACCAAACTTTGCATACAAGTATTAGGTACAAAATGTAGATTTGTATCAACTTTTCAGCTATTTCCACTAACCGGAAGTGGTACTTTACCTGAAAAGTTTCCCCAAAATTATTAAAAATTTTATCATATTATTTGGTAAAGCACCACATTATATGCATTTTATTTCACTTTGCATCGAGATAATCGCAATTTTCCGTTTGATGTTCAAATGATAATACATGCATATTTGAGAATGTTTTTGCTTTGCGTAAGTGAAATTTTGTGTACAAGTATTACATTACACACATTGCTAAAGTCTCTTGCAATTTTTGACCCACTTCCACTTACTGAAAGTGGTAATTTACCTGAATTAATTGCTGAATTAAAATTATCATGGCAAATTTTTTTCTATTGCAAGGATATCATCCAAATGAAGCAGATGAGTAATGTTTGGTTTTTCACATTTTTCTGCCTGGGGTTTGTTTCCTGCCTTGCGCCCTGTGTTGGCTGGGATTGGCTCCAGCAGACCCCCGTGACCCTGTAGTTAGGATATAGCGGGTTGGATAATGGATGGATGGATGTTAAGTGCAGTGTGCTTAATGTGCTTAAATGAAATGGCGGCAGCTGAGATACAATGAGGTTTGTGTTATAATGAACAGTTGAAAATATTTGTGGTGGCATGTCCAGATTAAGACGTTTTATGGCCTATGGATAGAAGCTCCTCCTGAGCCTTTCTGTTCTGGCCGTAAATACTCCTAAAGTGTTTGCCTGATTTTGGCAGGTCGAACAGATAGTTACTGGGGTGAGATGAGTCTCTGATGATCCTAGTTGATCGAGTCCTGCATTTCCTGGTGTAAATATCTTGCAGAGACGGTAAAGAACTACTAATAATGAGCAATTGAAAACAATGAATTCTGCTGTTTAAGGCTAAAACAAGCAATTATGGGTGTGTAAATCTTAACAAGTGAGACAACTAAAATAAAGCATAAAATGTTGCTTGAGCAATAAGTGCTTCAACAGCAATTATTGACTTCTCATTAAGAAATTGGGTTGGAACAAAATTCTGCAGCCACTACAGCCTTCCAGGAGTTTGTAGAACTGTGAGATAGATAATTACCAAACAGTCTCCAAAGTACAAATCAGTTTTAGAAACCATTCAAGAATTCTGCACTTTCTCCAAAATTCATTTTGACCCAAAATACAGCATAGCTGTTTAATACTGTTAGAAGGTAATCTGTTCTAACTATCTGTATAGTTAGTTACGTAGAGTTAGAGTTATACATGTCTGATATGATAAAAGAACCATTTAACCTTGTCTTGAAAAAGGTATCGGAGGCTGTAATCCTAAGAAATCACTAGATGGAGGCCTTAATCTGGAATATTTTACTGTTAGAGATGCACCAGGCTAATATGGTTGAACACCACTAAAATCCCACTTATTTAATCTGGCTTTTTCTTATTTTTATTCTCTCGCAGTTTGTTGATTGCCTGTTATCATAAAACACACTTATATTAGTTGTTTTTTTAGAATAGTCATTAGTCGTTACTGTTATGCGTATTCTTTTTCTGGTATTCACTGGAGGAGCTATGCACCACTACCACCTGGTCAAGCATACTACAACTTTCTGTGATACAGGGAAGAATGAAGAATACTACAGATGTCTATCTTGTCATCATTAATTGTTTACATATTTATGTTCATTAGAATAGGGCTGGGTGGTCTTTTGGAATGGGACAATTTATTTTCTCCATGTTCCTTGTTAGCTGAGTTTTTGTTTTCCTTTCCTTGATGGCAATCTAAACATAGCATTTGTTTATTAAGTTAGACATTTACTTTCTCACTTTTACTGTCTTAAAAATCTTTCATAAATAATTGTTCGTTAGTTTTTCACTTCTCTTTTTTGTCACTCTCTTGTTTCAGCTATTATTATAAAACACTTCGATGCTACTTTCCTATATGAAAATGTTCTATATAAATAAATTGATGTTGCTGTGGTTATTAAAATGTGGTCGATTGAGGTATGACATGAGTTCCAAAATAAATGTTGGGGGGCCAACTGGGCCACCCTGTTCAATAATGCCAGCAGGAATAGAAGTAACACTCGGTGGTGCAAAAAGCAAACAAAAACACTAGGCTGTACAGTAGTGCCTTTCTTGAGTGGTAGGGTCTGGGGTAGAGTCTAAGACTAAATGAAACACCAACTTCTAGGAGCGCCTTGAATTTATAGTCCTCCGAACAGAAGGGACAAAGTCAGTTGCCATCATTGGACATCCTCTTGGGAATTGTAGGTAAAGAAAAAGATGATTCCTTACTTTGGATGAGTCCAGAACATGACCCTCTGATACACATGTATGACAAAAATTAAAATCAACTTCAAATTTAAAGTCATGTCCATAGTACAATGAAATTCTTACTTACGTGTCTCCCATATACTAGTGACAAGAGGACAATAGTACCAACATTAAAGTAAACATCAGACAATTTATATAAGAACACCCATGCAGCTGTCAAAATAAGTTGATGTTTAATAGTTTTATTATCTTTAGATAAATACTGCCCTTCAGTCTACTGAGATTGAATGCTAATGATCCTGTTATATTTGTCTAAAATGGAGATGGGAGAAAAGTTACCGTGCAGGATGACTATCCATCCATCCTTCCATTATCCAACCCGCTATATCCTAACTACAGAGTCACGGGGGTCTGCTGGAGCCAATCCCAGCCAACACAGGGTGCAAGGCAGGAAACAAACCCTGGGCAAGGCGCCAGCCCGCCGTAGAGGATGACTAACATACTGTATTTAATATTACTGCTTTCCTTTCTAAGGCAGAAGGTGTTATATATGTTGTAAACAAAAGGGCACTGTGTTATGATTTGAGTGCACACGAAAAAGAGAAAGATGGCTCTATAGGGCTGTAAAAGACCCCCAAACCAGACTTAAATCTTCACTGGCATGTCTGGAGATTGACCTCATCCTAGACAACCTGACACCAAACTTTCCAGGCAGGCTTCCCAAAAAGGAATCTGGCTTCCAAAGTTCAATATACTTCTTTAAATGCCCATGAATATACAAAAGATACAGATGAAGTAACTGTCTTTCAAGGATGAGGGACGTGTCCCACATGAAATCTTTATAATCAAAGTAAATCATCTGGGTTTAACAAAGCGTGCAAGTGGTAAAAAGAGGCAAATATATCCAGTAATCAAAAGTCAAAACGTAAGTAATAAATTAAAAAATGAGAAAATCTGTACTCACAATTGCATGTCCTTCAGCCATGATGTCAAGTTGGTTCTGCTTCTTGGAGTTCCACCCATAAAAAACAAGAAAAGGAGGACATATATAGTAAATAATATATAAACTGAACTATATTAACACAATGTGAATAATTAACAAAAGCACATCAGAATTGATGAAAATGATAAAAGATACCAAAAACAACATGAGCAGTGTAGTGCTTTGCTGCCCTGAGATGAGGAGGTCCTGTAACATAATGTTAGATAGCTAGTGAGCATGGACTCCACTGTCCACACATAGAAGCTGTTGTGTATAGATGGAGACATCAAGGCTTTACTCAGACATTTTAGTAAGTAAAGGCATTGAAAGCTACCTAGAAGATGTCCAAGATGTACTGTACCCACTGCAGTTCATCAGTGATACTGACTAATAGAAATTCCCTCTGATGTAGATGAGACCTTGTTCTGGCACTTCTGTGTCTCAAGACAAATTTCCTTTATTTGTACTGCTTTATCTTTGCCGGTGGTCATCAGCAACTATAAATGGTTTGGCTGTACAGTCACAGGTTTACAAGGAGCACAGAATGGGGCTCAGCACTCAATTCTGTAGCGTGCTGGAAAATGTAACCAAGTCCAAGTGCCAATAAATTAATAAAAACAGAAAGAATATCATACTTAACTACTGTAATGTCTGGTTTTGGTGAAAAAAATGCTGTGCAAAACTTTAAGTAATTTTCAATTTTGTAGACTGATGCTTTTTAAATCAGATTGTTTTGTAGTTGTAAGAGCCAATCTTAGAAAGTTAATGCTTAGAAGAATAACTATTAGAATATTGTATAGTCTTTTACCCCCTGTAAGTTAATATGAGATAGAGCTTTCTTGCTATATCTACAATACAGTGTGTTAATTGTGTCGATTGTTGTTTAGAACAGGTCCAGTGCTGACAGCACGAAAATGGGATGAGCATACAGTTATCTGATCATTTAGAAATGGTTTACCTGTAAGCAAACTTAAAGAATGAAACAAGATACAGTATATAAGCTTTAAACAGAACTTTTCTTAAACAAGAACTGTTCTTTTCTTTGCTGTATCAATTTTTTCTCTATTTTTGTGTGAACTGTTTCTGGATTTTGTCTGTGGAATCATTTCATCACGTCAAGCTTTTGCCATAATCCCATGAAGCATACCGAAGCTGCAGACGTTTGGTAATTTTGGGTAAACGCAGCTACAGTAGTCCTATTGTTCAGACACATATAGAATTAGTCAGTGGACACCATCATGAGCATTTAATTACCTGTGAGTTCACAAATTGTTAAACTGAAAATATGTAAAATTATTTTGTTTGACTATGTGTCTGGGAAACTAAGAAGTGTCATGCTAGAAGCCAGAATAGAAACTATTTGAAAATAGCAATTGGTGGAATGAAAATAAATCTAATAGTAAGGATTACAAATCTAATAAATTACAATCAGCAATTAATAATAAAATGAAAAAAATTTAAATAGACTTACAAATCTGTCATGCAACAGCAATTCACATTACAAAGGAAAACAATGACATCAAGAGAAGTCTTACGAAAAGTAGAAAGTACCAGCTCTACGCCAGTAGAGGGTGACATAGACAATGAAATCGAGCCTTCTGTCTTTTGGAATAAGTGGAACTGAAATACAGAACATGTCTGCTGAAGTGATATAAAGGAGATTGTGCATTAAATGTATTCTTTTTCTTCTTCTTTTTCTTTCGACTGCTCCCATTAGGGGTTGCCACAGCGGATCATCTTCTTCCATATCTTCCTGTCCTCTACATCTTGCTCTGTTACACCCATCACCTGCATGTCCTTTCTCACCACATCCATAAACCTTCTCTTAGGCCTTCCACTTTTCCTCTTACCTGGCAGCTCTATCCCTAGTATCCTTTTCCCAGTATATCCAGCATTTCTCCTCTGCACATGTTCAACCTGAGCTGACCCTCTAATGTACTCGTTCCTAATACTATCTATAAATGTATTCTTCTAACTATTTTTTGGACGCAACATTACTCAAACATTGCCAAAAGTGGATGAGGTTATTTACACTGCTGGCTTCCTGTCTAAAATGAATAATGTAACATCGAGTAGCTGTCTGTTTGTCTTCTTGCTACTGACAGGCAAATAAGTTGTAAAATATCTGGTTAAGTGAAATTGGAGAAGACGGACCTGTTGGAACATGGAGGACTTACAGTATACCAGATGAATACAGGGGGACAGACAACCCATATCTCTTGGAAGCCCTAAGTTGAATGTCCCAACCTAAAAATATTTTTCTTGTACTTCAGACAACACTGATTGATGGTTCATTTCAGTTTTGCACCAATGCATTGTGCACATTGTTTCACACAGATTTCTTCTAGGTTTACGCCTCTACCCCACATTTAATCACCAGTCACTTCATATCTTTTCAAAACAGATCTGACCAATCAGATTTACTCATGCCTATGTAAATGTATATTGGCAAGATACAATAGATTAGTGTAACAGACAGAAATAAATTGGTTTGTAAATAAAAAACGGCCATCAGACCGAGGACACATGGTTTAGCATCTCCAGCTAAGAAAGAACATTTCAAAATTCTTCTTATGGAAATTATAGCAAGGGTATTCAAGTAGGTTTTTGTTCCAACCAATTTCTTCTTTTACTTTGATTCCTCCATTAATTAAACAAGCCATCATGGTTTTTAAGTTTTTTGTGCTACTCCAGAATAACTGGAAGCTGGCTATGCTAAAAACGATAGCAATGAGGCCACCATTAGTGTGCGTTAAAAGAATTCATTCTTTTTATTTTGATGAGTTAATGTTCAAGTTATTTAAGCAATTATTTTGCTAATAAGTGCAGGAATGGATAACACTGAAGTAGCTGCTGTCCTTTAGCATTCATCTATATCATTAATTATGAGATACAATTAAAGTGAACTCCACAGAAAAAATGAATTGAAAAGAAGATAACAAAACAGTTAATCAATTAAAGCTATGGCAAAATGTTAATCTCTTGCAAATGTAAATCTTACGCTACTGCACCATTATACTTACAAAATAAGAGAAGAATAAGGTAATCAAATTAAATAATGAGTCCAATAAAAGGTAAAAATAACTAATTAATTGTGAAATTACTTGCTTTGAAAACCTGTAGCTTCAAGGGGGCATCAGGACTGAACTTGAAAGCCCCTGAATTATAATGTAACTGTCAGTAACAGTGAAACACTTCTGACTAGTTTTGACTTCAAGTCTATGGTGAGTGGATTGCATCCTTTATGCCCTGTTGGACTGATTTGTGAGATATACTGTTTACGGCGCATTCATAATTTAGAGCATATGTTTTGGTTGGCTGTACCTGCTATTATTTTGCTTCTGTGGCTTTGTAATTAAACATGAGCAGTGTCAACTCCCTGCCCAATACCCAAACAAGCAGAACAACCTTCCTTGCTTGCTAGTATAGCCCCATTCTGTATTAATTCCCGAAGAATGTGTCAAAAAATGGTCAGTCTTTCAAGCTTATATCACAATATATGATGGCTTAGGATGGCTTTTTGCCTCCAGTGTTTAATTTCAGGAGGAAAAAATCATCAGAAACATAGACAATTGGTTATAAACTAAGATATGTTTCCAACATAGGACAAGTCTGGGAAAAGTTTGAAAAGTGAAAGTGCACATCAATGTGCTTGACATGTTAAGGTAAAGTGCCAAAACTGCAACTCAGGCTTTGCCCAACAATACCTTAACAGAATGGATAAAACTGCCTCACAGAAACAATGTACACATTCTAGAAAGGGTCAAGACTTAAATTATTGCTGAGAGACGCAGTGACAACATCATATGCTAAAGAAATATTAAGCTGACAAGATAAAGAACAAATGATAAGAAATAAAACCAGCAGAGCAAATGTCAGATGTGGCTTTGAACTCTGCTCTGGACATCCTTTCATGTGACATATATCTTTAGCCCCACCCATTTTTCCATGTTGCTTAGCAACACTCACCGTGTAGTCATTTTGAGATATGAGAGTTTCAGAAATAAACTTAATGCTTGCACTAGCCAACTTCACATTTGAAGCATGAGGGCTTTTCATGGCGCTGTTCTAAAACCACCTTCTGCTGCTCATAAACCCACCTAATGTAGCTAACCATTATTGATTGCATGAGATAAATATTGGGGATGGGTTTGGAAGAGAACTACTAGTGAAGCAGTGGTAGGACAACAGAAAACAAATTTTAAAAAAAAGTAGCACCTTAAAGACAAAGATGGGTTTGGAAAATTGTAGATTGTCAAAGTCACAGGAAGGCAAAAGTCTCCCAAATAGGAGTGTCAAAGTGTTATGGGTCTGTGCACTTCAAAAAATTTATCTGTGCGTGTTGCATCCTCTTTTTGTTTACAGATGCCCCATTTTGGGTTTTCTGAAGTACTGCGTCGTATTTTGCATTTTTTTATTATTAATATTGTATCGACCTTTGTGTCAGGTTTGAAAAAGAAGAAAAAAAAAGATGGGTGAAGTAAAGTTCAGAAAAAAACCACAAGGTTGTAACAGCAAAAAAAAAAAACAAACGTCTTTGACTTTGCTATGTTTCTCTCATATTTGTGGTCTTAAGGGACGACGTTAAAGAAAAGCAAAACAGAAAATGAGAAACACTGACTTTGTAACCCCACGACACAACCTTCTAGCCCCTTCTCCAACAAGACTTCAAACCTTCCTCCCGTCCCCTCCGTCTTGTACTCTGCCCTCCCTCAATCGGACCCAACAGTCACTCCAAAAGTCCTTCAATCTGGCTGGGATGTTAACAATATTATTATTTTCCAACAATATTATTATTTTCCATTACTTTTTTTTGACATATGCGACCAGTTGGGCAGATCTATGGTTTTCACTTTGGCTTTGGTTAAAAATTCCTTTCCTAGTCAGCCCCATAAGTCTTCCTTTGTGCAAGGCATAACACAAAACTAAAACTTCAAAAATCCACAAATGATACACAAAATAAAGAGGCAAATCCCACCAACCCATTCTGAGCCACCGTTGCTATGACATGGTGCCGGCCATTGATCTGATGTTATAAAGAGTGCTGCATCAGGCACATCAGTTTGAAGATACTGTATCTCTAAAAAGCATTTTTGTGTGTGTATGTTTTACAAACATTTTAGTATTCCCGGTCCGTGAGTCTTTGGTTCTGTTTTCTTATGATTCTTTAATTAGTGTTTCGGTAGTGATGACCGATTGGGCAGCTCTCTGGTTTTGACTTTCGTTTCCGTTAACAATTCCTTTCCCAGTCAGCTCCATATATCTCAATAAGGCTTCCTTTGTGCAAGGCATAACACAATGACAAAAACTCAAAAATCCACAAACACCAAACAAAGTAAAAAATGCAAATGCTAACAAAGCAGACTCAAAAACCTTTCACAAAGTCGAAAAGGCACATTTGCTAGAGCATCCTCTGAAGGATGAGCTTTAATTTTATTCCACCGTCCTCAATTTGGATGCATTGGATGTTGCTTAACCATCGAAAAGTATGTGATTACCTTGATACATAAGCCAAACTCGTCATTAAACATCAATTATGGATACGGATAATTGATTCAGTTGTCGAAATTAATATTTAAACCAAGATCCTCATAGAAATAGTGAATTGTGAAGTATTAAAACTGATGATGAAATATATCTAAGATGTGCAACATCTAGAAGGTTTAAAGATTCTGGTAATTTGGTCTCCATCACTGATATTGACCTGAAAACAATAAAGTGTTTTAGTAAATGTTTCAGGAGTTAGCATAATGTGTTGCAGTAAGCACACATTCATGCTACTAAATATGGATAGCCCCTTTATTTTCTTTCAGATATATGTATTAGAGAATGGCAAGTGCACTATCCTAGGAAAGAATGAGTTTGTCTCCATTAGAGTGCATGTCCTTGGTGACTGGTGAATTGGAGGTTGTGTCAATCAATGAGAAATGTTAATAAACATTAAACATAAAAGTTAACAATAACATTGTAGGTACCCCTACACTATCTTCAGGGAACACCCCCACCCTAGCACAGTGTCTAATTAAACTAGAAGCTTTGCAAGCAATCAAAGACATAGTCAAAGATATTGTTGATCGCAGTCCATGAGTAGCTACATCTCTGGTCTGGTCATTTCAATAACTCAGGGGATCCATGAGACCAATCACAGAGGCATAAAATTTCTGTACTAAGGTAGACTTCACTAAAAATCTTAAATCATATAGATTAGTGTTTACCAGCCTTTGTGGTGTCACAACCCTATCAGTGTATTTGTGCCCGGGATGGCGTTTGGTGGGCCCCCCTCCATAAATATACTGTGGATATTTACAAATTTATTTACAAATTTAGAGTGATTGTCTGAGTACGGGGAGTGGTGTGGTCACCTTCGGTGAATCAAGCACGATCATCAATGCTTGTCCTCCTTTGTGAAATGGGGCTTGGGGAGGTCAACCGGGATCAGCCATCAGATAGGTCGGTTGGGGGATTGGGTGGCAGGGGCTTGGGTGTTTGTTCGGGATTGGCCGCAGTGCAATGCCACCGCAGCCCACAGGTTGGCAAATGCTGATATTGATCAGTTTTACATTTTTATATATAAGTGAATGGTCTTGGAGTTGATGCAGGCAGCTAGTGGAAGTCTGCATTTACTAGATGGATGCAAATTAGTCATATAGACAATTACCATTGGGCTTCTGTAACACATGTTTCACAATATACCTCACCCTGCAAGCAGCATCAGTGCTAATTTAATAAGCTAATGGGCTGCTATTAGTCCTTCATTGATACTGATGGACAAAATACTTCTCTTTTGCCTCATGCTTTGCAATATGCAGAATTAGAATCTAAACCCAGCTGAGACCATAGCAGGATGTAGTAAAAAAGATCTGTGATACAGTTCTTGAAAATGAAATCCTAGTCTCAACATAAAATCCTCTCATTATTTTAAGTGTGGGCAGCACAGTGGTACAGTGGTAGTGCTGCTGCCTGGCACGAGGAGATCAGGGTTTGCGTCCCATGTGCTCCCTGCAAGGAGTTTATAAGTTCTCCACATCCCTGCATGGGTTTCCTCCTGATATTCTGTTTTTTTTCCCACAGTCCAGAGTCGAAGGTTAGGTGGATTGGTGATGCTAAATTGGCAATAGTGTGTAGACAGAGTGTGAATGCGCATTTTCATCATATAATGGAAAGTGTGATTTCTCCTGGGAGTGTTCTTATCTTGTCTCCTATGCTTTCTGGGATGAACTCAAACTGCCCTGCGACTCTACTCAGGATTAATTAGGCTTTGAAAATGGTATGGTATATTTATAAAGTGCCAGGGCTTAACTGACATTACAGACGTCAAATCCCTACATAAATCCCTGGATTCTACACAAGGAGTCAACATGACTTTACCATTGTCCATGATTACTAACCAGAAGGGCAAGACATAGTTATTAGTTAAAACAACAGATGTTAATTTAAAGACTGACAACAAACTGAGGTTCTAAATAGCAGTATGAAAATTAAAGCACATGAGACCAGGAAGATCTAAAGTTTTTCACAGTGACAGGAAGCCACACAACATTTGATGCAACCAAGTGTGCGGCGTCACAGACTGTACAGGCAGACTGCCAAATGCAAGCAGATGCAGGATGAGATAACATTGGCGTACAGACTATGAGCTGCTGCAAAAGGGACTGATATTAGAGTGCTGAACAAACAAATTGATGTGGGTAAACTGCCTGACTTACTGCTCTATATTTTGGTTTGAAATCTTGGAAAAAGGGAAACTCCGCCAGTATTCTCTTATCAGATATTTACTCAATAATGAGACTTCTGATTAGTTTCAGCTAAGTTCATGGTAGCTGGAAATGATAAGAAATGTTGCTAAATAAGTTTAAAAATGTCTCTTTTTCTCTCTTAAGGTGAACCTTATACCTTGCTCAAAGTTAGGTCAAGGGGGGAAACTGGCAATCTTGACAAACCATGAGATCAATTGAAGAAAAGCTATTGTGTCCCTTTAGCACAATAGAGAGGGTATGAACCCTGCTTAATAATACTAGAGAAATTCTTGAGATGGGAGGACACCAACCCATGTGACTGGTGATAGCTGAGTATGTAGCTTAGGTAGATTGACGATGCTAAATTGGACCCTGATGTGTGTGAGTGTGTTGACCTTTGCGATGGACTGGTGCCCTGTCCAGAGATTGTTCCTACTGTCGGCCCTATGCTTTGGTGAGATAGGTTTCATCTCAACACAACTTTGCTCAGGATTACGTGAGCTTAGAAATTGGTGTAGTATGGTGTGGTATGGTATGGTTTAAAGAATGAACCTGCATAGTTAAGAAGTCTTTGGTAAAAGCAAAATATCTAGTAGCGTGATAGGTGTACATTTTAACTTTCATGAGAATATAAATATCTTCTAGAGGTTATATGAAATCATCTGGTCATCACATTTTGAATTACTGCTGCTTGCTTATTTACCTTGTCACACACGTGCGATTAGGAGGCAGTCAAAGAGCCTAAAGGTGAGTGAAATATCGCGAGATATGGGTGTCACATGGTGCTTACCTAAATCTCTTCTCTTTACAGAAAACCAGAGGAAGAATAATTGCCCCACTTCCGGGTTCAAGATGGCCACCGATTACGTCACTTCCGGCCATCTCCACTAACCTCACTTCCGACTCTGCAATATCACATCACTTCCGACTCCTCCTGATGATGTTATTTCCGGTTCCTGTTTTGATGCCAACCATTTCCTTTTCCCATAATCCTTTCTGTATTTAAACAACCATGTTTCAAAAGTAAAACTGTCATTTGTTCTGAATTTAAAAGACTTGTGATCATTTCTTCATTTTTGATATTGTCTTAGGGCAATATACAGGGATGGTCCCCAAACCTTTTTTTTGTGTCTTTTTGGACTTATTTTTGAAAAAACTTTACAACCTTAATTAACTTAAATAATGCAAGCCGCAGGACATCAGCAAATATTTATGAGCAGTAAATAGATATAGAGATCCCCTCTAATGATAACCCTACAGTTTGATCAGAGGAGCAAATGAAAATTCAACAGTTCGATTCAGACTGCATCTGACATGGTTTTAATGAGCACTTGATCTGCAATCTCCATAAAACTGTCAGTTGTGTGACATGGGTTCAAATGACTCCGTGCAAGCTGGAAATCTTAGGATATAGATACATAGATATAACTGTATTTATCGCAAAGACTCTTTGCATTTCCTTTCTTGAAATAACAAAGGATGACACCTCAGCCCCCCACCCATCCTTCTCAGCACAATCTCTACCATCATATTATGGAAAACATATGTGGTCAGCCTGCCTGAATAGTAGAATCTTATTTGGCTGTTCTAGGTTAAAAGATTATAATATGATCTCTTCACTTATTTTCACTGTTCACATTTGTAGCATAGTCTTTGAAATTGAACTCCCTGTTGTGTCACTTCTTCAGAATAGAACATAAAGTTTCATTTTTTTCTTTGCACAGTGGTCTTCTGTCTATCGAAGAACATCACCGCAGGACACACATAAACATACCCACACACCAAGCACACACTAGGGCCAATTTAGAATCGCCAATCCACCTAACCTGCATGTCTTTGGACTGTGGGAGGAAACCGGAGCACCCGGAGGAAACCCACGCAGACACGGGGAGAACATGCAAACTCCATGCAGGGAGGACCCGGGAAGCAAACCCAGGTCCCCAGGTCTCCCAACTGCAAGGCAGCAGCACTACCCACTGCGCCACCGTGCCACCCACTTTGTATTCATTCCATTCCCAATTCTTTGTAATATACATCTTTTCTTCTTTCCTGTCTGCAACATACAGACTTCACCTTCATTGGTAGTGTTTTGCTAAAACACAACCTTCTCATCTTTCTATTATACAAAAAAAAAATCCTTGGAGAGAAAGACTAGGGAGACGAGACGTGATCTTGATGTGAAGATCACAGAAGACACTTAAATGACCCACGAGACGCTCCGTGGCCAATCTCTTTCGTCTCTTAAACATGAGACTTTGTGCCAAGAGATTGACTCAGGACCGTCTCGCGGGGACGTAGAACATGAGATTCTTGCAAGACACACCCTACTTACAACCAATATCAAATAAGACCACGGGCATCAAAACACTCCATCTTGTAAAGGCTTTGAGCACACACAGATCCAGGGCTCTCAGCGCATATAAAGCATATAAGGACAATATGTTATAGATGAAACGTCGACGACTAAGCAAAGAAGAAAGAGCAGCGCGGAGAAAAGAGACTCAAAAGCGTTGGAGAGAAAAAAATGCAAAAAAGAAAAAGAATAATCTAGGCGCAAATTCAGAAAATAAGGAAAGTAATTATCAGCCCGGAACAAGTGGAATTGAAAAAAAAGCACGTCCAATTGGGCTCAGAATTAAAAGACAAAGAGTAAAAGACAAAGTAGAACTTCATAAAGACGTTCAAAAATGTTGGTGCTGTACACATGCAGAGCAGGTTAGAGATTATGAAAGTACTGGAATTCGAAAGGCTACAAAAAAAATGTTGGTGCAATACATATGTAGAGAAAGTTAAAGAATATGAAAGCAGGAAAATTAGAACGTCATAAAGAGGTTAAAAAACAAGGGAGCCAAACACATGCAGAGCAGGTTATAGATAATGAAAACAGTGGAATTCAAAAGACTCAAAAAAAAAAACGTAGGCGTGAAACACATACAGAGCAAGATACAGAATGTGAAAGCAGAAAAAAACGAAAGTGTCAAAACAAAGAAAGTAAACATTGCATTAGTGCAAAGAAAGAGAAATTATTACTCAGAGAAATAACGAAAAGGCGAATAGAAATCGAATATATGGACATAGGTGATATGTCAGAAGTACATAAATATTGTAAGGCTTCGAAGTTTAAGTCAGAGAATTTGAAAAACAGGGTTTACCTCACATGCATTTATTGGTTACTTTGCAAAAAAAATTATTAACTGCTGATGATGTTGATCGTTTTGTCACAGCTGAAATTCCAAACAGAGAAACCTATCCTGAATTATAGTACAAAGTCATTAAACAAGTCTCACGGACCTCATTTAAAAGATTCAGTATGTTGGGACTCGAAAGATTCCAAATATTGTTTTTACCGAAGTTCTGAAATAAAAGTGAAACTAATGAAATAGCAACAATTCAAAGAAAAAAAATCTTAAAAGTGTGTATCCGGAAAACCAAACACGGGGGTTGGCGAGCGAAGTCCCCTAGTATTTTACATAAAAATGCCCTATCTTCTTCTTCTTCTTTTGGCTGCTCCCGTTAGGGGTTGCCACAGTGGATCCTCTTCTTCCATATGTTCCTGTCCTCTCCATCTTGCTCTGCTACACCCATCACCGGCATGTCCTCTCTCACTACATCCATACACATTTTCTTAGGCCTTCCTCTTTTCTTCTTGCCTGGCAGTTCTATCCTTAACATCCTTTTCCCAATATACCCAGCGTCTCTCCTCTGCACATGTCCAAAAAAGCAATCTCGCCTCTCTGACTTTGTCTCCCAACCGTCCAACCTGAGCTGACCCTCTAATGTACTCATTTCTAATCCTGTCCATCCTTATCACACCCAATGCAAATCTTAGCATCTTTAACTCTGCTATCTACAGCTCTGTCTCCTGCTTTCTGGTCAGTGTCACCGTCTCCAACCCATATAACATAGGTGGTCTCACTACCGTCCTGTAGACCTTCCCTCTCACTCTGGCTGATACCCGTCTGTCACAAGTTACTCCTGACACTCTTCTCCACCCATTCCACCCTGCCTGCACTCTCTTTTTCACCTCTCTTCCATACCCTCCGTTACTCTGTACTGTTGATCCCAAGTATTTAAACTCATCCACCTTCGCCAACACTACTCCCTGCATCCTCACCATTCATCTGCCCTCCCTCTCATTCACACACATGTATTCTGTCTTGTTCCTACTGACCTTCATTCCTCTCCTCTCTAGAGCATATCTCCACCTCTCCAGGGTCTCCTCAACCTGCTCCCTACTATGGCTACAGATCACAATGTCATCAGCAAACATTATAGTCAACAGGGACTCATCCACATTCCTGTGATGTGATCTCTCATTACTTGTCGATCCCAATATGTGAGAAGTAGTCCAAAATGCAGTGGAGACAGCTCACATGGCAAAAAAATAAAATTAATGTTGCCATTTTGCATGAAGGAGCAGCACATTCAATTGCCAAATGGCAGGTCTCAATCCTTATGTGTCATGCCAAATCCCCCCAATCAGATTGAAAAATATGTTTTGAGAGCTGCCTTTTATTTATGTTATTCTTCATGCTACTCAGAAATATTTCTCATTAATAGAAAAGCACTTTTTGGGTTTTTTAGATTTTAAGAGAGCAATAAAAAGAGAATGCTGTCAGCTATTTCAGCACATGAGCAAAGTGTAAAAGAGAATGCAATCTACTGTACTGGGATTTATAAGCAGTGTGCACTTTTTACTGGAATTTAGAATTCCCATCATTTCTGCTTCTTCTAAGGAATTCCCATAAATCCCAGGATGAATGCAGCCAAATACAAAAACATAGGCGATCTCAGACTGGAGTGATGACGGTTCACCTTTCAGCACAACAATGACCCGAAGTATATGGCCAAGACTTTACTGGTGTGACTTCAGGACAAGTCTCTGTTCTTCAGTGGCCCTTACACATAGAATATGTATGGAGAAACATAAAGATGGCAGTTTAGAGATGCTTCCAACCCAGTCTAACAGAGCTTAAGAAGATCTGTCAGGAAGAAAGGGATAAACTGCCCAAATCCATGTGTACAAAGCTGGCAGAGATTTACCCAAGACCTGAAGCTGTAATTTCTTTCAAAGGGGCTTCTACAAAGTATTGCATTAAGGGTCTGAACACTTATTTGAATGAAAGATTTCAGTTTTTGATTTTTAATAAATTTGTAAACCTTTCTGGAAACACGTTTTCACCTTGTCATTATGGGTTATTGAGTGTAGATTGATGGGCAAAAATGGCAAACGTATCTGTTTAAAATTAAATCTGCAATGCAAAAAAGTGTGCAGGAAGTGAAGCGGATTAAATACTCTCTAAATCCACTATATATGGTTCACTAGAGGGAAATCACAATTTACAGTTCACATTATACAGTACCTTTAAATATCAATAATTTGAATGGAAAATTCAAACGTTTGGAACAAATATCAAAACCAGATCCAGCTATTACAATATAAATGTTATAACAAATAACTAATAAATTAACTAATTTATTAGTGTTTTCTCTAGCAGATTTGATTTGTCTGCAAATTTTAAACATTTTTTGTCAGTAGATGGCAGTGTTAAGCTTTTCATCAGTCATGCATTTGCCGTAGCTTCATTTTGAAATGGAAATGAAGTATCTTTGCCAATTCCTGCCACGGGTACAGTAATTATTTTATACACAGATATTCTTTTTTTTTATTGAATTTGTTGCTTAAACCCCCCCCCCCCCACCCCCAAATATCACCTTTATATTTTAAATATCTAGTTTAGAAAAGTGGAATTGTTCAACAGCTGCATATACAATATAAAAGATTTCAAAAAGACAGTGTTAATGGAAAAGATCATCTGGTTTATTCCATCTGTCATGTCTCCAGACAGTGTCTAGTGTTCTTTAAAATGTTTTGAATGACATGCAGTGAACTTCTCCTGGCAGCTGACTGTTATCCTTGCTTTCCACTACTGTGCTATGCACGCTGCTGTTAATGCAGGTACTCTTCCCTAAGGAGGATTCCTCTGGTGTTGAAGGCTTTAGAGGAGCAGCTATTAGCATATATTTTTGAAACTATTATCTATTGGCTTACTGTCACGAATTTAGAGAGATTACAAAAGGATTCCTTCTGAGTCTTGTGAAAGAACTCCAGATGTTGTCATGTCTTTTTTTTTGTAACTGAACTCCTGCCACCAGAAACTATGCTTATGTACTAAAAGGAAAATCAAAAAGCCTACTACTGCATTTTATTCACTCACTCAATCAATCAATATTCATTTTACTTGGCAGCTTTGATAGCAAGAAGAATGAAAACAACATTAAAAATAAGTCAAGCCACATAATAACTTAACAAAGTAGGTGATGTAATATGGATATTATACTGCTATACTGCCTCCTTGCAGTGTGGAGACCAGGGTTCACATCCCAGCATGGAGTTTGCATGTTCTTCCTGCATGGGTTTCCTCCCACAGTCCAAAGACATGGTGGATTGGTGACGCTAAATTGGTTGTGCTGTATGCATGTACTGTATGTGAATGTGTTCACCCAGTGAAGGACTGGTGCTCTGCCCAGAGATTCTTTCTGTCTTGCACCGTATGCTTGCTGGGCTAGACTTCAGAACCCTGCAACCCTGTTCGCGATGAAACAGGCTTAGAAAATGGTATGGTATATTACCATACAATAAAGCCAACATAGCATTAAATGTGCAAGGCCTATCAGTCAGAGCCAGAAAATGAATAGTGAACATCTCGATTTATATGACAGCAGCAGGGGGCAGTGAGTGTTCAGTGTGGACTTGAATGTTGAGAAAAAAGGAATCATAAAAACAGACAGAGGGTAAGCGTTCAGAACCTTCCATAGTTTCCAAATGCTGTTTGGCAGTAGATGATGCTTACTTATTTTGTTCCAATCTGTACTTATATTTTAAGCTCATACAAATAGTTTTTAAAGGCATAGTTACTTTGCCAGCAGAAATCTTCAAGTCAAAACCTGAAATCTGCTGTTCACCTATGAATTCTGCTGCACATCTTAATACTTTGCTCATCATATTCACTCCATTTGCACACTGGTCAGGATGATTTTTCTCCTTTCTCTTTAGATTTCTAGGACAAAACTTGTGAACCCCCATTTCAGTAACCGACTCTTTTGTCGCCTTTGTAGGAGTTTGCTAATATCCCCTAAAGGACTGCTAAAAGAAGAGACTCAGCCATAAGTAAACCAGAAGGTGCCTCTTGATGATCTTTTGTAAGGCAAAATTGCCATCATGGCACTTAGAAATGTTTAACAGTGGATCTGTTGCATTGTGAAAGTACAGAGTTTTAATAAATATGAGAAGAGGAACTGGGAAAAATGGTAACATAATGGTTAGTAGTGCTGCTGGGATCACCTGCTTATCGTCCATGTGCAATTTGCTTATTTTTCCATTCTTCTTAGGTTTCCTCGGATTTCCTCTCCCATCCCCTTAAGTCAGTACTTCCAAGTTGTCGCCTGTGTATATGTGAAATGGACTGGGGTCTTGTTCAGGGCTGATTCCAGTCTTGTACCTAGTGCTGCCAAGGCAGGTATGAACGCCACCCCTGCATAACCCTAAATTATAAGGAGCGGGTCTGAGAATTAGATAGTTGCCTTTAGTAGATAACATATACTGTTAGCATTATGGAGCAAAAGCTTGATCAGACTTGAGCTCGGCTGCAGGATCATAAGAAGTATTGTGTTTTAAGGTGTTGGCATGGAAACTGAACAAAATTCTACTAATGATTTGAATTTCTAGCTCATAATAATGTCCTCTTTTTCTAAGATGCCAACAAAGTATGTGGTAATGACTGTTAGACAGTGCAAAAACTGAACCTTTTAAACTAAAGAGGATTTAGACAACTGAGGCTAAATGTGATTTATTACAGAGAAAAGTCAGACAAGCACACCCGCTACAGGAAGGACACATTGTGTTCTGAAAACTGAAAATATCACGGCATGTCTGTCCAATTTCCAACCTTTTTTTGTAACCTTTTCTCTCATTTCATTGAGTTAATGGTAAATCGACAAAATGGTAAATGTAATAGTTTGACAAGGAAAATGAAAATAAATGAATAAAATGACCTGCACAAAATATTCAGAAATTTACTGTGCTCTCTCCCCACGTTAGCCATCTGTGCTCAGATTCTCTCAGGAGCATTTGACCCGTGTTCCTGTAGTAGCCGCAAGTTTCCTTTTCTTGTACAGCTTTTCTCACTTCTCCAGTTTTTAGTTTTGTCTGGTGTGTAAAGGCAGAGTTTAATTTCTTTGTCCTATACTCTTCTTCTGGGCTGTCCAAAGTAGAAGAAAACAGTGGGCAGTCAATTATGGCTTTTAAATATCATTCCAAATCTTACAAAGGATCATTTACTTTTAAACATTGTGACACTTAATACAACAAATATCATTTTTACATTTTACTGCTTTATTTTAATTATAAATTTTGTTGGAGTGAGTGGAGCAGGTGTACGTACCACAGTTTCACAGCTCCAGGAAATTTGATTGGAACATGGACTGTCACTGTCTGTGTAGAGTTTGCATGTTCTCCATGAGTTCTATTTCTATGTGCACCCCAAGTCCAATTACACATCTCAAAGCTGTGCAAATCAGCTTATTTAGACACTACAAACCAGAATAAATGAGTGAACAAGTTTGGAAGCTTGTGAATATGACCCTACTGCAGACTGATGCGTGGTAAGTACGTTTTTGCATTGCACCGACTACTGCTGAGGTGGTGCCCCCTACAGTCCTGAAGATGACTGAGCAAGTTTGGAAATGGATGGATGGATGGATGGATGGATGGATGGATGGATGGATGGATGGATGGATGGATGGATGGATGGATGGATGGATTTCTTTTAGAGGGTGTCATGTGAATTTGTTACAGCAGCTGGTAAGACACCACTGCAACAGTCCAAAGGGATGTAAGTCTACAAGTTAAGGTGCTAAACTGTTAGCCAAAGAGTTTGCTTCTCATGTGTAAAATGAGAACCTGTGGAGCAAAGTAAATAATTTAAAAAGCATTCATAAAATCGCAAAAGTTTATTGAATTAAATAATTTGGCATTAAATAGCAATACATTTTAGATGACGTCAGAAATTATAGTACCAAGATTGTTAATAACCTAACTTTCTTGTGTAATATTTTCATGTTGCTTAGTAAAATTATCCTACATTTGTAAAATGTTACATTAGTAGCACATTTGGTTTACAATGCTCCAGATTCCTGTACTCAACTGTTACATTTTTTCATCTCTTATTAGATTTCTGGAAGTGCTGTGGACACAGTTCATTGGGTATTGTCTGTCATCCACTCAAACACCCCAACAATGTGCCACAGTTGACCTCTAGCATAATCAACAGACAGGCAGCATTATGAATTAATAAACAGAATATAATGAGCTATTGATATCTAAATGTATAATTCTAATTTATACAATACTCATTATATTACATAATACATTTTGCCATTGTCATATGTGATGTAGATTATACTATGCTGAAATGAGAACTGATGAATCTGATAAATTTAGGATACAAACCAATATATATTTAATCTTTAAGTCATTAAGCATTTGCTTTGATACGTGTTTTTGAAAAATTAAAGAAGACTGCATGACAGCAGGCAAATGTTAAAAAAGCCCATACTGCTTGTCGAATGTCTACCTTCCTTCAGGCTCTCTAATTGGCAGTATTAATTAGCAGAAATTAGACAGTTCCACAGTAGGAACAAAACATGCCTTTGACAGATGTAACTGTAACAGGGCAGATTAGTTCACACATCGCTTTTTATGTTCAAAATATTCTGAATCTCTTCCAACTGTTTGGCTTCCAATATAGATATTTTTGAAAAAAAAAAAGTTCCATATGGAGATTTTCCACTAGTCAAAAACAATGCATTAAAAATAATTTACTTCAGGTGACAATGGGCAGTCAATGACCTCACACCTCACTGCTCACTGTGTCTACCAGACAGAAATAATTATATTTAATTTCTTGCAAATTATGCACTGTATTACAGAATAATTTTGATACAAATGTACTGTCAGTGAAGATCAGTTAACACAGAGGGCGTAAAGTTACACTCCAGCAGAGACATGAGCTTAATTTGCTAACAGCCAGGACTTCCATTTCCACCCATGTCTCAAAGATCCATGTGTTAGGTTAAGTGTTAACTGGCACAGAATAAACGAGTTTGCCCTGGACAGGACATTCCAGAATTGCTTCCTGCCTTTCCTCTGATGCTTCCTGGATAACATTGTGATTCATAGGGAAGCACTCCTGCTTTGTAGCTGCAAAATTCCTGATTTTAAATCACAGCTCGGGCACTGTATGTGTAGAATTTGCATATTTGTGTGTCTTTTTTTTTCTAGGTGCACTCATTCCTCTCACATTCTGAAGAAATGAAGATTAGGTTAATTAGCCGCTCTGGCTTAATGAGTGTGTGTTTATGTGAAGGAGTGAGCTTTGTGGAGGACTGACACACCGTCCACAGTTTGTTCCAGCTATGCTCTGACTCATATAAATGGCAAGATTTAGGTTGATTTTTTTGCACTTGTACTTTACAAAGAATCCTGTATTAAAGAGCTTGCCTTTTAATCATATTATACAAGTGGTGTAATATGATGAATTCAAAGTTATATTTTTTTAAAATATCTTTATAAGTAGCATGTAACAGTGATGAGGTTATTAAGGTAAGAGTAGTGGGTATCTGGCTTGCTAAAACAGCTAATCAAAGACCGATACAGTACTATTATGCTTTCGGATGAAGAATTATTATGTAACTTCATTTTATAGCTCACCAAAACATGTATGAGAGACTCAGGGAGAGCAGGAACAAGTAAACATGCAGAATAACACAGGCAAAAGAGATGAGGACAGATTAATAGACAGATTACATACTCACAGCTTTCACATACTCATTCAGATAAGAACTCTTCAGTGAGTCAGCTTTGCATGGAGTCTCTCTAGGCTACAATGAGTGCAAGTGAAGCATAGGACTGAACGGGATTCTAGTCCACTGCACACACTCAGATAGTTTAGGGTCAGCAGTCAATCTGCAGCCAGGCATTTAGACTACTAGAACTAGTCTTTACAAACCAAACGACAGCATGCAAACTCCCAGCCTGGAAGCGATTTAGAGTTCAGGAACTCTCCCATCATGCTACCTGGTATATATAAGATGTTGTTCAGCCATATGGTTTACTTCAGGTACGTTGTTAGCTTAGTGCACCAATCATAAGGGGCTGAATGCAGGCTCTGCCTCCCAGCACCAGCTCTCGACCCAGGAAGAGCAGACAGGAGGACAGCCATAAGCCATTCCATTCCATAAAGCAGGGCTGATTATGGACACCAAAATATTTGTTCAGGTTGCAATGAGTAACCAAAGAGGCAGACACTTTACTAAAAATAATAATACTTCTTTTCGTTTATATAGTGCTTTTCTCACTACTCAATGTGCTTTACATAGTGAGTGGGAAGCCACTTCAACCACCACCAATGTGAGGCATCCACCTGGATAATGCGACAGCTGGCATTTTGCCAGTATGCTCACCACTTATTAGCTGTTAGATGGTTATGGGAGGTGAGAGAGTTGGCCAATTAGAGACAGGGGATGATCAGGGGACCAGAATGATAAAGCTGTGATGAGCAATTTAGACAGGACATCGGGATAAACCATACTCTTTACGAAGCATGCCCTAGGATCCTTTATGACTACAGAGAGCCAGGACCTCAATTTTACATCTCATCCAAAGGATGGTGCTGTTTTTCACAGCACAGTGTCCCCATCACTGCACTGGGCATTGGGATCCACATTCAGACCACAGGGTAAGTGCCCACCACTGGCCTCACCAACACCTCTTCCAGCAGAAACCCGAACATTTCCTGGTTGGTCTCCCATCCAAGTACTGGCCGAGTCCAAACATGTTTAGCTTCAGGTTGATGACCTCTTCTGAAATGTAAATTCATAGTCCAAAAATCTTAATTCAAAAAACAGGCAAAAAAACATGACAAGATTATAAAAGGGATATTCAAAAGCAGTAGTCAAAAAAAAAAAACAAAACATTGAACAAAAACAAAAATCTACACATAAAATCCAAAAGGGCATAAACCTCTAGACATTAGATAAACAAAACGTGAACTGCTAAATCAGTGGAGTTAGAAATAAGTTGTTGCAAAAAAAGAAAATGCAACACTCAAGTAAATCACCATCCAAGCTTCCCTCAATCAATTCATGGGGTAAAATAAATAAATATACATGTATACTGTAAATATGTCTTTTCTGTTTCTGTCTGTTTTTATTTGTTACAAACAGAGAGATGGCAAGTTTGTCTTCCTGTATGGCTCACCCATTAGCTGAATGTTTCTGTAAATGGCTTTCTGACTCTCTTTCTCTCTCTGTCTACACTGCCCCATCATTGACCTCCTTTGTACCATTTTCTTAAATAGCAGCAGACTTTGATAAATATGATTATTTCAAATGAAATCTAAATATACCCAAAACCAAACAAACCAAAGCACAAATTCTTTGAATGGTCCTTCTTGCTGTCAGGCAGTTCTCTCCGACTTTGTCCTCAATTTTTATTATTTTTACCCTCGTTTTATGTATTTGTTGTAAAATGCTGTCTTATGCATTTGTTTATTTATTTATTATTGTAATTTATTAATAACTGTTGTCTTATTAGGGCGGCGCAGTGGTAGTGCTGCTGCCTCGCAGTTAGGAGACCTGGGTTCGCTTCCCGGGTCCACCCTGCGTGGAGTTTGCATGTTCTCCCTGTGTCTGCGTGGGTTTCCTCCGGGCGCTCCGGTTTCCTCCCACAGTCCATAGACATGCAGGTTAGGTGGATTGGTGATTCTAAATTGGCCCTAGTGTGTGCTTGGTGTGTGGGTGTGCTTGTGTGTGTCCTGCGGTGGGTTGGCACCCTGCCCGGGATTGGTTCCCTGCCTTGTGTCCTGTGTTGGCTGGGATTGGCTCCAGCAGACCCCCGTGACCCTGTGTTTGGATTCAGCGGGTTGGAAAATGGATGGATGGATGTTGTCTTATTTGGTGAAGTTTTTCCTTTATTGTTTAATTATTCTCTGTTGTGTTTGCTGTCTATTGTTGTAAAAGTTAAATCAAGAGGGGGACAAGCCAACCTATGCAAGTGTGGGGGCCGTTAGGGCAGTCATTTGTGTTCCTGTTTAAGAAGTTCTAAAGCCTACCTGCGTGGGCATTGAGGCTTTTGTCATTGTCTATGCTTCCCCTTTTCTGAGTATGTCTCATTTCTCAAGTTTATTGTTATTCTCAGTGTCATTATTCTCTTATTAAGAGAAACATTTTTTCTTGGAAAAATGTAGGGATTTACATTTCATTTTGGGACACTTCACCTTTATGTATGTATTTTAAAGATTCCTTTTTTTTGCTTTTTTGTTTAGATTTATCATTAGTTTGATTATTCCTGATACACTTGTGTTTAATTAAGAAATTATGTTTAATAAATTAAAATAAACTATTAAGAGAGGTTGGACACTAAGGAGGGAGAAAATGACCTGTACCAATTGGCTAGACAGAGGGACATAGCTGGGAAAGATGTGCAGCAGGTTAGGGTGATAAAAGATAAAGATGGAAACGTACTCACAAGCGAGGAGAGTGTGTTGAGCAGATGGAAAGAGTACTTTGAGAGGCTGATGAATGAAGAGAACAAGAGAGAGAAGAGGTTTGATGATGTGGAGATAGTGAATCAGGAAGTGCAATGGATTAGCAAGGAGAAAGTAAGGACAGCTATGAAGAGGATGAAAAATGGAAAGACTGTTGGTCCAGATGATATACCTATGGAAGCATGGAGGTGTTTAGGAGAGATGGCAGTGGAGTTTTTAACCAGATTGTTTAATGGAATCTTGGAAAGTGAGAGGATGCCTGAGGAGTGGAGAAGAAGTGTACTGGTGCTGATATTTAAGAATAAGGGGGATGTGCAGGACTGTAGTAACAACAGGAGAATAAAATTGATGAGCCACAGCATAAAGTTATGGGAAAGAGTTGTGGAAGCTAGGTTAAGAAGTGATGCGATGATTAGTGAGCAGCAGTATGGTTTCATGCCAAGAGAGAGCACCACAGATGCAATGTTTGCTCTGAGGATGTTAATGGAGAAGTTTAGAGAAGGCCAGAAGGAACTGCATTGCGTCTTTGTGGACCTGGAGAAAGCATATCACAGGGTGCCTCGAGAGGAGCTATGGTATTGTATGAGGAAGTTGGGAGTGGCAGAGAAGTATGTAAGAGTTGTACAGGATATGTACGAGGGAAGTGTGACAGTGGTGAGGTCTGCGGTAGGAGTGACGGATGCATTCAAGGTGGAGGTAGGACTACATCAGGGATCGGCTCTGAGCCCTTTCTTATTTGCAATGGTGATGGACAGGTTGACAGATGAGATTAGACAGGAGTCCCCGTGGACTATGATGTTTGCTGATGAAATTGTGATCTGTAGTGATAGTAGGCAGAAGGTTGAGGAGACCCTGGAGAGGTGGAGATATGCTTTAGAGAGGAGAGGAATGAAGGTCAGTAGGAACAAGACAGAATACATGTGTGTAAATGAGAGGGAGGTCAGTGGAATGGTGAAGATGCAAGGAGCAGAGCTGGCGAAGGTGGATGAGTTTAAATACTTGGGATCAGCAGTACAGAGTAATGGGGATTGTGGAAGAGAGGTGAAAAAGAGAGTGCAGACAGGGGTGGAATGGGTGGAGAAGAGGGTTAGGAGTAATTTGTGGCAGAAGGGTATCAGCAAGAGTGAAAGGGAAGGTCTACAGGACGGTAATGAGACCAGCTATGTTATATGGGTTGGAGACGGTGGCACTGACCAGAAAGCAGGAGACAGAGTTGGAGGTAGCAGAGTTAAAGATTCTAAGATTTACATTGGGTGTGACGAGGATGAATAGGATTAGAAATGAGTACATTAGAGGGACAGCTGAAGTTGGACGGTTGGGGGACAAAGTCAGAGAGGTAAAATTGCGTTGGTTTGGACATGTGCAGAGGAGAGATGCTGAGTATATTGGGAGAAGGATGCTAAGGATAGAGCTGCCAGGGAAGAGGAAAAGAGGAAGACCTAAGTGAAGGTTTATGGATGTGATGAGAGAGGACATGCAGGTGATGGGTGTAACAGAGCAAGATGCAGAAGACAGAAAGATATAGAAAAAGATGATCCGCTGTGGCAACCCCTAACGGGAGCAGCCGAAAGAAGAAGAAGATGAAGAGACTGAAGTGTTCTGGAGGTTCCTTGGTATTCTCCTGTTACCCCTCACCTGATCATAACACCAGCCTAACCGTGTGGGTAAAATTTGATTCATTCAAATTCATCCATCCATCCATCCATTTTCCAACCCGCTGAATCCAAACACAGGGTCACAGGGGTCTGCTGGAGCCAATCCCAGCCAACACAGGGCACAAGGCAGGAACCAATCCTGGGCAGTGTGCCAACCCACCACAGGACACACACAAGCACACCCACACACCAAGCACACACTAGGGCCAATTTAGAATCACCAATCCACCTAACCTGCATGTCTTTGAACTGTGGGAGGAAACCAGAGCGCCAGGAGGAAACCCACGCAGACACGGGGAGAACATGCAAACTCCACGCAGGGAGGACCCGGGAGGCGAACCCAGGTCTCCTAACTGTGAGGCAGCAGTGCTACCACTGCGCCACCGTGCTGCCCTCATTCAAATTGAAATCTATAGAAAAAAAACATAGTGCCTTTGCTTACCCTTTTGATAGTGATGCTCTCTTTAGTGCGCAGTTCTGACTATTTATTATTAAAAAAGATGGTTTGTTAGCCAGAACTTTTGTTAACAGCAAAGGGATCCCTCTTACTGCTGTAGTCATATGCTTTTGGCCAGTAGGAAGATGAAGTTTTTTTTTCAAATGAGGCAGTCAGAAGTGAACTACCCCTTTCCTGTATCCTCTTTAAAGTATGCCACAGTTATGTGAACTAAATTGACAGATTAAAGATTTCCTGGATGATCTCACTGGGCCGAGGAGACGATAGATAGATAGATAGATAGATAGATAGATAGATAGATAGATAGATAGATAGATAGATAGATAGATAGATAGATAGATAGATAGATAGATAGATAGATAGATAGATAGATAGATAGATAGATACTTTATTAATCCCCAAGGGAGAGAAAAGCCAAGCAAAATTTCAGCTTTTATTGGCTAACTAAAAAGATTACAATATGCAAGCTTTCGAGGCAACTCAGGCCCCTTCTTCAGGCAAGATGTAATTCCCAAGGGGAAATTCACATAGTCCAGCCACAGCATACTGATAAAAACACAGCGCAAGTTAAAAAGTGCAAGGTGGAGAGTGCGAGGCAGGTATAACAATCAATAACATTGTATAATGTTACCATTTACACATACCTCCCGCCCCTCACCCGATGGAATTGAAGAGTTGCATAGTTTTGGGTTGGACGATCTCCTCAGTCTGTCAGTGGAGCAGGACAGTGACAGCAGTCTGTCGCTGAAGCTGCTCCTCTGTCTGGAGATGATACTGTTCAGTGGATGCAGTGGATTCTCCATGATTAACAGGAGCCTGCTCAGCGCCCGTCACTCCACCACAGATGTCAAACTGTCCAGCTCCGTGCCTACAATAGACCCTGCCTTCCTCACCAGTTTGTCCAGGCATGAGGCAGATGTTGAAGGACGCCAGCCTTCTAAGGAAGTATAGTCGGCTCTGTCCTCTCTTCCACAGAGCATCAGTATTGGCAGTCCAGTCCAGTTTATCATCCAGCTGCACTCCCAGGTATTTATAGGTTTGCACCCTCTGCACACAGTCACCTCTGATGATCACGGGGTCCATGAGGGGCCTGGGCCTCCTAAAATCCACAACTAGCTCTTTAGTTTTGCTGGTGTTCAGTTGTAGGTGGTTTGAGTCACACCATTTAACAAAGTCCTTGATTAGGTCCCTATACTCCTCCTCCTGCCCACTCCTGATGCCCATGATAGCAGTGTCGTCAGCGAACTTTTGCACGTGGCAGGACTCCGAGTTGTATTGGAAGTTCGATGTATATAAGCTGAACTGGACCGGAGAAAGTAAAGTCCCCTGCGACACTCCTAAGGAACGTCTGAGCTGGTATACATATTATTCATATTTATATATTTAATTCAATTGTCTAATTGTTTTAATAATTGCAAATGGTATACTGTAAGGGAAAAGAAAAAAAAGTGTTTAAAATTGCCTGCCTGTTAAACTAGGCCATCCTAACTTTATTTGTACCTGTACATTTTCGATTAGAATAGCGCCCAGACTCTGGAATGACCTACCAAAATTAATCAGGTCAGCTGACTCCATGAATTCTTTTAAAAAACAACTCAAAACTCATCTGTTCAGGAAGGCTTTTAGCTCTACTTGACTTTACAGTATTACCTTTCTCTCAGTTTACTTCTCTGTCAAGATGCCAACGTAACCTGTATGTGTGCTAGACCATCAATTATGTTGTCTGTTTTTTTTTCAGAATTTACTGTCTTAATCTTCTTTATTTATTTATCTGGTTTGTACAATGCTATATACTGTATATTCTGCCGTTCTTTATTATATTCTGTAAGTGCCTTGAGCATGGGAAAGGCGCTATATAAATAAAATGTATTATTATTATTATTAGAAAATTAGATAATATATAACACAATTTTGTGTTTTTTTCTGTGATAACATTTTACATATGAGAAGTCTAATTTCTTATACTGAGGACTTTTAATATGTTTAACTATTTTGGGATTTTACATAATGCTCAATTCAGAGGTGTGTTTCTAGAGTATACCATATTTGTAAAGCTGATTGGTGAAAACTAAAATATATTGAAATGTGTTATGTAAATGAAACTAACTTATAATAAATTATAATTAAACGTATAAACTCTCAGATTTCTTCAGTTGGCATGGGGGTTCCACCTATAGATGCCATATAACAAGTCTTATTTCTTGTACTTAGGACTTTTAGTATGCTTAACTAATTTGGGAAATCACATTATACTTAATTTAGAGGTGTTTTTCAGGAGCATACCATTTATCTAAACCTGATTGGTGAAAGTTAAAATATATTGAAATGTGCTATGTAAATGAACCTAACTGATAAAAGGAAGCTTTCCTTTACATTTCTTTAGTCTGCAAGCTTGGCAGATGCTTTAAAGAGCGCACATGGGGGTTCCACCTATAAGTTGTGAATAAAGGACAGCCATGACTGAATTTCACATATAATGACAGATCAAGACTCTTTATTTGCATTTTCCTCAACATATACTATTTTGTAATTTTTTTAAATAATATATTTAACAGTATTGTAATACTTTCAATAAACATTTATAGAAAAAAGTGCTACGTTTCTGGACTTCACATCTTAAGACTACTTAAAACCATTTTTGGTCAAGTGAAACTTCATAAGAGAGCTGCAGCATTTGCACTGTCTGTGATTCATGACAGTATTTGTCTTTCAGAAAGTGCTTTTCTAAAAGCTTTTCAGGTAATAGGTATTTAACTGCACCATTCAAGAAATAATATTGTCTATAATTTGTTCATCACATGCATTTGCAGAAAATAATAGGATGTGGATTGGACATAATTGTGTTGACTGAAATGTGACTAACTTGTCTTAAAAAAACAGATAAATTGAACAGTGAGTGGTGACTCTAATATACTATGGGAAAGAAAAACAATTTGTAAATTAAACAATTTTCTAAGGATGTTTTAAAATTTAAAGGTGATTCGTGATGCTAAAATACCATATGAAATGCACCTAAACAGACATTTTATTAATATGTCTCTGCTATAGCACATTGTTTTCTGGTTGGCTGTACAATTGAAGCTTGCAAAGGAACAGTGCAACAGTACGCTTGCTTCTTGCCTTTCACCCTGTTAGGTTACTCATTACTTTAAAAAGTAATCAGACCACAGGTTGAATATTGGGTACTGATTCCTTTCTCCAGGCTCCTAGTTCATGCTCTCATCAGGCAAAGTTTTCTTTCTATGGTAGTGTGTGGTTTTTGTCCACTTTCTGCTCCATATTAAAGTGGGCATGTTGAGCTTCTCTGATCAAGAAGAGTGCCAGGATTGGTGCCCAATCTCTGGGCAGCCATTTATGTCAGGTTGCAGATCTTTTAAATATACACAGAAATACCTCAATGTCATTGTGGAGTCACAACAGAACAAGTACCTGTGATGGTACAAGCGTGTGCTAAATTCTTAGGGTTTCTGTGGCATTTCTTTGGACTTCTGCTTCTGCAAGATCAGTCTGCTGAGAGACTACCTGTAGTTGCAGCTGTCAAAGCTGTTTATCCATCTTGCAAATGACTTCAGTGAGGTCCACAAGGTGTGACATGTTTAGACACAGTAAGAGAAGACAAGGGTTCAGCATAAAGTGCTGGGAGTCAGTCAGTAACCCTGTTTAATACAGAAGAAAAATAAACACAGCAAATGAAAAAGGCACATGAGGGTGCAATAAATCACAGTCAAGACTGTCTGTATAGATACTGAGAGAGCCTAGTGGACAGGTCGATCTTCTGGTTCAGAATGAACACCCACTTTTGGTTGTCATGGTCTTTTTATCTGATGATTCTGGAAGGGGCGAGACATGATGGAATAACTTCACTGTTCTTCTGGTCCCGAAGCTTCTGAACTGTGGAGAGAAAGGGAGGTTGCATTAACATTGGCACCCCCTGTTGGTTCAGGGTGGAACTACTTACCATTCCAGAGATCTATAGATGACTCCAAAGCACTCATGCTTGACAGTATGTATATACTATAACAACATCAACAACAATTTATTTTTTGCATATCCCAAAATCACACTAGGAGTGCTGCAATGGGCTTTAAGAGGCCCCATTTTTGATAGCCCCCCAGCCTTGACTCCCTAAGAAGACAAGAAATAACTCCCAAAAAAGCCCTTGTAGGGAATCAATTGAAGAAACTCTGCGAAAGGCAATTCAGAGAGAAAGGCTCCTTTCCATGTAGGCTGGGCATGCAATGGTTTTCAAAAAAAATGGGGTAAACACAATACAATACACAAAACAGAATCTAAGTAATCCTACGTATACAGATTATGTATATATAAAATACTATGTATAAAATATATATGTAATGGATCAGGGAGCATATCTTCAGAGTATATTAACGAATTCAAAGAAATTGTATGCATCATGATCTTAGGAAGCAATGAGAAATTGATGCTCTAATTAAAGTTTCAGAAAAGGAAAAGAATTCAACCATTCTCAAAATAAATTCTAGCTAAATATATGCATGTTCTCATCTGATTTTAGAAATTCTAGAAGAAAGAATAAAACAAAGGATTGAAGGCCTTTGTTTTTATTGTACTGTTAACGAGCATAGAAATGCTGAATGTCATAAGCTTCAGGGGACTGAAAAACAAGAACTCTTTGAAAGAATAAAAGAACTAGAAAATGTTTGTCGAAGTTATTAAGAATGGCGTAATAGTGCTTGTGTGCCCACAGCATTCATTAGATGTTGTATCATTAATTGACTCAGGAGCCATGGAAAATTTTATTAGATCAGGTCTCTTTTGGCAACTGCTAGAGTCAAAGGAGCCATTAAAAATTAAATTATATATTACATCTGTAGATGAGGGTGTCGTTGGTTCTAGTATAGTGAAATTCATGTCACCAAAATTATATATGCAAACCGGATGCTTGTGCATGAAGGAATTAACTTTTTGTATAATCCGAGACCATAGAGCCTAAGGTTTTTCTTGGATTTCCATGATTTAACAGCATTTAAGTCATTTTAATTGGGTCATTCATCAAATAAGGATGTGAGGTAAACTCTTCTTTGAAACATATTCAGAATTCAGGTATCGTCTCCTGATTATGCTTATTTTGCTGAAATATTTAGTAAAAGAAAATCTCTGTAAATACCCCAACATCACCTTTGGAAATGTGCAGTAGATCTTTTACTAGGTGCATCAGTACTCAAAGGAAAATCGTATTGCTTCATCCTGGCCAGAAAGTTATAGCCATGGATAAATATATTAGAGAAACCCTGTTTAATGGATTTATTAGACGGTCTAACAGCCTGATTGGGATAGGGTTCTTCTTTATTGAAAAAAAGGATTTACTTGGATTAACAAAAACTAAAATCACCATAAGAATAACCATCTACTTCCTTTGATCTCCACACCACTAAAACAGATTACTGGTTCAGCAGTTTTTACCAAATTAGACCTGGGTGGTGCTTATAATTTGATTATCATTTACGTATTACGTGTTATTATCAGTAACATTTGGAACATTTTCTGGAACTATGTTTTAGATAGATAGATAGATAGATAGATAGATAGATAGATAGATAGATAGATAGATAGATAGATAGATAGATAGATAGATAGATAGATAGATAGATAGATAGATAGATAGATACTTTATTAATCCCAAGGGGAAATTCACATACTCCAGCAGCAGCATACTGATAAAGACAACATTAAATTAAAGAGTGATAATAATGCAGGTATACAGACAGACAATAACTTTGAATAATGTTAACATTTACCCCCCGGGTGGTATTGAAGAGTCACATAGTGCGGGGGAGGAACGATCTCCTCAGTCTGTCAGTGGAGCAAGTAAGTGACAGCGGTCTGTCGCTGAAGCTGCTCCTCTGTCTGGAGATGATACTGTTTAGTGGATGCAGTGGATTCTCCATGATTGACAGGAGCCTGCTCAGTGCCCGTCGTCTGCCACAGATGTCAAACTGTCCAGCTCCATGCCTACAATAGAGCCTACCTTCCACACCAGTTTGTCCAGGCATGAGGCGTTCCTCTTCTTTATGCTGCCTACCCAGCACACCACCGCGTAGAAGAGGGTGCACGCCACAACCATTTGATAGAACATCTGTAGCATCTTATTGCAGATGTTGAAGGATGCAAACCTTCTAAGGAAGTATAGCCGGCTCTGTCCTTTCTTACACAGAGCATCAATATTGGCAGTCCAGATTTTAAATTTATTCAATTTTGTTTTAAATTGACAATATTTTCATTTTCACCAAATGTATTGGATAATAATAAAAGTCATGTAATGATTAAATCATAGTAACATATTTGTAAAACACACAAAATATGAGTTTCATTGATTATCATTGTTGTTTTTAGGGCATTACATTTCTAGAACAGGGCTGAGTATAGACCCTAGTAAAGTAAAAGAAGTGCTTAAAGGAATACTCCACCAAAAAATATATTTTTTAAAATTTTTTTACTTACCTTGCGTTGTTTGAAGTGAGACCTTGAGAAAATTTATACTCGTGTTTTTTTACAGAAAACAAAACTCACAAGGTTTTGATGCAACAGACCCCTACAGTGACAGGTGGGGTTCCAATACTTAAAAACAGCAAGCAATACTAAAACATCCATCCATCCATTATCCAACCTGCTATATCCTAACTACAGGGTCATGGGGGTCTGCTGGAGCCAATCCCAGCTAACACAGTTTTACGCAGGAAACAAACCCTGGGCAGGGCGCCAGCCCACCGCAGAATACTAAATCATCTATGAAAAAATCTTACGTTACTCACCTTGCGTAATCTATATTTCAGTTATCCCTTTTTATGTTCACACAATCCAAAATGTTTTGATTAAACATTGTTATCTGAGGGCGGCACGGTGGCGTAGTGGTAGCGCTGCTGCCTCGCAGTAAGGAGACCTGGGTTCGCTTCATGGGTCCTCCCTGTGTGGAGTTTGCATGTTCTCCCTGTGTCTGTGTGTGTTTCCTCCAGGTGCTCCGGTTTCCTCCCACGGTCCAAAGACATGCAGGTTAGGTGCATTGGCGATTCTAAATTGTCCCTAGTGTGTGCTTGGTGTGTGGGTGTGCCCTGCGGTGGGCTGGCACCCTACCTGGGGTTTGTTCCTGCCTTGCGCCCTGTGTTGGCTGGGATTGGCTCCAGCAGACCCCTGTGACCCTGTGTTAGGATATAGCGGGTTGGATAATGGATGAATTGTTATCTGAATACTTCCAGAAAAACAGAGCAGTGGATGAACTTGACATTTGTTCACACAGGATTAATTAGGTAAGGACTCTTGACCAAAAAATAAGGGGAAAAGGCACATCTTAAATTCATATCAGATGGAACTGAGCCAATTATTACCATTTAACTAATAACTATCCATCCATCCATTTTCCAACCCTCTGAATCCGAACACAGGGTCACGGGGGTCTGCTGGAGCCAATCCCAGCCAACACAGGGCACAAGGCAGGAACCAATCCCGGGCAGGGTGCCAACCCACCGCAGGACACACACAAACACACCAAGCACACACTAGGGCCAAGTTAGAATCGCCAATCCACCTAACCTGCATTTCTTTGGACTGTGGGAGGAAACCGGAGCACCCGGAGGAAACCCACGCAGACATGGGGAGAACATGCAAACTCCACGCAGGGAGTACCCGGGAAGCGAACCCAGGTCCCCAGATCTCCCAACTGCGAGGCAGCAGCGCTACCCACTGCGCCACCGTGCCGCCCACTAATAACTATATACTGTAATTCTGCAACCAAGATGTCCCCTGTCAACAGTGTATTTAGATTTATGCCATCTCTGATCATGGATGATTTCATCAGCTATTCCAGGTTTATCAGAGCATGTTATGAAATTCAAATAAAACCCAATAGGAAGAATTTATTAGCAGCTGGAACATCTATTAATCTCCATTGCGGCAAAATTCAAATTTGTTATAGATATTTTGAAACATTGTGATCTGGCGGTGCAGCATAGAATACATCGAATCTCTAGTAGCTCAGGATGGGAATAAAAATGGGGATAAATATTATTTACTTGACGGCACATAAAGGGTCTTTGTGATTGACAAGTGTTATTGATACATACCCAGTATTCAGTATTATAACAGGTAATCATCCATAGTTAAATACACACACTGATACCAATCAATCTGCAAAGACATAAGGATAACATATAAACCCTATGCAGACCCTGGTGCTATGAGGCAGGAATGCTAACTCTGCACTATCACTCTGCCTATATTAAAACATCTATGCTAAACTTACTAAACATTAACCTGATTAAAACTAAATTTATATGTATAACATTTGTTTGGTAATTGTCACTTGACTGCATGCCGTGTGTGCTTAATCTCTCACTCACTTAATCTCTCACCAGCCAACTGAAGCACAATTACGAGCTGTTTTTACCAGTCTGCATAATGTTTCTGGCAGCCACAGGCAATATTTTTGTGAAATAATTATTTCAAAATAACACAATACTTTTGCAAAATAATGAAATAATTATTGAAAAAATAATGCAATAAATTTTTTTTTGAGTGGTAGGAAAAAGCGTCTGTATGGTTTTTCAGTCTCTTATCTCTTATCTCAAAATAGTTGAAAGCGGAGACTGTTTTTGTTTTCTGTAGATTTACTTGAAAAAAAGTTGAAAGGCTCCAATGGTCAGACTGCACATTTATAAGTAAGACATTAAACATGACCATCATTTTTGCAAAGGGCAGCACCTCCATGAAAAAAAATCAGTCAAGCACAAAAAAATGAGAATCCCAAGTTTAACTATTAACTGGCATGTCTACAAGGCCATCGTTCAGAAAATGTAACTGCTTCTCTTGACCCCAAATCTAGCCTGCCTTGTGCTGCACGAGTAAATGTTGTGGTTGGACTGTAGAAACATACATTTTGCAATGGAGAAAGAAGTATTTTTCTTTTTTTTACAGTATTTTACAGTACATTTTGTGTAACAGCGTACAAAAAGCCTTGAAAGCAGCATCTAAGAACACGTCAGTACTAACTGGTGCACGTGGCAATTAAGCTGGACATATTTTGATTTGGGCACTTCTGGCTCTGGATGGAAAAGCAGAAAACACATCATCACATGGCATGAAACGTAAAGCTAATAACGTGCAGGGGAACCTTTTTTTCATTTTTGAGACCACAAAATGAAATTGTAACACTTTTCTCTTCACATTGACCATCAGATATGGAATATATTGACTCAGATATGGAAAGAGCAACCCACTAGTTGTGTGCATTTGTTGCTGAACTAATTGTCGACAAGCATTTGTCATGTGTTTGTCCAGCCTCTAGTGTTAGGAACTGTTTCTACCAGTCAGTTTCTTTATCATTTATGTTTACAGATTGTTTGCTATAATGATACGTATGAGCAACTCCACTTGTTTATCAAGCCACTATTTAAGAGTGCACTCCATATTTGGCTTTCCGCAGTCTTCGTGCCTTTTTAAACATTAAGGTACTTTAAAATGACTTCAACAGAACACAGGGACACAGTTGGTATCTTGTTAAGAGTAAATTTTGCACTGACATTAGGAAGTTTAATTCACACAGAGAAACAAAGACACATGGAATCAATTACCAAATAGTGTGGTAGACAGCTCAGCTTTAGGCACCTTCACACTGGACTTGATGTTATTTTGGAGGAATTAAGTGGATAGGACTGGCAAACATTGTTGGGATGAATGGCCTGTTCTCGTCTAAATCTTTCAAATGTCCTACAGTCATCTGTTTTTATCTGTCTTTTCTTTATCTGATTTTTCGCTGTAATGGCACTTTGGTTTATATACAACAAATTTGTTATTCAGACTTTTTTTGGCTTTGAGGCACACTTCATTTGACTATGGTTTGCTCTTGCAACACATTTTGAGTTTTGACCCCTATTTCTGCTTGGATCAATAAAAATGTGTCATACAGGAGGGTTTGCTAAGCATCATGTACAGCCAAATCCTCGGGATAAATGCCCAAACCTCAACTGTGAATATCTGGTAGATTCTTACAGAGGTGACAGGAAAAACAGCAGTTTGCTCAACCTACAACATTGTAAAATACCCTTAGGATAGGAATTTAAAAATATATTTAATTTAAAAAAAAGTATATTTGTTAAAAAAATGTACCATAATGTTAGCATGCCTAATTCATGTAAAAGTGCAGTAAAAGAATTACCACATAAATAGCAGAAAAAAATTGAAAGTCAATAAAAAAATTAGTATACAGCTAAAATGTGGCAATTTTAAGATTTCATAGCAGAAGGTGCTTGGTAATGTAGTTTTAATCCACCCAGTCAACTTTCTTAATAGGTGAAGTGAATGATTTTACAGATTAAATAAAACCTGAGACAGAATAATTACTTTACTTCTCACATTCATAATAAAAACATTTTACTATTATTACCATATTAAATGCTAAACCTTTGAATTGTCTTAATTTATGCCTGACTGCTTAAACCTTTCTCAGAAAGACTTTATGCTGAAGGAATGCCGTTAAAAATTAGGAAGATCAAATTACTGTTTATTGTAATTATATATGCTGCACTATCATTTCCAAGTAGTATTACTGGATAAATGAAGTGTTTGAATTTGAAAGCCTAGTATTCTGCTCACTTACTGGGGTCAAATTCTTTCTTTTAGCTAAGGTTTCATTATCTTCTTATTTAAGTTAGACTATACCATCTAATTTATTTTCATTGATAATTTTCTACTCTGTCACAAAACATATTGTATTAGTATTTCACTGTAAATTACGCAACAAAATAAAAACTGAAAAATGAATAACTTGTATGTTTTCTGCACAAAATTAGACAGTTTATCTTCCTCTGAGATTGTATAATTACCTTAGAAGGATTTCTAAATGGTTTATTCTGTGCATTTGTCTGTACTCTCTAGAGTTCAATTAGTGGATAAATATATTATATTAAGAAACATTACTAAGTGAAATATGAATATAAACTACACTGTTTTTTTTTATTTTGATTCTGTATTCATGTGTGATGGGTGATAAAACCTAAGAATTTTTCAGTTTATTAAATAAGTCTTGTAATATTCAACTTTTGTTTATTTTAGGACAATTTAGATAAGATGTAGCTGTAAGTGAATAGACTGTGTGACCAAGACAATAACTGTATCACAGAGCTCATAAGGGTAAACTATTATTACTTGTGCTTGTGTGTATTAAATAAGAATTTAGCCCAAAGGATTAGAGTAAAGCAAGTGCAGGGCATAGGGCCAGCAGGCAATGGCATGGTTAGGAGTGAAGCTGCAGAGGCTGACTTCCTACATGACACAAAGGATGGACTTACGAGGGTTTAGAGGTTAAAGTTTTAGATGACATTATGAGCCAAGTTTGAGATCTAGAAAAACGGTCTGTTAGATCTGTTCTTTTTTTGAACATTCACCTAAAAAAAGTACAGGAATAACAATGTATTTGAATAGAGTGATAAATTCTGGGATGCAAAATAGAGAAGAAATCTGCAAAAAATATATAAATACTATTCTGCCTGAAGGCTGGAAAAGAACCAGAAGATGAAATGTAGTCAAAACCAGGAACAAATCAAAACCGAGAAAACAAAGCCTACTACATCAAAGCTTAATCGCTATTCAGAAAGCAATGTCAGAGGGAAAACTGAAAGTTCGGAAACCAGTAATTTGAAAGAGAGAAATTTGCACTACGTTTGTTTGAGTTTTCTGTCCACATCAGAGATATAAATGAATCATAGCTCCAAGAGTTCTGCAATCAAAGCTCATCCCAAATACTACTAGTGTTTCCTGAGTATGTACCTCATTTAGTGTCAATTCCTGACTAAAGGAATTTCTACTGTCTACTAAATGAACATTCATTTTTTTCAGGTTCTATCATGCCAGTATCTAAGGGATGTTGCTGATGACAAAAGATGGGGTGCCGCCCAAAACCACGTTCTGTGGCAACCTGGAGCAGCATACTGGTTACAAGAATCATAACATGGCAGCACCCATATGCAAAACAAAACAATGTTGCAACACCAAAAAATAAATAATCATTATGATCAGGAAACAATATAATGCAAAAATAGCTGCACAGAAATGTTTCATAATTAAAGAAACCCATATTCCCACGTATACGTTTGCTTGGAAAAAATTATTGTAAGAGAAATAAATATTTAAAGTGAACATCTCATAACAAATGTAAATGGAACTTTAAGAACATGTGTTATTAACTATCAGAATGTTTATGTTTAAGCTCAGATAAACTAACCAGTGTGTATATACTTGCAAAAAGATGTGAAATGGGGCTTTTGGGAACTTTGTTCTTTAACTGTATCTTATAATTAGCTTAAAATAATTCAGGTTGACAGGCAGAAAGACCAAGTGAAATTCTCAGTCATCCGATTTTTGACTGATATTGGCTACTGAAAACAGTCATCCAGACACAGTATAAAAGATTAGTGTGACGCAGACACTATACAGCTTTTGAGAGAGGTAGATGACATATGCCTTTAAGACAGAGAGATCACATACAGTTTTTCATATGTGAAACTAGGGGCTTTGCCCCCTGCTTGCTTTGCTTGCCAACCCCTGAGCTTGCGCTACGCAGTAGCCCCTTTGTGGTTCTGCCACTTGCATATGGGAATGCAGATGTACAATGTCAAGTCACGCCCTCCTCTCAATCATATTCAACTATTTACACTTTTACTGTAAAACTTCAGTAAAAACAAGTTTTTGAATTAAATTTTCAGCAATATCACTTTGAATTTTGATTCTGTGTTTGCATCGTGACAACGCAACGTATAACTGCCCGTGATTGAATTTCATTTCTTTCTCTCTATTAAATAAAATGACTTTTTCGAATGTTTGACTCTGAGATTTGTTAATCGTCTTTGCAAAACCTATTCTAACGGGAAACTGTTTACATTTTAATACAAATGGCATATCAAGATCTCTTTTGTTTTCTAATGTTATCCACAGAAGATTTGCTACATTACCTTTTTTGGATACATTCTTCTTTCTACAGTAATTTGTGCAATGGAAGGCAGGACTTTTTTAACATTTGTAGATATTCTACGGGATAATGTAAGATGATGTTTTCATGTTCTGCACGATCACCACCAACTGTTTTAGCTTAGTCTGTTGATATGCATTTCACCAATTTTCCGTGTAACTGATCAACATTTTTGGCATTAATTTGTTTGACTTTTTCTGTTTCTTGGTGCTAGGATTGCCCATGTACTCATTTTTTCTGTTGATAACCCTTCATGATTTGGACATAATACGTCTTCTTTAATTGGGAACTTAAAGTGAGGAAAATGTTAAAATTTATAAGAGCTGAGAGAGCAGGAACTGTGTCTGTCAAAAGCATTCACACGAATGAGATGTGAGAGTATCGTGTGGTGGTTGAATATGGTTGAGAGGAGGGCGTGACTTGAAAAAATCTTTTGGCCAAATTCTCATCTTGCGGGATTTGAAAAAATCTCTTGGAAAAAAGTCTCATCTCATCCCAGGATTTTTTTATATAATAGAGAGATGTGAAACGCAGTGTTTGGTATTATCTAAATACACACTGAAACAACATGTTGTCAGAGGACAAAAGTGCAGCGTCACCTAAAATATGTCAAGAAAGTGGTACATTCTTTTAAAGAATATCTCATTTGGATTAAGAAGAATGGACTCGATAATTTACACAGTTATCTCTAGGTTATACTGAAGTGGAGATTGTTGTATGAGCATTAATTTGAATCATTCAGGTTGTATGTTTCCTTCTACTTTTGACTTCTAGTATTTCATGCCTGGATTCTCTGCAAATAAACATAAGTGATCATTAGATTACAATTTAAATGTTATGTCAATGAAACTTGCCTTGTTATTTGATATTATCTACCCCAGTGATAAATGTAATAGTGAGCTGTGTTTTTTTCAGTGATACTGCATGTTATTTGTTTAGTTCAATCAAAGGTAGCGACTAGCAAACCAAAGTATATAGATAACATGGCAGAAGAACCTCCTGGCTTCTGTCTAATTGCACATCCCTTTCAGGGGTAACGATGAGGAGGCAAAGGATCTAGGCATCCCTCTGGCCCCTGCTAAGATACTGAACTTGATTTTTACAACACTTTCAAAGGTAATGATTCCTGTAATGCAGTGCCACACCTGTGCATCCAGGCAGGAGTGCAGTTCTTGAAGTAGCTCTTAGCCTTTGCTAATGTAGGTTTTTAGTGATTTGGGTGTACTGATAGGAGCGCAGCTCATGAGAGTAGTGATTTCTGGCCATTCCTAAGTTCTTAACAGTAAAGTAGCCAGCTTTGGCCATTGCTGATATATTGAAGCTGAGGTAGTCAACCACAGTCCTTGGTGTCTGTGATGAGAATGAGTGATGGGAGAATGGCAAAGAGGTAAGTATTGTGAGGTGTACATGTAAATTAAAGCTAATAATTTAGGCATTCCCAGTATTAACTTCTCCACCAATATGACATTAACCTTTAAATGTTAAAGTACCTTTCGGGAACACTTTTAAGTGACAAAACATCATGCTTGGACTAAATTTAGTTTTCTGAATATATGATTCTGTTCTCTCAACTTTTCTGTACATTACTTAGTATTAGCTTATTATTTCTGATATATGTCTTTTTATGTTCTCACTTGATCTTATTTGAAAGACTGGTCAAAAACTTGGACTCAAATTCTGGCTTAGTCACTGTGTGTGTGAAGTTTGCATATTTCGCTTGCATCATTTTTTTTTGTGTGTGTAATTTCCATTTCTTCCCTTATATAAAGACATGCTTGTTAGGTTGATTAATGACCCTAATTTTCCTTGTATGGGCAAGTGTGAGTGTATGTATGAGTACAGTAAAAGCCTTTGACGAGCTGCTGGTTTAATTCCCGAATTATATCCAATCCTGCAGGGACAGACATCAGCTCAATGTGATCCTGTCTTGTAATAAACGGGATCAGAAACAGATGTAAAATGATTAGCATAATAAAAACTAATGTTGTTTTGTTGTTAAGTCTCCAATAAAAGGTTTTTTTTTTCTGAAAATTGTTTTTGCTTTAGTCCATAAATGCAAATATGCTAACAATCAATGAATATGATAATTAAATCCATTCAACTCTAAGCAGCTGTCTCGTATTGTTTAGGCAAACAGGAAAAAATCATAATGTATACCTTAATAACAAAACTACAGATCAGATGATCAGAAAGCCAGGGAGGACAGGAAAATAAAAATTCCAGTTGGGTGTATGGAGAAAACATTAGGGAATCCATTCCTGGACGGGTTTATCCATTCCCGGGAATTCAGGAATCCCGCATGTCATTCCCGGGAATCCCGGGCTCCCGGGGATGACACACTGCATGGGCATCTCACATGTGAACGGTTTTAGAATGACCAACACTTATTTTTAATAAAACTACTGCAATATGTTGACACACATATTGACTACAAGCAGTTCATGCTGTCATATAAGTACATGTATCTTTAGTTGCAGTAATAAGAGCGTAGAAAGCACAACGTGTCCAGCGTGCAGTTGTCCAGGCAAGAGCGCACCTTCGTGCAGAGTACGCCAGCCGCTGAGAAAGCACGCTCTGTCTCCATTGAAGTAGATGGCACAGTCATCAGATACTGATAGACTTGTTCTAAACAACGCCCGCGCTTGCCGTTGCGCTGAAACACCGCCATTTCAGCTTTTACTGATGCATTCAGTTTCTTGTCATCATTCTGTGATGGCAAGTTTCTTGGCACAGATAATGTGGATGCAACAGACTGACACATTGCAATTTCAAGTTGCTTTTCAAAGCTGTTGCCTGATTAAGTGCAAGCTGCAGAAATGGTGCCACCTTAATTATTTTCAACTATAACTCTGTTATTTCTTGATCGATTTTTACACTTTTACGCGCTATATATGCAAGCTTGGCTGTTCCCGTTTTCCCAGGAATTACAGCAGTCCCAGGAATGAATAATGTCCGGGAATCCCAGTAATCGGGAGCCCGGGAATGGATTCCCTAGAAAACATGGTGGGGCTATAAGACCAAAAGACCACCCGGGCCTGTCTGGGTGTTGCAGATTAGTTTACTGCTTCTTATTTAGACTGCAAAAGGTCATTTCAGCTTGTATATTTTGCTTACAGTATTTTCCTCTTTTACTCTGCAGAAGTAAGTCTGAGCAATTTAAAGAGCTGTAGAGTCTGGTGTGCATGTCCATGGCTCCAGGCTGAAGGTGCTGCCTTTAAAAACAGTGGTGCGAAAACCTGAGCAAACTGCTATCATTGTCATACACACCAATGTGACAAAATTTTTAATACACAAAAATGTTCTTTTGATGAAGCAAATAAAAAATGAAAAACACTCCAACTATCAAAACATTCAACCCAATCCCAGGACACACTTGAATGTTATGCCATGCATACATGCATAAGTTGTTTAAAAAAGAACAGTATTTATTTTGGCACAATTACAATCAGCAACAAAACTAACAAAAAAACCTTTTCGTTCATTTAAATAATTTTATATTCCTTGTGCACCTTTCTCATAATTTCAGACTTTTAACTGTTTTAATGTAAGTGAGATTTAGCTTGTATTGTAACCCTTCAATCTAAATGTCAATCTGTACCCATGGTTCTGAATTATATTTAATTTGATATTTGGAGGAGTTGCCAAAAAGATAGTTTTCTTTAAGATACCTGCTGCTCCACGTTAAGAGTATAAAATTAAACAAAGGTCTGAAATCTGGATATACGTAGGGACGAAGATAATTAGAGGGGAATCACAGCTCCAGAGTCCTTCAATCAAATCCCAGCCCAGATGTTATCTGTGTCTCCTGAGGATGTGAATGATTAAATGTTCGTTACTGACTATAGGAATTTCTTTTGTCTAGAAATACTAAATGAATATTCATTTTTTGGGGGATTTATTAAGTAAGTAAACACATTCAGGTTCTGGAAGGGGAAATATATCATTTATTAACTTCCTCTAAAACCGTATTGGTGGTGGCTTCGTCCTAAATGAAATGGATTTCTACTTGATATTCTAAGCGCCTAGCATGTACCCCTTTAGTTCAGTGTTGTGCAAATCGCTACCTTAATGCCTTTTGTCGCAACTCTAAATGTGATTTGTATTCCCTCAGTGCTCATGCTGCAAGGTTATAAGGATTCCCCATCTGCTAAAAGGTCATTTAACCTCACTGACAGTCTAATCTTAGAAAAGCTTTCCTTGAGAAATCTGTTTATTATGAAGAAATGAGAAAATGTTCCCCTGAATGCTTTGCCTTTTTCAATTTACAATGTCTTTCTTGATTCATGTTTATCTAATTCCACACTGTCCAGTAAAATGAGCAGACGAGCAGTTTGAGCAATGAAAATCTAAGGGTATGTATAACTCTTTATTCCTTACCTGCTCTTTGTCCACGCTTGGAAAATAAACCTCTTATGGCAAAACCTCTCATGTTAAATATAATGAGAAATGATATGACAAAGATGAACAGATATTAGCATATATTTCAGGAGAGAGACTTTGGTTAGTGAATTTCCACATACTAATTATCACTACGAATTCACTCACAGTCAGGGATGAATGCTTTACTACTTTCACATGGAAATGAGTTAATGGTAGAAACACAGAAAATAAATTAAGTTCTCTGAAAAGAGAAAAAACATGTTTGTCTTGTGTTCCCTGAATCTTGTCGATTTGCAAGAGACTCAATTTAATTTATGCTCCTGTGTCCCTGTGTTGAATAACAAATCAAAATAAGGACACAAAGAAGATAAGAAAAACGTATTTGCATGATGTCCTGAAAGAGATGTTGTTTTCTACTTAGCTAATAGCTCATCTGTTTCAATCTCTCATATACATTCTTTTTAAGAGCTGTGAAGCTAATCTGCTTCAATGAGATTATTCAATAGTTTGTTCGATATTCTCATATTTTTCTATGTAAACAAGTGCATTCTGATTTCTGTGTTAAGCGTGTTTCCCCAAATATATGAATCACTAATGACATGGAGGAGGCAAGTGGAACAACCAAAATGAAGCCAGTAGGCAAACAGAGCTTTAAAGAGGGGTTATTTATTAAAACAAAACAAATAATTTCATTAACCCTGAAGAAAACAAAACACAAAATCAATCAGACAGCTAATACTTCTCCTATATACTGTAGCATGATTATGTTTTCAAAGATTTAATAATTTAGGTGCACCTATAGCAAATCAATACTACTAGGTAATCATCTCCATCAGTCCCTATACACATACATTCTATTTTACTGCACAGACTAGAAAATGATGTTGGGCTTACAGGCACCGTGCTCGCTTGGTTTAGTTCTTATTTATCAAATCGATTCCAATATGTACAGAAATGTGCTGACAGTACTCCATCATTATACACAGAAGTTCAATATGGTGTCCCTCAGGGCTCAGTACTGGGACCTTTACTGTTTTCACTTTACATGCTTCCACTAGGATCTCTCATTAGGAAACATAATGTTAATTTTCACTCATATGTAGATGACAACCAGTTATACCTTTCATTTAAATCAAATGAAGTTTCTCCAATGTTGTCTTTAATTAGTTGTGTTAGTGAATTAAAGGAGTGGATGAAAGAGAACTACTTGTCTTTAAACACTGATAAAACAGAGATGTTAATTGTTGGAGGGAATGATGCTGATCATAACAATATTTTGTCATCATTTAACTCAGTTGGAATCCCCATTTAATTTTACTGAATCAGCCCGCAATCTAGGAGTTATCTTTGACTCTAGGATGTCATTTAAAGCACATATTACAAAGTTGTCCAAAACATGTTTCTTCCATCTTAAAAATGTTAGGAAATTAAGGCGCTTTCTAAATAAACAGGATTCTGAGATATTAATTCATGCATTTATTTCTAGTAGGATTGACTACTGCAATGCGGTGTTCACTGGATGTTCAAACTGTTCTCTATATAGCCTCCAGTTAATACAAAATGCGGCTGCAAGAATTATTACAAGAACAAGAAAATATGAACACATAACTCCAGTTCTTAAATCCTTACACTGACTCCCGGTTAAGTTTAGGGCAGATTTCAAAATCCTCCTTTTAACATATAAAGCATTAAATGGCCAAGGTCCGGCTTACTTGTCTGAACTTATCAGACAAACCAGAGCGCACATTAAGATCTCAAGATGCCGGTCTGCTTATGGTTCCAAGGAGTAATCAAATAACAATGGGAGGTCGAGCTTTTATTTACAGGGCCCCTAAACTGTGGAATGGTCTGCCTGCTACTATAGGAGATGCCCCTTCGGTCTCAGCTTTTAAATCCCGGCTGAAAACTCACTACTTCAGTTTAGCATATCCTGACTAGAGCTGCTGATTAACTGTACAGACTGCATCTCTGTTGTTAGTCATTAGCACTAAAACATAAGTAACATGATAGTTATAATTGGATACTAACCCTCACCTATTCTGTTTCTCTTCTCGGTACTCAAATGTGGCACTTGGTGCAACGGCCCACCTGTCAAGTTGTTTTGCCTGCATAAGGTAAAGTCATCCCTGATGGAGGATCTCAGGAATTGTGGGAAAGAGGGGTCCTTTCATCGGATTGGCTGGCATGGAATGGCCAAATGGGGGAGGCCGCTTGATGGTTGAGGTCTCCAGGACTCTAAATATATCCAAATCATATTATGTGATATCATCTACTGTTAAATTCTGCTCCGTACTTCTAAAATTTTTATTTTTATACTGTATTGAGGATTTGTTCTATTCTGTGTATTGTATTGTATTGTATTGTATTGACCCCCTTCTTTTGACATCCACTGCATGCCCAACCTACCTGGAAAGGTGTCTCTCTTTGAACTGCCTTTCCCAAGGTTTCTTCCATTTTTTCCTACAAAGTTTTTTATTTTTGGGAGTTTTTCCTTGTCTTCTTAGAGAGTCAAGGCTGGGGGGCTGTCAAGAGGCAGGGTGGCACTTCTTGTGTGATTTTGGGCTATACAAAAATAAATTGTATTGTATTGTATTGTATACAAATGCAAAAAAGATACACTTATTTAAACTGTTTGGTTCAGTAAAAATGAATGCTCATAACACATCTTGTTCCATGATGCACCATGTTTCTCTCCGTATTCACCATCTGCTTGTTAAATTACAGTAATAATTTGCACTATGGCACAGATTCAAGTACCAGTCTGCTAGAGTGCTGTAGTAGTAGTCCCTGTGCAACCTCTTTACAGAGAAAAGTCATCTGTCGTTGATATTATGTGTGCTTCCTCAAATCATTTTGATTCATTCTTGAGTTACAACTTATCTCATTTTCAACTATCAGATCTAAGAAATATAAAATAGCCTTTATTTTTTTTGGTAGGAAAGCTCTTTTAGAATCACATATGAAATTGCTTTAGTTTAGGCTTTCTTTTTTGTCATCTGCAACAGCTCTGTCCATAATTCCTGACAGAATTTGAGATTAAGAAACTGATTAATTCCCACTAAATGTGTTCTCACGTATAATATTTAGTTCATTGGTACGGTTATGGTACAGTATGCTAGACAATTCTTAGATTCCAACCAAGCAGTTTTATAATGATGGCATGTTTGATGCTTGTCCTTGTTTCCATGTTTAAATTTTTACTGTTAGGAGAATGTCACTATTCCATGCATTTGTTTTTTCATGAGCTCCACCATTTTGTGTGTTTGTTTAAATGCACACTGCCATTTTTTGTATATATAAATGACATGGTTGTGTTCACTATGATGCTGCAAGGTTGCTAGACAGATGACACACATACTATGAGACCTGTGACATCCTGGTGTCTCATCTCTATGTATATAAAATCCAACGTCTATCTGTCTGTCTCTCTGTCTTTATGTCCATTTTTCACTAGAGAACTACTTAACGGATTTAGATTGGGGTTTTTTCTATAATTTGCTTGAACATTCAGGTTGATTTTGCGACTTCTCTCATCGCGCCAAGTATCATAGTTTGGTTTATTCGCACAAATTCAAGAGACAGGCTGCAGGCCGAGGGGAGGGGGAGGCGGGACCTCAGGAGTAGGGAGCCAGGTGGGGCCCTCCTCACTCATGCACCAGCCTCCGTTCGAGTCACTCTACCTCTCGCCACATGTTGGAGCGTGCCTTGCCTTTGCTTAGCTAGCGATACCTGTTGGTTCAGCAGACATTATCATCTAGAGATCGTTAAAGAGTAACGTTTGATGTTTTTGAGAGAGAGATCACAGCTATGTGTGTTTTAGAGGGTACCTGCTCATTGGCAGAGATATCACGGCCACTTGCTCTTGTCCCCATGCAGGGGACGCTGTCCCGTCAGAGCTAAACATGATCAGATACTCTGGCATTGTTTGACATTGGAGCATACCTACCTTCCGCTTGGCCAGAGATACCTTACCAACTTTTTACATTTTTGGCAAAGAGATCACAACTACATTCTCACCCCTAATAGCAAAATCAAAAATATTGCATATCAAGAGGCCCTCAGATATGAAAGCTATCAATAAAAATTCTTCTCAATACGAATTATTACATTTTAAATTAAAATTTTAAAGTTTGTCCTGTTTCACTAATACATGGGTGGAGCCAAGGGGGACAGCTAGTAATATTATAATTATTATAACTTAGCAAGAACACTTTTGTGAGCACAGTTTTTACTTTGATCTTGTGGTTATTAATCTGGTTGTATTACCGACTTGTATTTTGTGATCAAACTTAAATTTTTATCAGTGATTTATTGGACTTAAGTGTTATTTATGTCTAAAAACCCTATTGTAATGTCCCTTAAATCTCTGCTCAGTTAACAACTTTGGCCCAAGTAGACTTTCATGGAAAACTACGGGCAGTTACGTCAGCAATTCAATCAGCATTCTCTATTTCTCAACAGTTTCTCAACAAATTTCTGCAGCCTACTAAGATGTGTTAGACTAGATTATTAGTAGATGGTGATTTCTTCATCTTATATTTACTGGCAGAATACGTTTTGTCAAAATGGATGTCTCCCAAAGTTTATATATTTCTCAGATACCCCTTTATATATTAATGTTATCATTTTAAATAGACACAAATATAACCAAGTCAATTTACAGCATACATCACCATCTGTCATTCAATATCCAGTTATGTACACATTTGTCAATTTTTTGTAAGGGATTTAAGTAATCCAATATCTCCAATTGAAACATATTGTACAGGTCAGAATAACATAAAAATGGTAAACAAATCAAAAAATATGCAAAAAATGAAGTAATGATATTGAAAGAAAATAACATAAAATTAAATTATTTGCAAAAGGGGACTAATATGAAACTATGGCTATTCATCTACACTTCGGGAGAAATGGTGACATATGTTAGCGTCAAGCACATGCATGCAGTACACAACAGAGCTTGTGAGATACACTTTATGGATTTTCTTGTAATTAAGTGAAAATTAACCAAGGGCTGATTTGATTAATGATTGTGGTTGTTTTCTACCATCTGTCTCAACATAAACTCACTATGTGCCTGACTGAGTTTGCGTGGATTTCACAGCTGTTAATGAAACTGTTGCCTAACCACACCCTGGTGAACTGCTTGAGACTTAATCTCAGATTTGTTTGACACTGGGCTGGCTGGCGGGATTGGGAATATAGCCAGCTCCTTAAGGCCCATCTCAATTGCTGGGATGTGTGGATGGAGCATCAATTTATTATTACATATGTGATTTACAAAACCATGCTCTCTTTTGTTAGTAAATTGTTGAGAGAGGACATTCGACCTTACTCAGAATGCAATGATAAGCAATCATACTCTACAAGCCACATCCGTTTGGATAAGAGGGACCCCCACATATACTTGAATAGTTTTCTCAATGATGTGAATACAGACTTCCCCTGAATTATAAACAACCACTATATGAACATTCAAACATATGCAGAAGGTCTTCTAATACTCTTTTTGGTCTTACAAACCACAATAGAAATGAATATTTGCAGTGACAAAGCACTGAAACATCATCATCTTTGCAGTCATTAGAAGTACACCTCACTGGTGAAGGGTGTAAAGCTGGACATTTGTGATGTGCCATCCCAGCCTTTTTCACAGCTGATACTGCATTCAGAGACTGTCCTCGTGGCAGCCAACCAAACAGGGAAGGGCCGAGTCTACAGGCTGCAGCAAGGTGTAGCTTGCATGTCTTCTTGCATAATCTTGTTCCCAAAAAATTCAAGAAAAAGTTGAGAAAGCCCAGGAATGATCACAATAGCATTTCTTAGTGTTTGCAACTTGAAGTCATAAAACTTAGATAAACAGCTTTTTTAAAAAGGACTTAATGGAAAGCAATGTCTTACTAGTGTTTGTTTTGATGACTGTAAGTGCCATGGTGGATGGACTGGGTGTCCTGACTGGGATGGAAAATGAATCCTTGCCTGGCCAGAAAGCCATAATGGAAGGACACCTTGGAAGGAGGTGCATCCCAGTTGGGATGGTTATTGATTCCTATCTCAATTGAGATAAAAGAATGATGGATGGACTATGGGATTCTGAGCAATTTTTCCCCCAGTATGAGAGGTGGCAGTGCTCCTCTGGTTTGGTTCCACCCTGGACACCCACTGGGACCAGCAGTTTCAAAGGAAAACCCTGTTGGGATCCTTGGATGCCACCAGGGGGTGCTGTGGGGAATATAGTTCCTATAGTTTGGGAAGTTTCCATATACCCTGGTACTGCTTCCATTATGTGAGGCTGTGGCTCTGGAAGTACTCCCAGGTCTATCATAAAAGGAAGCCATTTCGCTCCAAGGGTTGAGTTTGAGTCGGGATGCAGAGGGCGAAGCTCACCTGGAGGACTGAAAGGAGGTATTGTGGATTGATGATTGTGATGTGGACTTTGGAAAAGGTATTGTGAATAAAAAAACATTTATTTGCACCTGGGACTTCTTAGTGTGGTTGTGTCTGGGTTTTCGGGGCTTGGTGGCACCCCCTGGAGGTCACAAGACTAATGTTATTATACTATATCTATCACTTTTTGGATATTTTGGGTTTAAATAAACAAAAATTAAATACTTTAAAAGGTTTTATTTTAAAATTAGGAAATGTGGTGTTTATGTTCTGGAAATTCATCTTACGAAAGGGTTTTTCAGGAGTGAATTGGCTTTATACAACTTTGGAGGTCTATATATAGAACTGAACTTCACTGGCCCTCCAGCACAAATCAAGAAAACCAGAAATCTACAATCTGAAATTCTCTTATCATTACTTTTATCTTTTCAAGCTGCCAAACCTAAACTCATTGTTGATCATTATATGTATTCTGATATAATTTGCTCTTGTTATCTCATCTTGGCTGCTTCACCAGAGTCTAGACTAAATACCGCCAACAGAGAGACAGAAGTCATTGTGTTTATTACCTCTGGGTTGGATGATAACAACTCCCCAAGACACGAAGGCAGCTGCTGGTACAGAATGCTATATGAAATGTTGTGACAGGCTGGAATAATAACATTTCATCAACAATAATAAAACTAGATAAAATGATACTGTACAGGGTAATGCTTTTAAAGGTGATAATTCATCATTTTTGACATATGAGCTCAATATAACACTAAACAGGAGTGTGTTTACAGTGTATCTGTTACTTGCTTAGACAGATATAATTTAATAAGCCAACCACTTGATCCCCAAATAAACTCATTCAATGTCAACACGCCTCTCCAGCTCATGACTGTAATGTGATGTGTTTTAACTCTAGCATCAGAACAATTTTTTTTCTCAAATTATTTCAGCTGCTTAAAATTTTGACATATTTTCTGTTATATGCAGTGAATTCAGAAAATATTCAGACCCCTTCACTATCTGCACACTTCATTGTGTGGTACAAAACTGGTACACTCTGATGTCCTTATCTTCTAATGCAGTTGTCCATTTGTGTCTTCCTCTTCTTTTTATATCCCAATTAGATCCAGTTTGCCCTCTTCTTTCAAGACAGTAATAGGTACCTATGTATGAAATCCTCTGTTTCTTGGCAATCTGTCACATGGAATATCCTTTGTTCTGCAAAGAAGATAGACTGACATGTTTCTTGAAAAAGCTGCTTCATTTTGGTCATTTTTTTAACCTTGAACTAAACTTTAGGAATTTCCAGTATCTTGTAACCCAAGTGAACAGAAGAACAGGCCTCAGCGGTCAAATGTAATGACAAAGTTTCTCTAATAACCGATTTGCAGTCAAACATGACTCATTAAGGATACACTACTCTATTTATAATCAGGCAAGCAGAAATAGTGGCCTTTACAAGGACCGTAAGGAAGCATCCATTAGTTCATTAACTTATCTGATGAATTGATTTTAAGGTTTTAAGAAGGCAAAGCCTATTCATATTGTCAAAGGACCAAGGCAGAACCCAGTCTAAGATGCAATCCATGAAATGTCCTGCTAAAAATTGAAACAGACTGAGAAGTTACAATTGAAAAGGAATAATATAATACATTTCTTTAAATTACAGTGAAAATAAAACAAGGAATGAATGAATGACCAAACATAAAATTGAAAATACAAAAGAAATTGAAAGAAAAAAATGAGTTATATGGTATAGGTGAAGGTCCTAAAATAACTGATTACAGGTGAAGTATCACAACTGACAGATGTACAATCTGCACTTTTCATTGACAGTTGCTACTTTGGGACTTTTTAATCAGCAGTCTTCGGCTGGATATTTGTTGATCTGTTCTTAAATTTAAACATTTTGAGAACATCACAGAATCACATTGTTAAAGCACCTGGCAGGTCCAGTCCATTGTGTCTGTCACTGTGGTGCTTTTTCACTTTAGTCTCCCTAAGCCCCTTATCTTTTGAAAAAGTGAATCTCGGTGATCTTTATATCCCTGTTAATTCAATGCAATGAAAAAATTAGCACACGAAATATAAACAGCATAAAAACAATTAACGTTATGAAAAAAAACCTCAATGTATTAGGACCTTATGAGAAGAACCTGAATGCAACAGTAAATGTGGCTGAAATAGCCAGTTCTTTAACTTAAATGTTTTTTGCACACATTGAAAAGGGGACGACACATTACAAATACACTAGCAGACTAGCAAAAGATGGTTATATATGTCCTAGGAAGCAGTATTTCTGGACATATTTAATTTTTATTCTGAGTGTCATTCATTTTGCAAACATGTGACATTTGCAATACAGGTGGTTGCCATTATTTCATAAATAAGTCAATATATGACAGTTTATAATGTTATCAATGACAGCTGCTTCAGTCTTTCATCCTCTTTGAAAGCTTTTATGTCCATATTGTTACTGCACACCTTGAATAAGAACTGATTTGCTTCATCGTACATTTTTAAGGCTATAGTATATTTCATCTTCATTACTTCTGAATTCCATTTGTGATATGAAATCAAGAATAATGTTAACTTCAAGAAAGGCTGGATTTTATGCAATGTAAGTAGGAAACAGTTGCTGATGACTATTATAAAAATATTAAGAAAAATAAAGAGAAATATGTGTGCTGCTTTGGCTTCTCTGACAAAAATTATTTCTGTAGTCGCCATGGTGCAGTGGATTATGGTGATGCCATACAACTCCTAGGTTCAAATCCAGTCCAGCACTCTTCTGATTTATCTGTGTTTGTCCAGTATTCGTTTTCTCTACACACTTCAGTTTCTCCTCACTTCCCAGTGATTTGTATGTTACATTCATTTTCAGCTCTTCATTGGCCCTGGTGACAGAATATGTAAATGTGTCTTTTGGATGGACTGACACTCAATTCAAGTCGGATTCTTGCCTTGCTGGTATAATTGTTTGCAACCCTGAAATGGAGGAGGTATGTTCTGACAATAGATAAAAGGATCTGCATCAGAAATCAATTTTGCCTTCTTTAAAGTTTTTTATATATACTGTATATACATACATATATATACAGCCACCTGTATAATATTCCCTGGCTGCGAAAGGATAATTTTTCAGCACTGATGTGCTCAGAATGGAGTCCAAAAAAAACTGATGAGATTTTTAGGATATGGCGATTTTAAAGGCCAGAAAGGGAAGTGAAGTCATCAAGGGCAGAAGCAGAAGAGTCCTCTTCCATAGGCTTGGATCCGTCATCAGAAGGGAAGTGATGTTATCAGGGTCAGGCGGAATATCCCGTGAAAAGTCTGCAGGAAAGCAAGAAAAACGGTCAGTGCACCCCGCCACCCCCTGGTCTGGCATGGAATAATTCTCATTTAGACCCTTTAGCTGCCTCCCATGTACATGTGTGTAACAATATACAGTATATATATATATAGTCAATATATTGTCACAAAAATGACCAAAAGACATTGAGAAGATTTGGGGCAGCCAACTGTATAATTTTTCCCGGCTGCAAAATTGATGAAAGAGAACAGACATGTTCACACGACTGAGTCCAAAACAGAACTGATTAACTGGAAGCAAGATGGCGGTTTTAAAGACCAGTAGAGGAAGTGATGTCATCAGGGCGTCGTTGGCTGCCCCAGAACCGGGTGGGATATCCCGAGAATGGTTTGCAAGGGATTGAGAGAGAGAATTAGTATATTTCACCACCCCCTGGTCCGGCATGGAATTACATCTATTCTGGCCCTTTAGTTGTCCCCTAAACACGTGTGCGTGACAATATATATACAGTATACTAGCCATCCCCCGTGGCTCCGCCCATGTACAGTGGTGTGAAAAACTATTTGCCCCCTTCCTGATTTCTTATTCTTTTGCATGTTTGTCACACAAAATGTTTCTGATCATCAAACACATTTAACCATTAGTCAAATATAACACAAGTAAACACAAAATGCAGTTTGTAAATGGTGGTTTTTATTATTTAGGGAGAAAAAAAAATCCAAACCTACATGGCCCTGTGTGAAAAAGTAATTGCCCCCTGAACCTAATAACTGGTTGGGCCACCCTTAGCAGCAATAACTGCAATCAAGCGTTTGCGATAACTTGCAATGAGTCTTTTACAACGCTCTGGAGGAATTTTGGCCCACTCATCTTTGCAAAATTGTTGTAATTCAGCTTTATTTGAGGGTTTTCTAGCATGAACCGCCTTTTTAAGGTCATGCCATAGCATCTCAATTGGATTCAGGTCAGGACTTTGACTAGGCCACTCCAAAGTCTTCATTTTGTTTTTCTTCAGCCATTCAGAGGTGGATTTGCTGGTGTGTTTTGGGTCAGTGTCCTGTTGCAGCACCCAAGATCGCTTCAGCTTGAGTTGACGAACAGATGGCCGGACATTCTCCTTCAGGATTTTTTGGTAGACAGTAGAATTCATGGTTCCATCTATCACAGCAAGCCTTCCAGGTCCTGAAGCAGCAAAACAACCCCAGACCATCACACTACCACCACCATATTTTACTGTTGGTATGATGTTCTTTTTCTGAAATGCTGTGTTCCTTTTACGCCAGATGTAACGGGACATTTGCCTTCCAAAAAGTTCAACTTTTGTCTCATCAGTCCACAAGGTATTTTCCCAAAAGTCTTGGCAATCATTGAGATGTTTCTTAGCAAAATTGAGACGAGCCCTAATGTTCTTTTTGCTTAACAGTGGTTTGCGTCTTGGAAATCTGCCATGCAGGCCGTTTTTGCCCAGTCTCTTTCTTATGGTGGAGTCGTGAACACTGACCTTAATTGAGGCAAGTGAGGCCTGCAGTTCTTTAGACGTTGTCCTGGGGTCTTTTGTGACCTCTCGGATGAGTCGTCTCTGCGCTCTTGGGGTAATTTTGGTCAGCTGGCCACTCCTGGGAAGGTTCACCACTGTTCCATGTTTTTGCCATTTGTGGATAATGGCTCTCACTGTGGTTCGCTGGAGTCCCAAAGCTTTAGAAATGGCTTTATAACCTTTACCAGACTGATAGATCTCAATTACTTCTGTTCTCATTTGTTCCTGAATTTCTTTGGATCTTGGCATGATGTCTAGCTTTTGAGGTGCTTTTGGTCTACTTCTCTGTGTCAGGCAGCTCCTATTTAAGTGATTTCTTGATTGAAACAGGTGTGGCAGTAATCAGGCCTGGGGGTGGCTACGGAAATTGAACTCAGGTGTGATACACCACAGTTAGGTTATTTTTTAACAAGGGGGCAATTACTTTTTCACACAGGGCCATGTAGGTTTGGATTTTTTTTCTCCCTAAATAATAAAAACCATCATTTAAAAACTGCATTTTGTGTTTACTTGTGTTATATTTGACTAATGGTTAAATGTGTTTGATGATCAGAAACATTTTGTGTGACAAACATGCAAAAGAATAAGAAATCAGGAAGGGGGCAAATAGTTTTTCACACCACTGTATGTAGTAGTGAAGCAGGACAGTGAGGAGGTCCCCACCTGGCTCCCCACTCCTGACGCCACGCTTTCTCCTCCCCTCGGCCCGCAGTCTCTGTCTCGGAATAGTGCAAATGTATCACTCCTGCAAGCGAACTATAATTATTAGTGCAAAGAGAGAAGTCGCAAAATCAACTGGAATGTTCAAGCGTATAATACAAAAAAACCTCGCCACCCTCATCTCTCTCTCTCTCTCTCTTCTCACTCTGATCACCTAACTCCTGAGTATACTCAGCGGAGCTGAAACAACAGTGACAGTGGCCAAAAACGACTCCAGTCCCAGCCACCTGTCCATCAGTGTCCGCCAGGATACATTGAACTTGACTCCCTCCTCCTGTCACTCGGTAGTATTTGGCATGAGCAATCCGGTCCTCTGAAATGCTACTCACACAGCTCCATCCCTGACTGCTTTGCCGACTGCACTGGCTCTCAGCCATTTCTTTTCTCTCTCTCTCTCTTTCTACATCGATTCTACTTTCTCAATTTCATTTTCTTTCAGCTTGTTTAGCTCTGCTTTTCTATCCTACTCAGGCTCTCTTTATACTAATGGGTGCAAGTGCTTTCATTAAAAACCCAAGGCCATGGAGTCTGAGATCTACCATTTTTATTTAAAACAAGCATGCACTGCCACAGACCCTAACGTGCTTTACCACACAGGTCCATAAAGACATGGTTTGATGAGTTTGGTGTAGAGGAATGGCCCACACAGAGCCCTGATTTCAATCCTATTGATTATGTGTTAGGTCCTGTCATCCAATATCTGCACCTGACCTCACAGATGCTCTTTTGGCTGAATTGACACAAATTCCTATATACAGATACCAAAATCTTCTGGAACTCCTTCCAGATGAGTGGAGACAAATGTTGGGGAATTCCATATTATTCCCAATGGTTTTGGAATGAGATGACTGACTAATATATTTGTAATGATCACGTGTCCACAAAATCTGGGCCATGTACTGTATGTTTATGGGTTTAATGTAAGATTACAAGTTATGGGCCACCTGCTAGTCCTTCATGATACTGTGTAGAAAAGTTTATGTTTAATAAGCTGTGGCATTGCCAGTGCTCATATGAATGTTGTGAAGGGGTTTATTCTTGATAAATAGTCATGGACTGAACCTACCATTTTTGTAGCTAAGTAGTAAAACATTTCATGAGAACTAAGAGAACCACAGACAGAAAAGTGACTGGGGAAATGATGCTTACCAAAAATGACATATTGAAAGAGAAAAACCTAAATGAGGTAGAAATATACTAAGTTGCCTTAGACTGAGATTTGATGCCCCTACTGCTCAGCCAGACCCTGATGCAATTTCACCGATTTTAATTGGACTTTACCTCTACAATACAGAGAGCAGATGGCCACTCAGATATTTTATATTAGCCATAAGGAAATAATGACCCAACCATACAGGAATGACACACCAAGGTAGTTTGCATAATTATTATCTTGTCCTCTCATTTATTCGAACTGGTGCCCATGAGGTTTCTAATTCAAATTGATTTAGGGTATTGGAGGAAATAAACTATGACAAAATAATTTTTATAAGAAGATAATAGACTTTTATATTCGGTTTTCTTTTATTGACTAACTAAAAAGATTACAATATGCAAGCTTTCGAGGCAACTACTCAGGCCCCTTCTCTACATTCATAATGGCTAACACTGTACAACACCCTAGTACTACAGATATTCAGTTTTCCTAATTCTCATGATCACAATTTATGATAAAGAAATAATTTTGTCTGATGACACTGTTTTCTGTACCCATCTGCAATTTACCTCACTGTTAAAAAAAGCGTACTGTATGTATTGGTCTCCATGTTGTTTGTTTGGCCTTTTATTTTTCATTGAATTCAGAGGATGCATTCTGTTTGTGCCATGATTCATTATTTTGGTCTTGTCACATTCATTTCTGCAAAAATATGTTTAAGTTTATCAATACACTCTAAGGTGAGTGACTGACTGCATGAATTTTGTTCTTTAAAGTTGTCAGTGAGTGCTGTAAAATAGAAAGGCTTCTCTTTATTATGAAAAAAAATCTTGGAAGGAGACGAGGAGTGATTTTCTCAAAGAGACACTTACATGTCTCGCAAGACAAATCTTTGTGCCAAGAGATTTAACCATGCCGGAAATAAAAGACAAAGAGTAGGTGACAAAGTAGAATGTTGTACATAATTCAAAAATGTTGGCAAGGTACACATGCAGAGCAGGTTAGAGATAATGGAAGTACGAAAATTCGAAAGTCTCAAAAAAAGGATAGCTAAGATCGCATTAGCACAAACAAACAAAAATTATTACTCGGTGAAATAACGGGACAGCAAAAAGAGATTGAATATATTGTTCGGATTTAAACTTTAAGTCAGAGACTTGTAGATCATCTAATTCTTTTTGCCAGCAAGAATGAAAAGATTCCAAAAACGTTGTTGCGGTATGAAGTCCCATGAGATGGAAACTTTTAACATGAGATTCTTTCAAGTCACACCATACTTACAACCTTTGGAAGCAAGTCCTGCGAGACGGTGACGTTTGCTATTAGTCTTACAACCTTTGGAAGCAAGTCCTGCAAGATGGTGACGTTTGCCATTAGATTCTTCCAACCGTTTTCAAACAAGACCACGGTCATCTAACCTCAGTCGTGTGAATGCTTTTGTCAGACACAGTTCCTGCACTCTCAGCTCTTTATATAGTTTATTAGGACAATAATTTTATATGTTCCAAATGACACGTCAAGGACTAAGCAAAGAAGAAAGAGCATGGACAAACATTCGAAAAAGTTGTTTTGAACTATGACACACAATAGTCTGCGACTTTAATTTTCATTTAGATAATCAGTGTGACCAAAAAGTAAAAGAATTTATGAACCTCCTGGACTCTTTTGATTTGAGACAGCTCGTTAATCAGCCTACACATAAAGCAGGTCATACGTTAGACTTAGTGATTACTAAAGGACTAAAAGTTGATATTAAGCAGGTCATTGATATTGGTCTATCAGACTATTTTCTTCTACTTTTTAATATAGAAATAATGATAGAAAACACTCATGAGAAGCATATTGTTAAAAAACGCTTCTTTGACTCATCAGCAGCTTTAAAACTTACAAACATTCTAAGCAATCAGTCCATTTATAGTGCCAACTATAATAGCGAGGATAATGGAAATAATAAGGTGGAAAGATTTAATACTAAAGTGAGAGCTGCTGTTGACATAGTTGCACCTGTAAAGACAGTTAAAAAATCTTCTAGCATTGTTATACCATGGAAGACCCAAACAGTGTCTGATTTAAAGTGAACATGCCATAGAGCTGAGCGTAAATGGAGGAAGACTAAACTAACTATCCACTATGAAATATTAAAAGTTAAAATAACAGAATACAATAACACAGTCTGTCTTGAGAGGCGCTGCTATTTCTCTAAGATTATAAATAACAATGCTAATAATTATTCTTGACGATTGATCGTCTGCTAAACCCAGGTAACTCAAAGGAATGCCTCCTAAGTACTTCCAGTAAAACCTGTGAGGCTATTGCTGTATTTTTCAATCAAAAAATTAATGATATTAGAAATAACATAGTATATCTCCCCAACACTAAGGATAATCCTAAACCCCAGCATTCCGTTATAAACAAATTAAACTCTTTCACTAGGATAGATTTACCTGATTTACATAAAATAATTTCTCAACTGAAACTCTCCACCTGCGTCCTTGACCCAATACCAACAAATTTTTTCAAAGAAGTATTGGACGTGCTAATTGATAATATTCTTGACATAGTAAATTCGTCATTAGATACGGGGGTCTTCCCACACTGTCTTAAGACTGCTGTAGTTAAAAGCCTACTTAAGAAAAATAATCTTGACTCCTCTGCTCTTGAAAACTTTAGACCCATCTCTAACCTGCCTTTCTTAAGTAAAATTCTAGAGAAGGCAGTCATTATGCAGTTAAATGAGCACCTCAATAAACATGCTATTCTTGATAAATTTCAGTCAGGTTTTACAACAAATCACAGCACAGAAACTGCACTCGTTAAAGTAGTAAATGACTTGCGGGTAAATGCAGACAGAGGCCATTTATCTGTTCTCATCCTCTTAGATCTGAGTGCCGCATTTGACACCATTGATCATAATATTCTTAGAAATCGCCTTAGTCAACGGGTGGGCCTCTCTGGCAGTGTCTTAAATTGGTTTGAATCCTACCTGGCAGGGAGAAAATTATTTGTTAGTTGTGGTAATTATAATTCAAAGACACATGATATCCTATAGGGCGGCACGGTGGCGCAGTGGGTAGCGCTGCTGCCTCGCAGTTGGGAGATCTGGGGACCTGGGTTCGATTCCCGGGTCCTCCCTGCGTGGAATTTGCATGTTCTCCCTGTGCCTGTGTGGGTTTCCTCCGGGCGCTCCGGTTTCCTCCCACAGTCCAAAGACATGCAGGTTAGGTGGATTGGTGATTCTAAATTGGCCCTAGTGTGTGCTTGGTGTGTGGGTGTGTTTGTGTATGTCCTGCGGTGGGTTGGCACCCTGCCCAGGATTGTTTCCTGCCTTGTGCCCTGTGTTGGCTGGGATTGGCTCCAGCAGACCCCTGTGACCCTGTGTTCGGATTCAGCGGGTTGGAAAATGGATGGATGGATGGATGATATCCTATATGGTGTTCCACAAGGCTCTATCCTGGGTCCGCTGCTTTTCTCAATCTACATGCTTCCATTAGGTCAGATTATCTCAGGGCACAACGTGAGCTACCACAGCTATGCTGATGACACACAGCTGTATTTATCAATAGCACCTGATGACCCCGATTCTCTTGATTCACTAACACAATGTCTGACTTGTATTTCAGAATGGATGAATAGTAACTTTCTCAAGCTAAATAAAGAGAAAACAGAAATCTTAGTGATTGGCAATAATAGTTACAATGAGGCTATTAGAAATAAACTGGATACATTAGGATTAAAAGTCAAGACGGACGTAAAAAGCTTAGGGGTAACTGTTGACTGTAATCTGAGTTTTAAATCGCATATTAATCAGATCACTAGGACAGCATTTTTTCACTTAAGAAACATAGCAAAAGTTAGACCTCTTATATCATTGAAAGATGCTGAAAAATTAGTTCACGCGTTTGTTTTCAGTCGGCTAGATTACTGTAACGCAATCCTTTCCGGAATACCCAAAAAAGACAAAAATCATTTGCAACTAGTGCAGAATGCAGCTGCTAGAATCCTAACCAGGAAAGAGCACATTTGTCCAGTTTTGATGTCACTACACTGGTTACCTGTGTCATTCAGGATTGACTTTAAAATTCTGCTTATGGTTTATAAAGCCTTAAATAATCTCGCCCCATCTTATATATCTGAATGTCTGACATCTTATATTCCAAATCGTAACCTCAGATCCTCAAATAAGTGTCTCCTTAGAATTCCAAAAGAAAAACTTAAAAGAAGTGGTGAGGCGGCCTTCTGCTGTTATGCACCTAAAATCTGGAATAGCCTGCCAATAGGAATTCGCCAGGCTAATACAGTGGAGCATTTTAAAAAACTGCTGAAAACACATTACTTTAACATGGCCTTCTCATAACTTCACTGTAATTTAATCCTGATACTCTGTATATCCAATTCATTATAATAACTATTCATGGTTGCTCTAAAATCTGTACTAACCCCTACTCTCTCTTCTGTTTCCTTTTCCGGTAAGCCACCACCATCTACTCAAAGCACCGTGATGTTCCAACAGTGATGGATTAAAAGCCAGAAGTCTGCATGACCATCATCATCAAGTCCTTCCGTGAGAACCCTAAATACAAAGAGGACTATTTCATTTATGTTAGGTAGAATGCCCAGAGGGGCGGTCTCGTGGCCTGGAACCCTTGCAGATTTTATTTTTTTCTCCAGCCATCTGGAGTTTTTTTTTTGTTTTTTCTGTCCCCCCCTGGCCATCGGACCTTACTCTTTTTCTATGTTAACTAATGTCTTATTTTAATTTCTTATTTTATCTTTTATTTTTATTTTATTTTCTTCATTATGTAAAGCACTTTGAGCTACTTTTTTGTATGAAAATGTGCTCTATAAATAAATGTTGTTGTTTTATTTATTAGAGAGAAAGAAATGATATCCACTCACAGGCAGTTATACATTGCGTTGTCACAATGTAAGTCCAAACACGGAATCAAAATTCAATGCAATCTTGAAGAAAAGTTCATTCCAAATATTGTTTTTACTAAAGTTTTAAAGTAAAAGTGAAAATAATGTATATGTAACAATTCCCATGAAAATAACAATCTCTTTAAACTGTATATCCGGTTAACCAAACTCGGGGGTGGGTGATTGAAGCAAGCAGGGGGTGCAGCCCCCTAGTTTTTATTATTATCAGCATATGAATGTACTATTGAGATGCATTAGCCATTTATGTGCATTTTGTGCATTTCCAATCAACATAATATGCTTCAGCTGCACTATAATCTAAGGAGAATGCAGACAAAACCACACCTTGAAAACATAAAGCATTGTTAGGTCTGGGTGGAGTCCCCGTCAATGTTCTTCAGAGAATGTGCAGAGATTTATTATTCTTCTTAAATGAACAAAGATTTATTTCCAAATTGGGTGTACTCTGAACATTTTTGAAGTGAAGTGAGAAGTCTTTGGGATGAAACTTGATTTTCCAGCCAGAAGATTGGCCAGAAGCAACTGTGAATAAGGAGGCTTGACAGACTGTAGAGAGCTCAACCTTGAAGACAGAAGTCTCTAAAAATGCCAGGTGTTCCAGGAGTTTAGAAGTCTTACAATCCTTCATAAAGTGAATCAATCAGATTATAAATGCAAAATAGTGAAATGTAACCTGAAAAACACCAACAGAAACTAAGAGTGAGGGTACATAAGACTGGAAGGTTTGGATCAAACTGTTCAGCCCTGATTTAAGACCTTGAGATCATCTAAAGATACACCAGAATTAGGCAGTAGCAGTTATCTACTAAAGAGCGTAAGAAGACATTTAGAATTGATGGTGTCTTTTTGTTTTTTAATTCCATAATCTGATTTCTTCATCTACTTGCTCCTTTTCATATTGTGTAGTGTGCAATCTTAACTCACATGGCAGTTTCACAGACTAAATAAAGAGAGGAAGAACATTGGTGTTCTCCTAGACGTCTACAGCACTTCAGCTAACCCATGCAGAAAATAATTACAGACAAGCCCCAGCAGATTTACAAAAAGAAACACATTTGTGCTTCCCTCTAATTAAATACATTAGTACCGAGGTTTAAGAAAGAAAGTTGTTTAGTCTACAGAGAAATAGAAGCTGGATGATTTTAACTTAGTGTATTAGTGTTCTTTAAGAAAGAGCATGAGGCGCTATTGATTTAGAGTATGCAAAGGTTCTTTGAAAAAGGTCAAAGCTATTAAAATATATGTTTAAAAAAATTTTTCTCACATAAAGAGAAAATGTGTATTGTCTTCATATTAGATGTTTCTAGTTAATAAATCAGAGTTTAAGAGCACTGTAAAAACTCTCAAAGCTCACCAGATAAATAATTCCCTGTGAGACATTCAATACGGAGAAAACTTTGATTAAATATTATAATATTATGGCTCTCATGTTTAAAGTATGCCTGTTGCTGCACAAATGCCATATTTTTATATAGTGTTAATTTCCTAATTCAAGTGCCTAAAAATTGTTATTCACATTATTTAAAAAATAGAAGTTAACATATACATTATGAGGATTGAATTTTAGAGTAGTTTCATTCATTAAAGTAATTTGTGTGTTACTGATTTCTATAAAATAAGATCTTAACAAGAAAATATCCCTTATGATGTCCTGTGTGGTTATTAAATACACAAAATGGTGATGCTTTAAAACAGTAACTGCTTAGTTAGTTAGGCTTTTGTTTTATACTTACTAATGACTGATTTGTGCATTACTACTGGTTTAAAATAATATGCTGTAAAGACTCAGGTTAAGTAAATGAAATTTAATTTTCTTTTTTCAACAATAGGCTGCTGATTAGTGATGAGGGAAACAGGCAGGTTTTGATTCGCATATGCAGTTGGTTTGGTAGACTAACAATGAGATTCATTTTGCAGGGGATTTCACAATTGAGAAACTCACTAGAAAGCGTGGGCAGCACGGTGGCGCAGTGAGTTTGCATGTTCTCCCCGTGTCTGTGTGGGTTTCTTCCGGGTGCTCCGGTTTCCTCCCACAGTCCAAAGACATGCAGGTTAGGTGCATTGGCGATCTTAAATTGTCCCTAGTGTGTGTGCTTGGTGTGTGTGTGTGCCCTGCCCGAGGTTTGTTCCTGCCTTGCGCCCTGTGTTGGCTGGGATTGGCTCCAGCAGACCCCCGTGACCCTGTGTTGAGGATATAGCGGGTTGGACAATGACTGACTGACTGACTGACTAGAAAGCGTTATTGCTTTTAAGTTTTGGTTTTTTTTTTGGCGGGTGGGGGAGAACAAACAAGTTTACTTCCGTGTTTATCTGGGTTCTCTTCTACACCAGTAAAATCAATTCTGTTTATGACTGTCATTGTCTTGAATGTGAAGGAGTGCTGTGCATTTAAAAAAAAATTGATATGCTATATATTTTCCACATGAAGACACACTAAAATGTATCATCGTTCATGCTACATTACACGCTTCCCATGAAGTAAGGAAAATCTCACTACATGGGGAGCCTCTCTCCCCTCTACCCACTCATTACCTAGCAGCTGACCACCTTTCCTGTTTCTTGATTCCTGCAGAAGAGTTTAAGGACATGTACTCTCCAAGCACTGTGGATCTTTACAGTTCTGTTCTGCCTCTGTTGCATCTTTAGGATTGAAACCACAAAAACTGTCATCATAATGGCAAACGTTGGGGACAATACTACCAGAACACATTTAACAACTGAACAAAATGTCTACATGTGGCAAGAAATGAGTAATGTCTAGGTTTTTTTTTTTTTTTTACTAGAGATCTTTATTTTAATACTAATACTAGCCATGTGCAGAATTAAAGAAAGTAAATGCTTCCAGAAAGGACTAAATATCTTTCTTCTTGTGTTAGTGCCACTATTGTTGCTATAAGAAAAATGCAGTTTGTTTCACAAAATCTTTTGTTCAGTGACATACCAAGTTTCACTCTTCTATAATTAGTTTCACTCGTCACAACTGCCAAGTGTGCTGGTGATAGTTGTCACAAGAAGAGTTAAAACGAAGCTGCAAATGGTCCAAACCCATCAGATCCTGACACTGCTCTGCATAGGGAGCCAAACAAAGTTTCCCTGCAAGTGTTTCCTTCACCAACCTGATAATTTTTGAATATCGCACATGTTTTGGTCTGCTGTAAGAGAGCACAGAAGGGTATCACAATGCAAAGAACAAAATACATGCAAAATGAAACAAAATTAAAATGCAAAAGAACAAAAATTTAAATAAAAAACAATGTACATACTGGGCTAGCAAAGACATTAATTAAAAACATAGAGCAAGTAGTACTAGGGTCTTGTATAGTGTTAGTCCATTACATCTTGCCTGAAGAAGGGGCCTGAGTTGCCTTGAAAGCTTGAATATTGTAATCTTTCTAGTTAGCAAATAAAAGGTGTCATTTTGCTTGACTTCTCACCACATCATAGAGCAAGAAAATGAGCTAGACTGCATCTATTCTTCTGAAAAGATCAGAAAAGTTGATATTGTTTTGTGGATTTCCATGATGAAAACAACTTGACAGCAGCACACTTTTGTCACGCAGAATGCCCATGCACAATGACCACAGAGGTAACATTATGATGGCATGCCAAACTTGTAACCTTGGAACACAACTGAATTGAAATAGCAAGTAAATTTTAATGTTAAAAAAATATAACCATTGTGAGAAGCAGCCCAGACACAGACAGACGGACATTGTTTGTCCACCCAACACACAATTATTATTTACAATATGTACAATAGTCATAGCACAAACCAAGTGCCTCCAGCACCAATCCCCCAAAGTCCAGGCCTCTCTTCCAGTGCCTCACTCTTCAGGCCGCCTCCACTCCTCTCCAAGACAACTCTCGTCCACTTCCACCCGACTCCAGTCTCTCTCTGAAGGGAGGCGGTCCCTTTAAATAAGCACCCGGATGTGCTCCAGGTACTTCCCGACACTCCTCCGCCGACACTCTCCTGTGTAGCGGAAGTACCGGCTGTATCCCCGGAAGCACTCCGGGTGTCCCTGCTCCTCTTCCTCCCAGCACTTCCTAGTGTGGCAGAAGTGCTGAGGTCCAGGGCTCTGTAGGCATTGGGGCGCCCCCTGGCAGTGACCTACAGGGTTGAGCTTCCCAGCTCTGTACCCGTGGCCCCCAAAGCAACCAGGGCAGTCGCCCCCTCGTGGTCTGGAGGAGGCACAAGCCCTCCTCCGGTCCTCCTGGGTGTCCCGGCTGGGTACCACCCCCATCCAGGTACTACAATGCCCCACCACCAGCGGTCTGAGCGACACATCCCGAGAGGGCAGCTCATCCCAGAAGTGGGTCCTACTACGTATCCAGGGTCCAAGCCGGCACCCTGGAACGCACTACTTCAGCACCCCCTCCGAGGTCGTCTCTCCCCTCTGGTCTGCCCCGCTTGTGCCTCCGTAGCCCCCGCCAGCAGTGGGGGCGCCCCATCGCCAGTGAAGAGTCTTTCAGTGAAGCGGCCCATCCTGGGAGGGAAGGTCCCCAACGAAGCAGGTCCTACTGCGCGTCCGGGGTCCGGTCCTGCAACCAAAACAGAAAGAGGGGCAGAAGTGCTGCCTGGACCCTGTGCTGCGCACTGGCAGCGCTCTCCCCTCCTACTGGCACCCCGCGACTTGACTGTACGGCACCCCTTCCGCAGGTTCCGTGCCCATCTGATCGAAACCGACGGGTCCGCTCACCCTGTCGTCTCCTCCACTGGCTTTGGGGCTTCCCTCTGCCTCCGCAGAGGACGGCCATGCTCCGGACATGAGCAACCTGCCTCATATCCTCTCTTATCGGAGGAACCGGCATTTTTCCCTCGGTTCCCCCTTTTTCTCTGGGACGCGGTGACGGTCTGAGTCTTCTTATTGTGAAGAAAGAGACCCCTTCCCGTCTGCGTCCCTGTAGAACGGCTCGAGGCTGCGGCCGGCTTAGGGCGGAGGGCGCTAGGACCCAGGGTACTTATCAGCCCATGTCCTGCCAGCTCCCCTCGCCATGCACGCAGCACCCATCGCAGCATCTACTGTAGGAGATCCCCCTACTCGACTCCGTTCACGGGGTTCACGGGTCCTGCAACACAAGAGATGAGTCCGAACTTGCAGGGCCGACCGCCGTTAGGCAGGGCACTTACCTCCCGGATCCCATCATTCAGCAATATCTGCTTTGGTGTGGCCTTCCTTTCTGCGATGCCGTCTTGGCCGCCGATTCCGACAGCGCGTTGGACGGAGCCTGCTGCACTTCTGCAACGCCCGTTGTCGCTCCTCCGCACCCGGGGATTACAGCCTTTCTGCGGACCGGTGGCGGTCCCTGGGGAGAATTGCTACCGCGGGGTTGTGGTGCGCCGCTCCCGCGGCGTGTGTGTGGGTTCCGCTGCTGCGCCAGGCCGCTCACAGAGTGATTTTTGAATACAGGCCCCTGCCTTGAACCAGGCAGACCATCCTGCCGGCGACGCCACTGTGAGAAGCAGCCCAGACACAGACAGACGGACATCGTTTGTCCACCCAACACATGTTTATTATTTACAATATGTACAATAGTCATAGCACAAACCCAGTGCCTCCAGCACTGTCGCTACCCGATCTGCAGTGCCTACCCGATTTGCATGCGCAGAGCTTAACTATTACGACCCTGCACGATCTGTGTTTTTTTTACTTTGCGACACAAGTCCCCATCTGATTTGTCTCGCGCACGCGCTCTCTGCTTAATTAAAATTCATTTCACGACGCTGCCCGATTTGTTCTGCGCATGTCGAATGTTTTACGACACACGAGAAAAAAAGTTACCGGGGATTTTAATTTCTCGGTCTGCATTAACAAATAGAACTTCCGCCATTCGAGTGAGAAGGGGAAAGAAGAACGCCATAAAGAATAGGAGCATATTAAATTTTTTTCCGGGAAGAAGAATATTTTTCACTTCTTGAAAAAATGAAGACTTTTCAATTTTACAACGACTTGAAAGAATATCTTTTACGGGAAGAATTTAGCTACAATTTAACGGTCAGAGAGCGAAGTGAAATACGACGTGTGTCTGTGAATTTTATGATTAAAGGTACTGTATGTAAAGTTTATTGAATGCTTTTCAGTTTTTGAGAATAAGGTATATATACTGTAATATAATCTAGATATATTTAGGATTATCTGACGTTTTGTTTAATAATTGGAATATTACAAAATTTACCGTTTTAAATAAGCTGGTGATTTCAATGAACGCACATGAATATTTTGAAATATGCAAAACTTTTAATAAATTGTGTTATTAAAAAAACTGCTCAGGTGGACTTTCCTGTTATTTACTGATTTATACTTGATTAATGGATTAGTAGGTTTTCTCTTTTTGGGAATATGAAAATCTGAACTGCCTAGATGTATCTCAGATCAGGTGTCTAAATTTTACAGTTCTTTTAAACGGAGAAGTAAATTGGTATCCACTAACGAATGTTAAAATGTGTTTTTTCTTCTGCAACTATGCAATTTTTTTTTCTCCCCAACATTAGACCACAATATTGTAGTCTGTGTGTGAATCCTCGCAATCCCAGTAACTGTTGTGTTTTTCTCATTTATGAGTTTCAATAGAAACAAAACCAGGCTGTTTCATTTGCAAAATAAAGCACACATTCTTAGGGGTATTATGCTTTGTTACTGGGTAATTAGTGTATGCCTTCACTTATAATGTGATGTGGTCATATTTCAGTTACATGCAAGCAACTTTTGTATTCTGTTCTTTCTTAATTTTGGATAGTCCATGCCCTGGCTGCTCTACAGGGTGTATCAGGACAGGAGGCAGAAGACTTATTTCTTGGTGGCCCAGAATACAGTATCAGGTAAAAGTCAAGTCTATGAATGTTTGAAGTAAGTGTTTAAATATTTCTTGTTTATTATTTTTATATTTTACTCGCCTTAGTAAAGTGGAAGAATTTAACCGAAAGATAGGGCAGCAATTAAAGAAGGAAGGAATGCTGTGATATCTGTTGGAATAGAAGATGATGCTACTGCCCAGTGCTTCCAGAACCCTTCATTTGAGTCTTGGGTCTGAATCTAATGCGTCATTGCCAAGTATTCTGGGGTAATGTATCTTGTTTTGTTTACATTTTGTTTTTCTTAATATTCTAAGCTCATTTACTTGACCTTAGCTTTAATAAACTGGATAGCTGTCTCCTTCACAATTGATTTTAAAGTACTATACTATTCATTACATAAAAAGCTCTGAACAATTTAGTCCTTTCCTGTATTTGGTACGGTCTCTCCCCCAGCACTCCTCAGTGTAATCTTTAATCCACAACCACTAATTTGCTTATGAAAGAACTGGTGAAGCAGCTTGCACATGTATACCAAAAATATAGAATGCCGGCTATAAATGAAAAACCTTTCAAAATACTTTTAAAACTCCATTTTTAAACTTCACCTCTGCTTAATTCCCACTTCTATCAGTTTATGATCTACTTCTGGTTTATGAATGGAACTGCATACACTTTGAAAGATTTACACCAGATAATAACCATTGTTTTTTTGCTGTTTTCTTTTTTTTTGTCCAGTGATGTCCTTTGCAATGCACCCTGGTCAAGTCTTGTGCAACTGACTGTGGTGCTGAAGAGAGAAGATTTCTGAAGACCCTCTTGAAATGGAGCTGCAATTGGATTAACACTACAACAGTATGCTTGCTGAGAATGTCCACAGGGGCCTGGGGGGGCTGTGACCTTGTGACCCTGAGACGTTGTTTTGTCAATCATCCTGACTAACTAGACCTTTTTGTGTTCTTCAACAGGGCCATCTGACCATCAGATATATTTAAGGAGAAGGACCTTTCAATTTTCCTCTTGTGTACTTTTTAATTGTATATATATATTTTTGTTTTCATAAAGTTATATATATTTGTTAAGCAGTTTAGCAGTTTGGGCTTTATTAGTATTAAAATATGTTAGAGAAGTTATTTGTGGAATAATTTTAATGATCAAAATAGCAAAAAATGTAACTAAGTTTTCTGTGCTCTGGGTAAAATATGTTAAAGCTATGTGGTGATTTTTTATATATTTTTTTTTTTTGTACATTTGACATGTTTTTTTAGATGCATTGTTCTTACATTGTTCACTTTTGTTGTTATTCAATAAAATTTGCATGAAAACTGTATTTCCTTTTTCATTATTCAGTTATTAACTCACATTTAAGACACTATATGGGTGAATAAAAGCCATTTAAATTTGAGTACAAGACGAGCAATAGTATCACAGAAGATGGTGCTGGGGTTGTGCTTTATGTAGGTTAGACATGAAATGAAGATTTCTTTTTCTTGAAAAAGACTGTTTATGCAATCCACTAGTATCACCGCAACAAAGTTTTGTAAACCATGATGCCCTATGACATGTGTATTTCGTTAATAATAATATGAAAAGTTATTTTTAAAGAGTTTTTCCAGGGATGAAAAGTGCATCAACAGTTCATTTTTACATATATACACACTTATTTTGACTAACTGCATGAAAGCCTGGTACAACAGCTGCATCAAATCTGCCAAAAAAGCCCTGTAGTGGATCATAAAAACATCACAAGACGTTCAATGGAACTGAACTGCCATCACTTGATCATCGATACAAGATTCCTTGTGTAAGAAGGGCTAAAAACATCATCAAGGAGAACACTCATCTTGGACAGAACTTGTTTGAGCTTCTCCCATCTGGCAGGCATTTCAGATATATAAATGCAAAGAATTATTATTATTATCAATCTGTATGCTACAAATAGACAAACAAAAACTTTTTTCCAACTGCTTTAAACTTATTGAACTCGTATATCTCCTCAATCTGAAATCGTTTTCATTGATCATGTACAATTAATGTAGGTAGTGTAGGTAATGTGTAATCTATACTGCTGTGCATTTATGCAATAATAATCCATCCTGGTTACTTTAACATTATATATGGCATCTTGCCAATATTTTGAACATATATTGTATGATTACTCGGTTTTTAGTTCATTATTTATTTATTGTATTGTTATATATCTGAACTATTTCACATTGGAATTTAACTGCAACGTGAAGTTGACACAAGTAATTTCATTGCGTTACTCAATGACAATAAAGTACTTGAATACATCTATTTTTAAAACTGTCATTTATTTTTTATATGTAGACTATAATAACATATGCAATGGTTAAATACTTCTTTGTACAATGGGAAATGAAAAAAGAAGTGCTATGTAAACTAAACGAAGCGATCTCAGTGATAAACAATTAACGTTTATAACGAGGAGTACGACAAGCTTAATTCAGCCCTGAAAACAGAACATACAATGAATATTTAATAATATTATCATTATGGTCAACTACTACGGCATTTAAACGAAAATACTGTACTGCCCGTTGTGTATCGACATGCGCATTTGAGAGCGATCTGTGCCGTAAAGCGAAATGTTTAGTATATATTTTTTTTATTATTAAGCGCATGCGGAGTGTGTTATTGCATACGTATTGAACGAAAACGTCATCGCTCACTTTACGGTGCTGCCCAATCTGTTTAACACATGCGTGAACACTTTACGGCATGCTAGGCTTTCAATACGCGTGCGCGCACAAATCTGGTAGGCACACAGATCGGGTAGCGACAAGCACCAATCCCCCAAAGTCCAGGCCTCTCTTCCAGTGCCTCACTCTTCAGGCCGCCTCCACTCCTCTCCAAGACAACTCTTGTCCACTTCCACCCGACTCCAGTCTCTCTCTGAAGGGAGGCGGCCCCTTTAAATAAGCACCCGGATGTGCTCCAGGTGCTTCCCGACACTCCTCCGCCAACACTCCCCTGTGTGGCGGAAGTGCCGGCTGTATCCCCGGAAGCACTCTGGGTGTCCCTGCTCCTCTTCCCCCCAGCACTTCCTGGTGTGGTGGAAGTGCTGAGGTCCAGGGCTCTCTAGGCACTGGGGCACCCCCTGGCGGTGACCACAGGCTCCTACAGGGTTGAGCTTCCCAGCTCTGTACCCGTGGCCTCCAAAGCAACCAGGGCAGTTGCCCCCTCGTGGTCTGGAGGAGAAACAAGCCCTCCTCCGGTCCTCCTGGGCGTTCTGGCTGGGTACCACCCCCATCCGACCATGTAGGACCATCAAACAGGACCGAAACTCTTTAAGAAGTACTTAGTTGAGGAACAGTATAACAACAACAACAATATCAACAACATTTATTTATATAGCACATTTTCATACAAATGATGTGTAGCTCAAAGTGCTTTACAGGATGAAGAAAGAAAAAAGACAAAATATAAAAAATAAAATTAGGCAATACTATTTAACATAGAATAAAAGTTAGGTCAGATGGCCAGGGAGGACAGAAAAAACAAGGAAAAAAAAAAAAATCTGCAGGGGTTCTTAGGACACAAGACCGCCAAGCCCTCTCTAGCCATACATTACCTAACATAAATGATCTCAACTAGTCCTCATGGTATTCAGGCTTCACATGGGAATACTTGATGATGACGGCCATGTGGAGTTTTGGCCTTTAATCCATCAATGTAGGGACATCACAATGATTAGATCAGTTGGTGGTGGTGCAGATCACCACCGCAGAACACCAGAAAAAGAACAGCAGAGAAAGTAGGGGTTATTTAGGTAGTTCTTTATGTAATCAGCTTATCTCTTTCACATAATAACAAACAAGGAACAGTGTTAGAATCAAAATATTTGATTTCTCACAAGACTTCTCAGGTTGATCTTCCCTGGTCTTCAGGGCAGAGTCCCTTTTGGTCACAGCTTCTTCAGTTTGTACAGTAGAGCTCTTCCTCTTGTCACTGCTGGAACAGAACTGAGGAGAGTTGGGTTAGCAACTGTTTTATGCTGGACCAGAGGAAAGAAACACTGTAGTTTTGGCTGGTCTAGGTCTCCACTCCTTCCCAGTCCCCCCAGGGGTGTGTTGTTCTTTGGAACCTTCTGAGTCACTCCTAAACATAGAAAAAAAACTGGTTCTGATGCATCACAAGCCCTTAATTTCTGTTCTTATGGTTTCTCCCATGCTCTTCTTGGCCTTTAACATATTTTTCATGCATCATTTTTTTTGGATCTTATCATTTTTATATAATAGTTTGGTGTGTAGTGTTCATGTGTCTATCTTCTTATATAATATGCTACTGTGGCTGTCAGTTTGTCTGTCCAGGATTTTAAATCACCTGTAGTCCGCAAACCGTTTGAACTATTGACCTGAAATTTGGTACACATACACTATGTGACGTCTACTATCCGCTTGCAGGTGATGATTGAGGAAGATTATTCTTCTTTTTATTTTTATTCTATTTTATTGTAGGATCAACTCTTGGCAGCAGCCAGCAGGACGGCCGTGCAGCGCATGCATACGGGCGCCGATCTCATTCTCTACCACCTTCGCCATCACTTCCCCTACCTCTTCATATCTTAAATCAGGGGTGGGCAAAGTCATTCCTGGAGGGCCGCAGTGGCTGCAGGTTTTTGTTCCAACCCAGTTGCTTAATAAGAAGCACTTATTGCTCTAGAAACACTTCTGCTTCATTTTAGTTATCTACCTCATTAAGATTTTGAACCCTTATTTCTTATTTAAGTCTTAAACAGCTGCATTCTCGTTTTTTAATTGCTCCTTATTAACAATAAGATGCAAATGACAAAAGAAACCAGCAGTTATCCATTTTGCTTGTTACCCTTTACACCTGTGTGCACCTGTGCACTATTTGGTTTAATTAAATACTTGGAAGGAATGAGAAGAGAAAAAAGTGAAGGACTGAGAATTACCCATCCATTTTAAACTTCAAAGTATTTGGATGATATCCTTAGAATGGAAAAAAAAATCTAGGATATGAGAATGACTTGACATATCAGAGTTAAAGCACTAACAACCATGATATGTAATTATTGGAAAGGATTGTTTTCTAATTAAGCAACTGGGTTGGAACAAAAACCCTCGGCCACTGCGGGCCCTCCAGGAATGACTTTGCCCACCCCTGTCTTAAATCATTCTTGTGGCAGATTGAAGACTTTAGTGCCAGCTTAAGTGTAAAATTAAAGAAAATGTACTAAGTAATTGCAACACAACCACTGACTTAATCAGTTTTAACACGAAAAGATGCTGACAAAAGAAGAGAAGAAGCAGGCTGCTAGGGTGGAGAAAAGAAGAGCAGCTCAGCTAGCAGCAAATGCATCAACCTCTGAGCAAACAAATGCTTAACGTACAGAGAAAAAGTATGAAAACTATGGATGCTCCAGTCAAGTGTATCGTGCAGTGCGCCGTTACTGGTTTTTGTTATATTTGATGTTTGTATTGTTTATTTTTTATCATTATAACAATGGTATTATCTTTCTGTCATTTTGAGAGTCATTCCTTTTCTTTATCTTCTGTTATGCAGGTTGCTACCATAATGTTGACATGATGCACGATGTCATCACATGGTGACTGTTTAAATTGATGTGGCAGCATGTACTGTATCCTGGCTTTGGGACTTCCTAAACAAATATTTGGTGCATGTAGCTGAGGTTTCTTTATTTAGGAATGTATCTTTTCTTAGTCTGGTTGCTGAACTTTGCTCTAAATATTTGACTTTGATTCTTTCCTTGCCCCTGAACAATTCAGTTCACTAACCTTTTTAGTCTTACTGGTTTTAACCTCTGCCAGTCCTCAACTCTGAGCTTGCATTTCCCTCTTAAAGATCTTGATGATCTCCTGATCACTTTTCTCACAATAAGCTTGGCATTGATTCATTCTGCTCCTGTTTCACAGGAAGGTGTAGTGAACCTTGACAATATGTAAAGTATACACACAAATGAAATAAGAATGTGGTGCTTCAATACATAATGGCGGGATCACTTTCAGAGAAGAACTCAGGAGTTGTAGCTACCTCATCTCTGTCTACATCCAGACAGCGTACAAAGGCAATGAGGAAGGCTAATAGGATATTAAACTACACAGCACAATATGCTGAATACACATCAAGAGAGGTTATTCTTATACTCTACAGTGCACTAGTAAGACTTCATCTTGAATACAGCAGGAAGTTCTGGTCTCTTTATTATAAGAAAAAAGTGAAACAACATGGATTCCACGTCTATAGGATATGAGGTATGATGAAACATTGAAAATTAAGGGGAGACATGATGGAAGTGTTCATAATTCTGACAGGAATCAATATGGTGGATTTCAGATGTTTCTTTAAAATGAGATTTTCAAGCAAAACAAGGGGGAAACAGATGGAGGCTAATTAAGCTATATTTTAGAATATTATAAAGTTTTTCTTCACACAGAGGACCATAAACATAATGTGATTAACTACCAAGTAGTGTGGCAGATTAGGTTGAGTAAACCTACAAACCTGGGGCCTCATGTATAAACGGTGCGTACGCACAGAAATGTTGCGTACGAACCTTTCCACGCTCAAATCGCGATGTATAAAACCTAAACTTGGCGTAAAGCCACGCACATTTCCACGGTAACTCATTCCTTGGCGTACGCAATTTATCCGCCCGGTTTTGCAGACTGGCGGCACCCAGTGTCAAAGCAGTGCTACTGTTCCTGTGTGATCACTCTTTCTTTCTTAAATCCACATTCCTGGCGCGGCTTTATAAATACACTGAAATTAACTGCATATTGTTTATTAGTGTAATGCATCTGATTGTAATTAACCTGTAGCAATATAATGGTCCAGGGAATAGCCATAGTATTCCAAATACCATAACTGCTTTAGCGTTGTAACTCTCACTGCATGTTCTTTCAGCTGATCCCGTTAAGGGTTGCCACAGCAGATCATCTTTTTCCACATTACTCTCACTGCACCACTCAGAGTATTTATATTACTGTATCTGAGTGGGAAATCACAGCAGCAGCTGATTGGAAAGAGAATTATCGGTACACAGCATGAAGCAGATGCTGCCTGAGCCACAGCAAACGCTTTAGTCCCTGTACGGACTTCGCGGTTTAGAAACAGCTTCATCCCAAGAACTCTAAACACACTAAATCAGTCCATCAAGTGTTCCTTGTATAAATATTTGGACTTATAAGTACAATTACCCCACTGTAAACTTGCACTACAGTTATAATATTGCACAACCTGCGCCACTTTATAAAGCGCGTATTTACATGTGATGACGGTATTCATTTCTAAGACAAAATGCAGCAAAACATGTTGATTATATTATACAGATAAAACTTTAACTTCATTTAAATAATCTGTATTGTTAATAATTAAACATGTGAGGACACGGTGCCGCAGCGCTAGCTAGTTCAGTAATTGTTCCTGCCTTGCGCTGTATTATTGCTGGTGCTGACGCGACACTGGAAAGATAGACGGATATAATAATTAAACACGTACTACTAAGATATTTCAATATTCCTTAAAAGTTTTGAAGAATCGAAGTTCTAAGCTTACAGATGGCTTCACGTCTATTACATAGCTTATTGTGTGGCGATTGAGTTTTTGGAGAAAGAAAAGTAAGGACAGGAATTGGAGGTTAGTACGTTTGAAAGAGACAGTACTGCTGTGATAAATTATTTAACTGAAGGTTGCGCATGGCGCAGCAAGCCTCTTGCGTGAGACATGAACAAGCACTGCGCCACCGTGTTCTCATGTTTAATAACATGCTTTCATTCCTATCATCATGAAAAAGATATCACGTATACATCTCAGTATTTTAATTATTCAGAGAGCTGTAATATCACGGATGTAATGGATTATGCGTCCTGTCGGAGAAAGAGAAAGCCCGTTTAAAAAGCAGGTAGTGATTCATACACATAGAGCACATAGAAGATCAAATACAGAACAAAGCATTTAACATGCCACTTTAGTTACAATAGGATTTGAGAAACTAGTAAATTAAACGATTTTAAGATGAAGTTTAAGATGTTCTACTTTAATGGCAAAATAAACTACGTGATTAAAGTGGAAATTTCAAGATTAAAGTTGACATTTCGTGCTTTTTTCCCCACTGTGTGCCTTTTTTTTTGTCTGTACCCTAATAAGCTTTCATATGACACTCAGACGGTGGGCTACGACTCGCTTTTTCACGGCGACTTTGATATGTGATTTCTTTTTTATTTCGGGCACTGTGCGACTTTGTGAAGTTGAGCCTTCGAGTTTCTCCGACACACTGTCACTCGATCAGCTTCCTTTTGTTGATTATACCACTGTTTAAACCAACAAATAGTACGTTTTTCATTTGCCTCCACTTGGTATTCGCTGAAATTCTTATATTTTCTCCCGTGCTTTTCCCATTGTCTTTTCACAGAAGGCTATTTATATTGATTTGCATATTCAAAGAGGCGTAATTCTGGGAGGAGTTGGGGCGGGACAGAAGGCGCGTGCACGTGCGTTACTTTTCACGCAAATCGGGATTTATGTAGTAGAAGAACGTGAAAGTATGCGTGCGCACAGATTCCTGCATCTGGATTTTTCTGTGCGTACGCACAATCCCGCTTTTGTGCTTACGCCATGTTATAGTGTGAGTTCTACGCACGGCGTTATACATGAGGCCCCTGGACTGGATGTTATTTTGTAAAAGTAAGGTAAATGGGGACTGATGAGCTATGCTGGGCTCAACGGCCTCCTCCTATTAAAACTGTTCTTATAGCGGTTGCGAGAAGTTTGAGACCACCATGGTAATCACTGTGAATAGCTATACTTAAAGAGAGTTAGCTGGTTTATATTAAGTACAACACACAGCACAATCATTTATCAATCCTAAGCTTTACTGGGGAAGCATACTTTTCACCATGCAGTTCAACACCAAGTCTTTCTGTCAAAATATGAAGAAGCATTGCCTGTTAATGAAACTTTTATCAGGCTGTGGAGATTCCTTGTAAGTGCAACTGAGATGCCAGGGGCATAAACAGAGCATTCAAAGCTAACTGATTTTTTTAGTCTGAATAGTGAGGCACTGAGAAATCAATACAACAGATCAAAAGAAGATCATTAAGTTGATCTGACAAATGGGGATAATAAAACACGAGGAAATGAAAAAAACATTTGTTTTGCTTCTTTCATATTCTGTCTTTAAACTTTATTGGTTTAGATTTGCAAACACATACCAGAAAGTACAAATCAGGTGCACTTTTCACCTCAGTAATAAGTTAAACTCTTAATTTGCAGTTTTTAGGAAAAAAACAGAATGGGCTTAAAAATCATTAGCTTTACTGACAAAAACTTAGGAAAAGTTATCAGAATTTGAATTGCATTAATATTATTAAGTTAATTAACAAAATACATATAAACTCGAAACAGGCTGTCAAAATTCTAATAACTTGGCAGTGAAGCATGGTCAGCACCAGAACACATTTACCATGGATTTTCACCAGGGAGCTATTTGAGATTATGGTACAAATAAAGCCCACACTATTTTCACTTCACAAAACGTATGCTTGAGGTTACATAAGCAAGAGATTACAGCAAACAGAACTTCATTCTGCACAACGTAACACTCCCGAATCGCACTGTAACAAGCCAAACACAGGTTGTATCTGTCATACTAGTGTAAGATGGCACTGGTAGTTTTTGCTTTTTTGATATTTTCATTTATAATTTTATATCCTCTACTGAAAGACTCTCCTAACTGGCACAATCAATACTAAATACTTTCCCACAATGCATTTTTAGTTCCCTTATCTAGCCATATTTTTAAAGTTGTTGACCGCAAGTTGTCTACAGGTATTGTCATTATGAAATGACTGTTGTGGAGTAAAACTCTCTCAGGGTTCCCACTATTAAGAAACTAACTCAAATAATGAGTGGTGATGGTTTAAAAGGAAAAGGGGGAAGACGTGAAAGTGATACAGAGCTACAAGTACCTGGGGATTCACATGAACAACAAACTAGACTGGTCTGACAACACAATGGGTGCCATACAAGAAGAGCTAGAGCAGACTGCAATTGCTAAAAAGACTCAGATCTGTTGATGTGTGCAGAAAGCTGCTGGAAATGTTCTACCAGTCCATAGTAGCCAGTGTGGTGTTCTACGCTGCAGTCTCCTGTGGAAGCAACCTGAGCTCAAAAGAAGCACAATACCTGAAGAAACTTATCAGGAAAGCCTGCTCCATCACAGGGCAAACTCTGGACACACTGGAAGATGTTGTGGAAAAGAGGATGGTGGCAAAATTGGAGCACTCTGGGGGTCTTTTCTTCCCACAGTTATCAAGTAATTCAATGCTTCCACCTGATGTACTCTTTAAGTTTATTTTTATTTATTTAATTACCTATCCATTGATTGAATGTCTGTATTATCTTTCCTGCGAGTCTGTATCCTTGTTTTTTATGCTGCTGCTGCTGTATGCATCTGAATTTCCCCATCGGATTAATAAGGTTTATCTAATCAAATTAATCTAATCTAAATACAATAACAGAAATAAAGAAAAGTACTAAATTATTAAAATCACAATACATAATCCAATTCTCAAAAACCTCACAGTAGAAATAATAATGTAATAACCAAAAATCCTAATCCAGAATGGCTGAAAAGAATGCTAAACTTTTATAAAGATGGGATCTTATAACAGTGGGTCACCTTGCTCAAGACATCTGTGTTTTTGTTGATTAATATCTTTACTTCTCTTGAGTGACCCATCTGAAACCCAAGTATAGTGTTTAAACAAATGCCATATTTCAATACTAGACACTTGTCTGATACCACATGTACCTGTCTTTCAGTTTTTACTGTATCAGAATGATATTTTCAGAACATAACCACAAAGACAATTTGTTCATTCTAATCGATTGTATAAAGTCACACCAATGAGGGCCAGTTTCACCAGTTAAATTGGTAAGCCACTCACAGGGAATGAGACAAGGTCTGTCCAATATTTTGGAACTTTTTTCTGGTCCTTTCCTCCAAACCTGAGGTATCTTAACACCACGTTCTTTCTTCCTGATGACCTCAATCACTTCTTCGCACAGTTTAACAAGGACAGCAAGTAACCTATCATAAAACTAACCCAGCAAGAGGTCCCATTATACTTTCTGGCTGAATGCACATGATGTGAGACCAGCTCTAAACCACATTAATCCTAATAAGGCAGCTGGCTCTTATGAGGTTCCTGGATGGGTCTTGAAACATTGTGTTAAATAGCTGACAGTAGTGTTCACCAGCCTATTTATTATCTCTCTAGGACAGGCTGCTGTCACCACTTGCCTCAAATCCACTACAATTGCCCCTGTTCCAGATACAGGCACCATTGATATCCTTGAGTGTTTATTGTCTGGTGGCCCTATTGTTATGAGGTGCTATGATCGACTTGTTCTCAGACACACTAAGAGCAACATCCCCTCCTCCCTGGACCAAAACCAGTTCGCTTACAGGGCAAACAGGTCAACTGGCGACTCTGCCTCACTTGCCCTTCACACTGCCCTGTCACACCTCGAGCAGAAGGACAGCTATGTGCAGATGCTGTTCATCGACTACAGTTCTGCCTTCAACACCACCAAAACAAGCTGGCTATTAAACTAAACAACTTGGCTCTCAACTCACACCAATGCAACTGGATTTTGATTTTCTCACTAAAAGACCACAAACTGTGTGCATGGGTAAGCATTTCTCTTCATCCATAATGCTGAACACTGGGGTGCTGCAGGGCTGTGTGCTGAGCCCTCTCCTTTTCTCCCTCTTCCCAAACGACTACAAATCTACACATGATACTAACATCATAATAAAGTTTGCAGAGGACACTACCGTGATAGGCCTGATCCCCAATAATAACAGAGCAGCCTATAAAGAAGAGGTTGAGAGTCTGGATAGTTGGAGCCAGAACAACAACCTTGTACTCAGTTCCAAGAAAACAAAGGATCTGATTCTGGTGTTTGGGAGACTGAACTACAGCAGTCACCATCCCATCAGAATTAATGGAGAGAGTGTTTTCAGATTCTTGGGAGTCCACATCAGTCAGGACCTGATGGACCTGCCATGGACAACAAACATGACAGCAATATCCAGGAATGGTCTTCAGAGGCTTTATTTTCTGAGGAGCCTGAAGAAAGTTCAACTCCCACAACAGCTGCTGGTAAACTGCTATAGGTGCACCTTAGAGTCTGTCAACACATATTGCATTACAGCGTTGTACTCTGAGTGTGGCTGCACTCTGAGATCATGAAGGCCCTCCAGCATTATTTATTTATTTATGCTTACATATTTACCTTTATTTTATTCTGTGTATATATGGAACAGTTAATAGTAACTGTGCTTCTCATACTTTACTGTTTACTTTTAAATTTGTGCTTCTTAGAGTTTAATGTCTACTCTTTTATACCTTTATTGAATGCAAATTGCTCCAAGCAATTTTTCATTGTATTGTACAGTAACAACAAAGGCATCTTACATCTCTTATCTGATTCACCACTTTAATAGACAGTGATTAAACTGTGTCTGTTTCTGAATGCAGAATGTAGTCATTTTTTTCAGGCTGTGCTTAAGAACATCACCACTGTCTTGGTGACATCTTTACTGACTCTGGATGACTTCATTTTATCTCCTTCACTTTGCCCTTCTTGACACAGTGCTAAATAACAAATTGATGCACATTAAATGCCTTTGATAAATTCATTTCTGCTCTTCAGATCTTATATTCAGTTGATTAAAAAGGTCACAATGTCTTTAAATTTCTTAATAACTCACCTTTCTTTCCCTTGGATGTCCTTGTCGTTTAGCATTTCTGTTATTTACATTATGACATTTGTGCCCCTTTGCATCCAATTATATCTAAAAGCTGTTAGGAAACCCGATCTGTTCTCCCTTTTTAAACCTACTACTCACCAGTACTTTTAAGAATTCATATATTAGAGCTGCAGCTATCAAGATGACGGACTATCCTTTCACATATTACATTTATTACTCCAGTTAAATGTAATAATCTGAAAGTTTATGCAGAATTACACGTCTCTGCCAAATCAATTGCAAAATGCCATCCTCACTTTTCATTAAAGTTGAGCTGAGCCTCCAGACTCAAGATCATTTTGCAATTTACACTTTTTTATTTCTTGGTTTTTAGAACTGCAGTGTTTTATGACTGTTGATGAGCCAAAGCCAACCCTCAAGGATGATAATATTTAAGATGGTGTAAGGGAGATAAGATTTAATCTGCTTTATTGAACTGTGCATTAATGTCACCAGTTTGACTAGAATGAGGTTGTAGGTTCAAATTTAATTGGCAGGCCTTAAATGCCTAATGGATCTTTAAACAAATGTTGGTGGGATGGGGATTGTGCTCCTGGAAGGGTCGCATTTTAGAAAAATTGGCTTAAGGAGTGGGACCAGAAAAAGACAATCCAAAAGTGACTAAAATTAAAAGGACCTCAATGAGAAATGATAGAAACTAAACACGTACTATCTATAACAATACAACATTTGCTTACTACTGGCATCCCTTAAGCTTATGGTTTTTCATTAACAATTCAATATGAACAATGATTACTTAAATTGATTTTCTGTCAAGCAGTGATTTTCTGACACAGCAGTTCAATGCTATTATAGTCAAAGCTCATCTGATAAGTCACTTGTATTAGAGCATAAATGTTTGTAATTTGCAGTGCACAACTAATAAGGATCAGTGTCCATTGATTTCTACCAGGAGTGAAAAACAAAATGTAACTTACATTATTTTTCTTAAAAAAGAACTGTTAAGTATAATAAGTTCCCAAATACAGATAGATAGATAAAGGAGCCAAAAAAAAGGTTTGGAGCAGCTACCCGTATAATATTCCTGGCTGCAAAAAGAAAAATTGGTTGTACAGATGAGTACAGGTTCGAGTCCAACACAGAACTGATTTGCGTGAATAAAGATGGCAGCTTTAAAGGAGCGCAGAGGAAGTGACGTCATCAATAGAGATGGAACCGGAAGTAGTGTCATTGGGGCCAGGGCTGGAAGTAATGTCATCAATAGGGCCGGAACCAGAAGTGATGTCATTGGGGCCAGGCAGAATTTCCCATAACATGTGTCCAGAGAAGTGAGAGAAAGAGTTAGTGAACTTCGCCACCCCCTGGTTTGGCATGGAATTGCTCTCATTTAGGCCTGTGAGCTGCCTTCCATGCGCACGTGTGTGACAATAGATAGATAGATAGATAGATAGATAGATAGATAGATAGATAGATAGATAGATAGATAGATAGATAGATAGATAGATAGATCTTTTTTGTCCCTAAGGGGAAATCTGGATTTATACATAACCTTTTTAAATAAATAAACATATAATTAGATACATTTATATACACACACACTGGCAATGGCACTCAGTTTTGTTTTAATTCTCTCCTTCACTACAACCTTCAGGGGGTCCAGAGTATGTTCCATAACTGAGCCTGCCCTTTTAATTAGCTTGTTAATTCAAGCTTCTCTTCAAGTGACTTTACCAGCCCAGCACACCACAGCATAGAAACTCACGCTGACCATCACAGAGTTGTAGAAGATATGAAGGACGTTACTACTCACATTAAATTAATGTAAGAAAGAAAAAGTGCCTACTCTGCCCTTTCTTATATAGTGTCTCTGTGTTCCGAGACCTGTTCAACCTGTCACTGATGTGGACCCCCAAGTATTTGTAGGAGTGCATCCCCTCTACATCCATTTCCTGAATGGAGACCTGACACAGAGGCTCTTTGATGTGGTGAAAGTCAATAACCAGTTCCTTGGTTTTGTTGAGATTAACTTGCAGACAATTATCTTTGCAATAAGAAACAAAGTCTTATCAATTCACCCCATAAGTGCAAAATCATCTGAGAATTTCTAAGAGTAACATGACCTGGTGTTATATTTATAGTCTGAGTGAAGACAAAAGGAAACAGGAGAAGTTTATTGTGGGGCCCGAGTGTTGCTCACATCCATACCAGAAACACAGTCCTTGAATGTCACAAACTGCAGTCTGCCAGACAGATAGTCCATTATACAGGATGCCATAGGCTCATCCACCCACCCACATAGCTCTGAGTTTACCCCTTAACAGGGATGGCTAAGTGGTATTGAAAGCACTGGAGGAATTAAAAAACATAATCCTCACAGTGCTGCCAGCTTTGTCCAGGTGAGAATCAAGTTATACAGAAATTTTACCAAAACTATAAAAATATGTAATGATTACTTTGACAGACTTCACTTATGCAGTGCTGATCAGATTAAAAATATTTCAACATTAATGCCTATAATATAATCCAATTGACCAAACCATTTAGGGAATGTTATATTTTTATTACTACTACAATAATAACTGTGGTCAGTGCTGATAGAATAGGCTCTGGTCCCATTTACCCTATTTTGAACTAGGCAGGTTCAAACAATGGATAGATAAATTAATGTTATACCATGAAAATACAAGTTGCTAACTTAAAGGAAAAAACTGAGTGTTGTGCTGACTGAAGAATCTCGAAGGGAGAAAGAAATAAAGAACCAGAAGAAGAGACAAATTGATTAAACAAAGCCAGATTATAACTAGGATTTCAAAGAACATTCATCTAACCCCAATATGAAAACTAAAAATTTAAATTGAAAATAATAAAGGCAAAAAGTTATTCAATCAGAAAACTGAATAGGAAAATAAATGCAAGCAACATCTATTAGGATCATCAAAATCTAGGATAGTGTCAGGATGGACATTTTACTCTGTCACATAAGTGACATCATGCACAGGTTCCACTGGATCATAACCAAGGGGAGAAAGCAGCTATGGAAGGATCCATGGAGAAAACAATGGCATTACCATTCAAATAGCTGTCAGTACAATCATCCACTGAAAATTAATTCTCCACCTTTGAAAACCTCAACTGGAATAAAAAATGCTGCTGGAATATAACAATAATTCCATAATAAATTATGAATTACAATATTGCACAACACTCTGTAAACTATCTGAATGAAAAGAAAATGTTTAAAGCATGATACATATGATCTAGACTTTACTTTCTGGTGGAAAGAGCCTCATAATATGATGTATTTGGGAATCAAGCAGTTAATTCAGAAAAATGAATAGACAGATAAATGCTGACTCTATCCAGCACAGAGAGACAAATTCTAATAATAAAACACACTGCATAAATGCTAAAATACACATTATTACCAGTTCAATGATTTTCCTGTAATAATCATTTACAGGACTTTGCACGGCCTCCATAGCCATCTGCCTGTGGAAAACACTGTAACCTTCATGATGTTTTATCTTTCCAGCAGATGCCCCTAGAGAACACAGGGTGTTTGTCTTCCCTTCCTATTTCATGGTCTGAAAGAAGATAAAAAAGCACTGAGCCAATTTGGACTTCTGCTGCCTCAGATTACATTCTCTGCACAGCTGTGAGTTTGGCTCATCTCAGTGAGTTTCCAGAATGCAAACATTTGTCTGTGCTTTCCTTTGTATCTGTAGAGCAAATTAATTAAAGTGTAATTGTTCATTGAAGTCATGTCATGGTGAAGGCATCACAACACACCTGTGTTCACGGTGCTTGTACAAGAATGGTGTACAGTGCTGACTTTTATTTTTGTAAAGTGAAAAAGTTGAATCTGGAGCTTTAAACACACAGTAATACTGTGTAAAGGATAATGTAAATGCTGTATGGGACCAAATGTTTTTCACCAAGGCTTCTTCCATACAATAGTGTCTACTCAATTGAAGACAACTATGCAACAGCACCTGTTTGAGTAAAACAACTGAGAGTAGTAAAGAGAGAAAGGAGTCTTTTCCCCTAGTATAAATGCTTATTCCAAAATATTATTGATTAGGTCCTGCCAGGTTTTAAAAACGTTTTGAACAGATGCTCTAAATGAGAATTTAATTTTTTCCAATTTCAAATAGTATATAACTTCAGTTACCTACTGACTTAAAAGAGGTGGGCTAGATTTCTTCCAGTTGATTAAGACAAGTCTACGTGCTAGTAATGAAGTAAAGGAAATTATAGTTTGTTTGTCCTTCTCCACTTTAAGTCCATTTGGGAGTACACCAAACACAGCTATTGAAGGATTAGGAGGGATAGTGACACCAAGGCTGTCTGATAGGCATTTAAAAATTTTTGTCCAGAAAGATGTTAATTTGGTACACGCCCAAAACATGTGGCTTAGTGTAGCTGGAGCTCGATTGCAATGTTCGCAGGTTGGATTTTGTCCCAGAAAAATTTTGGATAATTTTAAGCGAGATAGATGTGCTCGATAAATAATTTTGAGTTGAATAATTGAATGCTTTGCACATAGGGAGCTAGAGTGAATTCTGTGGGTGGCTGCCTTCCACTCCATTTCTGAAATGTTGAGTAAGAGATCCATTTCCCACTGAATTCTGGGATCATTAAAAGGAAGGGACTTTAACATGTTTTATATATTATAGAAATGCATCAGGGTCCCAAAGACTAATCAATATGTCTTCTGGAATAGAAATAGGTGGGAGATGAGGAAAATTGGGCAGATTTTGTTTAGCAAAGTTTCTAATTTGGAGATAGTGGAAATATTGTGTTGATGGGAGACTAAATTTAGAGTGTAATTGTTAATAGGATGCGAAGACATTTATATACAAATCTCTAAATGATTTAATCTCATTTGTTTTCCAAACAGCTTGAGAGGGTGGAAAAAGGTGGTTATCATGTAGAGGTGCCACAGATAAAATATTCTCTAACTTAAATTGCTTCCTACATTGGTTCCATATTCTGAGTGAATGAAGGACAAATGGGTTGTTAGTATATTGACGATACCTTGTATTTACTGGTGTACAAAGCAAGGAATATAAAGAAGAACTGCAAGATTTCATTTCTTTTGCAGACCAAATTAGTGTGTGTTCATCTATTTGTGTCAATGTCCAGGTTTTTATAGCTTGTATGTTTGCTGCCCAGTAATAAAATGGAAAATTAGGTAGAGCCATGCTACCTTCTGATTTAGCTCGTTGTAGGGTTGCCTTTTGAATGCGTGTGTTTTTCAAAGTCTAAATAAATTAGGTTAATGCTTGAATCTAATTTCTTTAAAAAAAAGATTTGTTAATGTATATGGAGATGTTTTGAAATAGGAACAGAAGCTTAGGGAGGATATTCATCTTGACAATATTAATTCTCCCTGCTAAAGTAAGATGGAGGGTAGGCCATCTATTTAAATCTTGTTTAATGTTGTAAATGCAAACAACAAAATTTCTTTGAAAAAAAGCTTTATATTTACTTGTGTTGTTGACCCCTAGGTATTTAACCTGATCTGCAATGATAAAAGGGAAGGTGTCCAATCTAGTGTTGTTTGCTAGAGAATTCACTGAAAAAAGCACACTTTTGTTTAAATTAATTTTGAGTCCAGATATCTTTTAAAATTCTGCTAGTACATTAGCTGAAGGCACAGTATTTTGTGGGTCTGATATATACAGTACCATTTCATCTGCATATAATAATATTTTCTGTTGAAATCCTTCTTTGAAAATCCCCTTTTTCTCTGATGAATTTTAAAAGTGAGCAGCCAATGGCTCAATGGCAATTGCAAATAGCAGTGGTGATAGGGGGCACCATTGTTTAGTACCGCATTCTAGTCTGAAGTAGTTTGAAATGATGTTGTTAACATAAACTGAAGCTTCTGATTCATGCACATATGTTCTGGCCAAACCCAGATTTATGCAAAGTAGTGCACAGGTAATCCCATTCAAACATATCAAATTATTTTTCTGCATCTAAAGATAATATGATTTCCGGAGTGTTAGACTTTATGGGTGAATATATTACATTAAATAGGCATTGAAGATTGGAAGCCAAATCTCTATCTTTAATAAATCCAGTTTGGTCCTGTGATATTACTGAAGGGAGCACTTTCTCAATCCTTCTAGGTCGGGCTTTAGAGAGTACCTTAACATCAACATTCTGAAGTGAGATTGGTGTGTATGATGCACATTGTATTAAGTCCTTATTTTTCTTAGGAAAAACTGTAATTAATGCTTGACAAAAAGTTTGAGGTAGAATTTTTTTGTCTCTGGCTTCTATAAATGTTGCTAATAAGAGGGATGCTAACTTAAATGAAAATGTTTTGTAAAATTCAGCAGGGCAGCCATCATGACCAGGTGCCTCATGCATAATGCCATGTGTAGAATTCACACTAAAATATGGCATGCGGACAAAAGCGGAAATGTTCGTACGCACAAATAATCCAGATGCATAAATCTGTGCGTTTGCCAACGTCCACATTCTTCCACTCCATAAATTCCGGACAGCGTGAAAAGTAACGCATGTGCACGTACCTGCCACCACTCCCAAACACCTCCCAGAATTATGCCTCTCTGAATATGCAAATCAATATAAGTAGCCCTTAAGCTCAGCGTTTTGTGAAAAGGCAATGGCAAAAGCACGGGGGAAAATAGAAGAATTTCAGCGAATACCAAGTGGAGGCAAGGAAAAACGTACTATTTGTTGGTTTTAACAGTGGTATAAACAACAAAAGGAAGTTGATCAAGTGACATAGAGTGTCGGAGAAACTTGAAAGCTCATGTTCAAAAAGTCGCACAGTGCCTGAAATAAAAAAGAAGTTGTCAGATATCAAAGTTGCCATGAAAAGGCAAGTCATGGCCCACCATCTGAGTATCAGAGAAAAGCAAAAAAAATAGGGACACAGTGGGGAAAAAAGCTCGAAATGTCAACTTTAATCTTGCAATTTCCATTTTAATCATGCACTTTATTTTGTCATTAAAGTAGAACATCATAAACTTCATCTTAAAATCGTTTAATTTACTAGTTTCTCAAATCCCATTGTAACTAAAGTAGCACATTAAATGCTTTGCTTTGTATTTGTTCTTCTTTGTACTCTATGTGTGTGAATCACTACGTGCTTTTTAAACGGGCTTTCTCTTCCTCCGACAGGGCACAGAATCCATTACATTTCTGATATTACAGTTCTTTGAAAAATTGAAATGCTATACTTGATATCATTTCAGTATTCATATCATATCAATTAAAGCATGTATTAAACATGGAAACACAGTGGTGCAGTGACAGTGACGAACTGATGCCCCATCCAGAGATTGTTTCTGCCTCACGTAAGATGCTTGCTGCGCTGTGTGTGACCTTCGATGAAGCAATTTATTGCAGCAGTATTGTCTCTTTCAAACATACTAACCCCCAATTCCTGCCCTTCCTTTTCTTTCTCCAAATACCCAATGGCCAGACAATCAGCTCAGTAATAGACATTAGCCATCTGTAAGCTTAGAACTCCAATTCTTCAAAACTTTTAAGGAACATTGAAATATCTTTGTATGTACAGAATGCTGAGCTTAAGGGATATTTATATTGATTTGCATATATATATGGGGCATAGTGATGTGAGCTCCATGATCAGAGGGGCATGGTCGGAGATAACAATACCGTCATATTTGCAAGACTTAATTGTGGGCAAGAAATTGTTATCTATAAAGAAATAATCAATTCTTGAGTAAAAATGATGTACTGGTGAGAAGAAGGAATATGCTCTTAAGTATGGATTTAGTAATCCCCATGTGTCTGATAAGTTATGATCAATTAAAAACTGTGTGATTATTTTTACAGTGTTAGAAGTTGTCACCCCTATAGTTGAAGACCTATCCAGGTCTGGATTTAAAACACAATTAAAGTCTCCGGCCATTATAATTTTGTGAGTGTTCAAGTTAGGAATGGATGCAAATATGTTTTGGATGAAGTCTCTGTCATCCACATTGGGTGCGTAGATATTTAACAAAATCACTATACAGTTAAATAAATTATCCATAACCATCAAATACCACCCTTCAGGATCTGATACTACATCTGATACCACAAAGGAAATTGTTCTGTGTGTTAAAATTCCCACACCTCCAGTTTTCTTTGTATAGCCGGAGTGGAATATTTGGTCAGTCCTGTCTCTTTGCAACTAAAACGGATCCTTGTTGATTAAGCAAGTCCCCTGTAAAAATACTAACTTGGCATTTAAACTTGTTAGGTGAGAGAATACTTTCTTCCTTTTTAGTTCATGATTGAGACCTTTGACATTCCAGCTCACAAAGTTTACTGCTTGGTTATTGAGGCATTGCTTCTGATCTGTTGTTGCCATTCTATAATATTAAGTTAAGGTTGTACATTATTACATATGAGATTTTAATCTCAATTTCCAATATTGCAACGAGTTAGGGCTATGAAGCCTATTGCTGTGTTGGCACTTATAATTGTGGGGATGAAAAGGATAGGTCAGAAACAGCTTGCTCTCTATCTCTCCTCCCCCAAACCCTCTGCCCTCCCATTTTGCCTCCCAAAGTGAGGCTACAGTACACACTCTTATCGTAACTATGGTGTGATAACATTTTTTTCTGACTAACAATAGAAACTTGTTGTAAGTTTAGAACAACATCTGAAACTGCATTTTTGTGTGTTTCATGGCAGCAACTTAATAATTCAACTAAAACAATGAGAGACAAACATTTTGAAACATTATGAAGATAAAAGATGGCTAGGCAAACATAGATCCATTAAGTTTCATTTATAAGATTACAGGTAATTGTTTATTCTACATTACGTATATTAATATTTGTCAAAACAGATTGAGCTAACATTAAATATAGAAACAGGTTAGTCACAACGGACAGCATGCATGCATTAAAAAGCTAACAAACTTACATTAGTGATTATAAAGGAATTTCTCCACAAAAATGTATAGCTTTTGTACACTTTGTATGTTTTAATTGTGGAGTGCTTTTCAGAAACACATTTTACATTGCTGAAATCTATTTTTGGAAGTGAAAGGAGACAGGTAAGATAAACACCATCCGTTACTGGCTAACTAACAGGAATTGATGTACCCATTGTTGCCACTTCAAAAGTTTATGAAAGGGCTAATCGTTTTTTAATTTACTTTCTAAATATTTTTTTTTGAAAAACACTTAAACAGGTTTGTTTGATGTGAAATGTACAGTACCTCTAACAAATAAATAGTTATGCAGGCCTTGTCTGCTCATCAAGAACTACGTGTTTGAATAAAATACTAATAATAATAATAATAATAATAATAAACAAAATGAACCCAGGAACTGTAGACAAATGCCTGAGAGACAGTGTTGTAGTCAAACATAGCACAGCTCTCCCATGTAAATCGCCTAATCACATCTTGCTGAGAAGTTTTCATCTGGAGAACAAGTGAAAAGTGGCTGCTGTCCTGGTAATTTCACATATGAACACATGATTTTTTAAGTAGGATTGGACCCTGTCTATTTTGCCTTCCTTTCATACAGCAAGCCAAAAATACATAAATAACTTACTGTCAGATGAAAAAATATCTTGGAGCAAAATTTTCATGTTTAATCCTTCGGTTCTTAGTGTTGCTTTCTAAACCAGAACACACATTTTTCTTTTTTTACTTTTGCACAAATAGCTGTGAAGCTTTTCATTGTTGTAGTGGTTTATTATTGCAAAAAATTTTTCATTTTAACACCACAGCTGTAAAGGAAGATATTCTGGGAACTAAGTATAAGAATGGCTTATAGAAGGAATTACTAGAATAGGATGGCCTGAGGCAATGTTCTGGAAAAAAAACATAAAAAGAAAACCAATATTATTTGAAGCAGTGTTACTAAAATCTGTCTTCGTCAGTCTGTGGTATTTTGAAGTGCCTAACAAATGTGTTTGTTAGTTAAATTGAAGGCCGTGCATTGAACTGAGTGCGTACGTGTTAAAGAGTGTGTCTATGCAGAGTTGCTTTCTGCTTTAAGCCCAAAGCTGCCAGAATGGATTCTGGCTGCTTGCTGCCCTGAGATAGTAAGCAAAATAGAAAAGGGATGGATATATCGATGAACGTTTTATTACAAGAAAACACTGGACAATATAAAAGTAATTGAGGCTGCTTATTATTGATAATGTTCACTTAACAAATAGCTTAAACTTGTTTTCTTAGTATTTTTAAAATGAACGAAACACTGAATTGTGCATTTTGGATGTATTGAATTAATTAATTGTACTCATCACTGTGATGTCTGCTTAAACTGGTTATGCAGATTTCATATGTGATTTGTGCCATGTCTCTATATTTTTGCAAAGATTTAGCTTGAATTTACACCTCTAAAAGTATTTTAGCTTGTACTAAAACAGAACATGAGAATAATTTTTATCCTGAAAGATCCATTCCAGGTATAAGTATTACTGGACAAACTACTTAACAAGGGAGCTGAACGTTAACCATAAGGTCTTTTATATTACCACAAATTTTCTAAAATAATTTTGGTTACCCAGGGATGCATTTATTTGTTGGCTTCATTTTTGCAAACAATATGTGATTAAAATGATATACTCCTTTGACCTAGGGTTAAAATAAGGACACTGTCTCTCTTGCTTGTCATTACAGGTGACTGGCATGGAGAGGAAAGCCACACAACTGTAAAAAACGTTCTGCTCCAATAACCCCATGAGCTGGCGGACAATCAGTTAACCTGAGTGAACTCTGAAAATGGCTGTTAAACTGACAAACAGAAAGAGAAAAAATTGATTGAGATGCTGTAAAAGAGCAACTAACACACCCAGTGCTTGTTAGCTGTCTGTCTGTCACCTTGGTTAACATCTGACTGCTTATCCAATGTGAATTCATGGAGTTGTCCAGGCTTTGTATTCTTTTGACTTAAACAAGTCACTGGAAAACACGTAAATGGTAGAAAGATCGGCAGTAAACAAGGACGTCATCCATGTCCTGATGATATGGATATGCTGTGCTCCTGTGACTTAACAGCTCTTTATTTTAAAGCTAATCATCTTTCAATGTTAACGCTCAAATGTTTTGTCGTGCCATAACCTATACGGAGTAAATGTAACTGGAATGATTAGGTAAATAGCAATTGTTGCAAGGTCATTTTTTATGCAATGCATGCAAAACACATGTCAAAGGTTGTGTTGTAGTGCTTAGCTAAGTTTAAAGAACTGGATATTCAAACTAATTGTGAGAATTTCACCACATCTTGCTTTTTCATGCTAAGTTATAAATTTCATAATCTGCCTAACAGACACAGAGGTCAAAAAATGAAAATGACCAGAAAGATGTGAAAAACAAAATACAGACCAAGGTCAACACCATGTATCAGAGAGAATCTTTTGTCAAAGCCCAAATGTAATTAAATACAGAGTCAAAAAATCAGCTGATATTCGAGACAAGGGATTCAAAACAACAGTCATAGTCACTAGACAAAGGGTTATTATCTGTCAAGCTCTGATACCTCAGAATTAACTTTATACTGTTGCCTGTTTGACGTCACCAACATGCGTGTTCTGGGAATTCTAAGATAGGGTTCCATGGCAACATCCAGCTTAACGCTCACTACTTGTTGCAAGGTAAGGACAACATGGCATAAATGAAAATACAAGTTTGTCGGGAGGCAAAAAAACACAAAAACCAACCACAAATTCAGATTTGCTGTACTTTAAAACCCCATACTAGATATATAACAATTCTAAATAATTTCTAGAATGTGCACAACAAATGATAAATATCAGAGATCATAATACGTCCAGCTTGATGAGTAATGTGTAATTAAGGCAAATAGTTAGACCCTGTTCATAGTACACTTTTCATATACATTGAGACATCTGTTGCCATTAAATTAGTTGTGGACCATTTGTTTGTGTGTATAGTTGGACCTTTGGGGACACTCAGGTTAGCCATCTTCCTGGAGACCTAGGTTGATGGTCTGGGCTTAGCACCTAATGATGGGGCTTTAGAAGGTCTGGGATATGTTTTGCAGACCTGCAGATTCTTGTCCCTAAACTATTTATCCTTTAATTAAACCAATAGGTTGACAACCATTCACCTGAACATTTGACGCTAGAATAAAAGGCCAGAAGAATGATACAAATCTTTTTTCTTGTTTATTTAAGTACACAACAAAATGCAAAAAAAGACTCTGAAATATGTGAATGTATATATAAAATAGAATAAGCTAACCTCTTTCCCTAATTAATATACAGACTATAGCACAGACAAAATATAAGTAATAAAAATACCGTAGGTCTTACCATCTTACAGCACTGTTACAGAGATTCTGCTCTTCTACTTGACCTTCCATCCATCCATTATCCAACCCACTATATCCTAACTACAGGGTCACGGGGGTCTGCTGGAGCCAATCCCAGCCAACACAGGGCACAAGGCAGGAAACAAACCCCGGGCAGGGCGCCAGTATAAACGTTATTCAAGAACCCAAATTGCAAATTTGGTTTGCAACAAAATTTTTACAATTTTTATTTTAACATTTTGTTTTAAAAGAACACATAGATTAATACCATTTGTGGTATCTTAATTAAAATGCTTATCAATTATCTTCAGCACTACCTCCTTTCTTACCCTCATTTTAGAAAAATAATACATGCTGTACAGAAACCACAATTCAATGTAAGGAGTGCATTTCACTTTTTGACTACTTTTTAATTACACAAAAGAGGAACATTGTCCTTGTGATTTTACATACTTCATTAAGGCCAACTGTCAGAAGTTTCCTCATTTATGAGGCTCAGCAAATGCTTGTAAAATCTGTAACCTTTTCAACTGAATTTCTAGTTTCTTTGGTTTCTTTTCCTCCTTTTTTAGGCTTTGAGTATTGTCAGTCTATTTCTGATCAAAATCAGTTCTTAAGCAGAGTTACACAGTCAGTAATCAAGTCAAGTTCAGAAGTCATATCTTGGGGATTTTCAAAATATTATTTATATATATATATATATATATATATACATATATATATATATATATATATATATATATATATATATATATATATAACTATAGGCCTGGGAAAGTTAACATGCTAATTTTTGTGATTAATGTTGCCTGTTTAATGTGTTAAAAAATATTGTTGAATTCAGGGCCAGCCACAAGGCAAATGCCTCAGGTTATGCTTTGGTTAGGATGGCATTTTCTTTAACTGTGTTTATGTAGTACCATCAAATAAAATTTTCATTTAAAGGTTTAAAATTTGGTATTACGCAGTTCACAGCAATATGCCACATGTCATTACATAGCACTGATGTTCATTTCTTTGACTTATATGAGGTTACCAAGGTGGTACTCCAACTCTTTATCTGTGTTCCTTATATCATTTTACACTACAATAAAATAAAATAAATAAATAATTAATTAATTAAAAAAAACAGTCAGTCAGTCAGTAGAAGTGAAGTCCACACTTGCAGGACTGAGTTGAGAATTGTACCAATGTGTCAGGGTATATGAAATTGCAGTGAGCTGTTGGCAAATCTCAGATTCAATCTGGGATCACACCATTCTCAAAGACAATTAAATCAGGACCCCAAGACGAGTCTTTGGTGGCTATGAGATGAATTCTGATTTCTCAGTGTGTTGCTAGTGCCATGGTTTGAAGAGTTATAACTGAAAGGAATTCTGTTTAAGCATTCTCTATAGCATTATTGTTTTAAGTTATACCTTTAAATTTTTTCCAATTTGTATCAATATTGCGCTATTACTGTTTAAAAGAAACTTTTCTTTTAATTTGCACTCTAAGATTTGTTAGTTTGTGGCTATTTGCTAATAATATTTATATATCAGGGACACAGGCTACTCAAAAAATTTTGGAAGGCTCACATTCATCCTACAACACAACTACCATCCTGATGTGGTTTAACAGATTAAAATTACATAAGCATGTCAAAAGAAGCACTGTAGTGCAGAAGTTTTTAAATGTCACTGTCGTGGATGGTGGTCACTGGGAGGTGATAGCCCATGTAACCCTTGTGCCTGATAAACGATATTTCATCATAACCAGGTTAGGGGAGTGTTTAGGGAGGTTGGCTTCAAACCAGCTACCAAACTACAATCCCATTTTACTTGCATGTAGCGAGACACCTGAGGCATAGTTGCTGAATCCCAGATGGGAAAATAATTAGGTCCAGATGCTGTTTTAGATTTTATTTCTTGCTTTATTTATTTGCAACAGCTTATCACTTTATGTTTTCCTGGATTAGAGAGAAATGTTCCTCAGAAGGCTTTGCTTGTTCTTTCAACCTGATAAAGTGTTGGACAGCCCAGTCTGTGACTTTTTATCCAGGAGGGACAGTGACCTTGAAATTCAAGGCAGTCCTTATTAGATAGTTATTTTAAGCACTCATGTCTTAGTCATTGCCTTTTTAAATAAGATGCCATAGTCTGTTATTTGAGAAAAAAAATCAGTTTCCATGTTACTGTTTTATAGTCTAACACAGGTTTCCCAAATTTGTACTTTAAAATTATACAAATTAGAAATTGAGCACTTTGTTATAACAGTCAGGTGCATTCAGGAAGCAACAAACGTTTTCATTAATGAATGTCATCAAACACAGATACATCATATGTTTATGTATTAAATATTTTTGTAGAAAAGAATCATATTCAAAAATAAGAGGGATATTAGAATGTAAACATACAGGATACATAGTTTTTAATAGCGTTTTACAATACTTTTGTGGTTAAAAATGAGCTCAAACAGGCCTGTTTTGGCTGAAATAGCTTTTATAAACACCAGAAGTGATCAGCGAAATTAGCCAAAGTGTTTTTAATAATAATAATAATTCATTCTGAATTCTGAAAAAAAAAAAAACAGACAGCATAATTGATGGTCTAACACACACACACACAGGTTACATTAGCATCTTGACAGAGAAGTAAACTGAGAGAAGGGTAATAAAGTCAAGTAGAGCTAAAAGCCTTCCTGAACAGATGAGCTTTGAGTTGTTTTTTAAAAGAATTCATGGAGTCAGCTGATCTAGTCAATTTTGGTAGGTCATTCCAGAGTCTGGGCGCTATACAGCTGAAGGCCCTGTCACCCATGGAGTGTAGATTAGTGTGGGGTACAACAAGATTGCCAGAATCAGAGGACCTTAGTGGGTGATTTTTCACAGTGAATAATCCTTGGTGACCTTATTCACAGAATAATTTCCTTGAAATTCACTGTGCTAATGAATTTTTTTTCCAGCGTCCCATGATGTTTTGTGAAGACCATGTGACATGCACCGATTGCGCATGAGTAGAACTTTCATGCATACATACTGTAAGTGTACTCCACTTTACAACTAATGATGCTGCCCCATCTATTTAAGCCATGCTTGATGTCACTACCTGATTGTACTCCAGTCGTATCTTCATCCGGCATGCGTTTAAAAAATAAAATAAAACCTATCAGTATTTTCATTTCAGGGGTACAGTGGCTGACCGTAATGTAAATACAGTATTATGAAAATACTTAACTGTTCTGCATAGATTTATTGGATGCTGTATTGTCACTGGTGGATTAAGCATGTTCTATAGCGCCGATCTGGTAGTGACAGCTGCTGCGTGGCACAACCAATAGGTGCTTCTAAGACTGGAACTCTGCGATCTTGAAAGAAGTACCCGATGGAGAGTCAAAACCTATGAAAGTCCGCCCAGGTCTGCTGGTATTTAGTACGTTGTTTTGGGGGATCTGTTTTGCTGTTGTAAGAAGTTATTGGACATGTACAAGGTGAAATAACCTCTCTCAAGGTAAATTTGGGATAATTCATAATTTAGAAAAATTTGTCAGTGTTTTTCATTGAAATATCATAAAGAAAATTGGAACTTTCCCAACAAATATCTTGAAGAATAATTGTACCAAAGTTCAATGAAACTGGAGCACTGTAGAGAGACAGTCAGAGACGAAGATGACAATGGTTACTTTAACATTTAATACAAATACACCTATAAAAGAACCATAAAGACAGATGTTTTTAGTGAGGTATTTAAGTAAGTAAATGTGGTATCATCAAAAGAAAATGGGTGAAGAGAAAAATGTAAGCTTTTAAAGATAATTGAATAAGTACAGAGATGAAAAATAGTGATATAATAAACATAATATGAAGTTCAATTGTTTCTCTTTCAGGAATAATTATAGTAAGCAGGCTACTGCCCACTCTTTTAGCTTCATACTGAAGTTCCCAGCTGTTATGCCTCGAAAAGAATAAATATACAGCAGTCCATCTGGATCAGTTCTTATAGCCTCCTACTTCATTCAAAGCATTAATGTGTCCATAGTGCTCTCACACTTTCTCTCTCACTCATTCCTGTCCCACCAACAAACAACCAAACCAACTGCTCTGCAAAGCCATTTTTCAGTCCACTGTTCCACCACTAGTGAAGATCAAATCAATTGTGAGATCATCAAGGAGCATTCACTTCCAGAAAAGCTTGTTCCAGAAGAAAGTAATGCAAAACTAAGCACAGTTCCTCCACAACAATGACATTGTCTGTCTGACTTCTATATCAGGTAAACTAAACATTATAATTCGGAATGTTCTTTAACCAATAAGATATGTAACGTTATCAAGTTAATGCCTTACCATGGGCTGTATGATTTTAACCAAGAAGTCTTTTAAAAGAATGCATATGGTCCCAGCAGAAGAAAAAATGGATTATAGTTATTTCATTTACTGTCTTCAATTCTATTAATATACATAAAATCATGTAAAAGCAAAATTAAAATCTTCTCTTAAAAATGGATTTAAACAGACAAGCATATTTAAAATAGTTTCAGCAAATTATACAGCTTGAAATTCAAAGTCATTGTTCATAAAAAATTGATTTATCACTGTAGCAAAAAAAAAAAAGATTTTCTTCAAACTAAAACTGTACAACTTAGTTTTTCCAGAAAGGCCAGAGCATATGGTGCATGAAAATCTACCAACCTACGTCTCTGCACGGTTCTGAGCAGTTGCTGTACCACAACCACCGAAGCACAGGTGTTGCGTGGTGAAAACCTCAGTTGTGCTAAAATGCCTGCAGGCCTTGTCATGCTGAAAATCGTACCTCTTTATTACACAAGATCACCTACTGTGTGGTTTAGATCAGGATTCATTAAGAAGTGATGTATTGTTTTTAGTTTGATTTATTGGTGTTTAAATGAAATATTAATCCGATTTACTCTTTACAGCTTGACCACAAGGTAAATTGACTGAGATAGCAATGCAAGGATTTCAGTTTTTTATACGAGTCAAACCAATCACAACATATTTACAGAATTTCAGGTACATTCACTTTGAGGGGCATCTGGCAGAACCCAGAAAATGACGCAGCAAAAAGAATGTTAATGTTCCAAAGTGGATTGTATTTCAGTGTGTCTCTTCTGCATAACGCAAAAGTAAGAAAGCTTTATCGTACAATTTAATGTTAACTTAATATAATGGATTTCCTGGCTGGCAATGACATGCCAGAAGTTAGAAGGCCAGTTGAGCTGATGCAGAATGGGGATTAGCCTGACAGTCGTCATGTGGAAGAGATAACCCACACTTCCAGTTGGAGTACTTCTTTACAACCCATGGTGGGTATATTAAGGCTGCCAGCTGGCAATAAGACTTTTAAGTGCAACTGCTAGATATTGATGTAGAGACATTATGGAGTGATGCAGTACTGGATGGCAGCGATTTTAATTACACCCCAAGGCACTGGGGGACATTTGATAAACACAAAGCAGGACCTGTAAGGTTCTGCTGATGATAAATATGAAAGCTAAAGACTATTATTAGCAGCAACCTTTGAAATAAAAGTAGTCTCAGAAGTGTAATTGCTGCATCTGCTGTACCTTAAAAAAGTAGGCTCATTGGCGTAGCTGTACTAGGGGTCCACCAGAGAGCATTTAGGTTTAAATGAGCCTCCTGACCACAGAAGTGATTCTAGAAATGAGGATTTAAATGGCTGCTCTTTACCAGTGACTAACAGTCTAAAGCTTTGAGGTGGGTTAGTGCACTGGAAGGCCAGGTGTTAAGAAAGAGAAAGACAATGGGTGTGAAAGGAATTCTTGTGGTCGTATTAGTGGGTTATCAAGCTATTCTATTTAACATTTTAAAACAAAATCACGCTGTGATATTCACATTTTCTTGTCTACAGCCCTCATCCGTTTTAATTTTCCGTGTGTAAAACTGAGGCTCATCCACCTCTCTTAAGGACAGGCTGTAGGCACTTTTATCAGTTTGTTAGCACATTCAATGAAGCGCTTTATTTTTATGTGTCCACTCAAATTTAACTTAGTTTTGTATTTGATTTTGTATTTCTTCTTAAATATTTATTATCTGGTTCTTGGACATTTGCATAATTTTTTGATACAATTTTGAATTCTCCATTTAGTTCTTGTCCCTACTTTTCTATGAATAATCGTATCTACTTCATCACATCCATGTCTGTTCTAAAATTTGACCTGTGTCTCCAGCATAAAGTACTGCTTTTGCTCACTATTTCCTTAATGCAAGAAGTGAGAAGTTAAGCAAAATGACACCTTTTATTGGATAACCAGAAAGATTACAATATGCAAGCTTTTGAGGCAACTCAGGTCCCTTCTTCAATCACATCTTGCCTGAAGAAGGGGCCTGAATTGCCTTAAAAGCTTGAATATTGAAATCTTTGTAGTTCATCAATAAAAGGGGTCATTTTGCCTAACTTCTCTCTACATCCATAATGGCTAACACAGTACAACCCCCTAGTACTTAATGCAGTAATTAAATTACACTTAATGATGTAAGAATCAGACTTTTCACATCAGCAAGTTACCAGACACCAAATTCTTTGTAGTCTTTATCAAAAATAAAATGTAAGTTTATCAAATTAAAATCCTTCTGCCTCTCTGAGCCCACCTCATTGGGGTTTATGCTACTGCTACTCCTGGGGCCATCCTCCTAGAACGTTCTTTATTGGCCAGTCCTGAGCTACCACAAATACTTAAATGGATAGGTAACCATCATGTAGCCAGGTCACAAAAATATGTAATAAGAGGCCATGAATATAGTGACTGGATTCCCTACTATCAATAGAGTGTGGTATTTGCTCCATAAAAGAAAGGTCCCACGGTGTTCCTTTCCTTGTCTTCTTACAACTAGGCCATCTCCTGTATCTCTGTGCATGTGAAACAGTTACTTTGTGCATGCGCAATACAAAAAAATGCTCCAGTAACATTACTATTCTTGTTAAAGTCATTTAAGGACCTCTCTCTACTCCATCACTTTTGTTGTATGCCATGCCAGTTCATACTTGGTACTGCATTCTTATATCTATCAATATATATATATATATATAAATATAAAAAAGCCAAACACCACTGACTCACTCATCACGAAATCTCCCGAACCATGAGGATATGGGACTTGAAATTTGGAATGTAGGTTACCCTTGGCTCATGGGTGCTCACTAAGAAACGGTTTTAAAAATTTCGTGGTCCAAACATGAAATTTCTTATAGTTTTTTAGACTTGTTTATATGTCTGTCTGCTTTTCACGACAGAACTACTTAGATTGGGTTTTTTCCTATAATTTGCTTGAGCATTCCATTGATTTTGCAACTTTGTAATCGCGGTAAATATCATAGTTCACTTGTGGTGCCGATTTATTAGCGCAAATCCGAGAGAGACTCATCGGTCTGCGCGGAGGGGGGCGGGGCCCTCCTCACTCACGCGTCTGCCTCGGGGCATAACCTTAACTCTGCTTAGTAGCGAATGAGAGAACTACTTAACGGATTTAGATCCTTTTTTACCTATAATTTGCTTGAACATTCCAGTTGATTTTGCAACTTCTCTCATTACACTAAGAATCATAGTCCGCTTGCAGGAGTAATATATTTGCGCTAATCCGAGACAGAGGCTACAGGCTGAGGGGAGGGGGAAGAGTGACGTCAGGAGTAGAGAGCTGGGAGGGGCCCTCCTCACAGTCCTGTTTCACTACTACATGGGCGAAGCCATGGGGGATGACTATCATATTATATATATATATATATATATATATATATATATATATATATATATATATACATACATACATACATACATACATATACACACACACACACACATATACATATACATACACAGTACTGTGCAAAAGTTTTAGGCAGGTATGAAAAAAATGCTGTAAACAAAGAATGCTTTCGAAAATGGAAGTGTTAATCATTTATTTTCATCAATCAACAAAATGCAGTGAATGAACAAAAGAAATCAAATCAGTATTTGGTGTGACCACCCTTTGCCTTCAAAACAGCATCAATACTTCTAGGTACACTTGCACACAGTTTTTGAAGGAACTCAGCTGGTAGGTTGTTCCAAACATCTTGGAGAACTAACCACAGATCTTCTGTGGATGTAGACTTCCTCACATCCTTCTATCTCTTCATGTAATCCCAGACACACTCGATGATGTTGAGATCAGGGCTCTGTGGGGGCCATACCATCACTTCCAGGACTTCTTGTTCTTCTTTACGCTGAAGATAGTTCTTAATGACTGTATGTTTGGGGTCGTTGTCCTGCTGCAGAATAAATTTGGGGCCAATCATATGCCTCCCTGATGGTATTGCATGATGGACAAGTATCTGCCTGTATTTCTCAGCATTGAGAACACCATTAATCCTGACCAAATCTCCAACTCCATTTGCAGAAATGCAGCCCCAAACGTTCAAGGAACCTCCACCATGCTTCACTGCTGCCTGCAGACTACTCATTATTGTACCGCTCTCCAGCCCTTCGACGAACAAACTGCCTTTTGCTACAGTCAAATATTTCAAATTTTGACTCATCAGTCCAGAGCACCTGCTGCCATTTTTCTGCACCCCAGTTCCTATGTTTTCGTGCATACTTGAGTCGCTTGGCCTTGTTTCCACGTCAGAGGTATGGCTTTTTGGCTGCAACTCTTCCATGAAGACCACTTCTGGCCAGACTTCTCCGGACAGTAGATGGGTGTACCTGGGTCCCACTGGTTTCTGCCAATTCTGAGCTGATAGCACTGCTGGACATCTTCCGATTTCAAAGGGTAATAAGCTTGATGTGTCTTTCATGTGCTGCACTAAGTTTCCTTGGCCAACCACTGCGTCTACGATCCTCAACATTTCCCGTTTCTTTTTGCTTCTTCAAAAGAGCTTGAACAGCACATCTTGAAACCCCAGTCTGCTTTGAAATCTTTGTCTGGGAGAGACCTTGCTGATGCAGTATAACTACCTTGTGTCTTCCACAACCTCACCTTGGTAGCAGAGTTTGGCTGTTCTTCACCCAGTTTTAAGCCTCCTACACAGCTGTTTCTGTTTCAGTTAATGACTGTGTTTCAACCTACGTGTGACATTGATGATCATTAGCACCTGTTTGGTATAATTGGTTGATCATACACCTGACTATAATCCTACAAAATCCCTGACTTTGTGCAAGTGTACCTATAAGAATTGATGCTGGTTTGAAGGCAAAAGGTAGTAACACCAAATATTGATTTGATTTAGACTTTTCTTTTGTTCGCTCACTTTGCATTTTGTAAATTGATAACAATAAACAATCATTATTTATATTTCTGAAAGCATTTTTTCACACCTGTCTAAAACTTTTGCACATATATATATATATATATATATATACAGTATATATATATATATATATATATACACAGTCATGAATGCAAACCTGAGGGTTGCCCTACAGGTTCCAAACAGGTATGTGAAACCACACCAAGCCAGGAGGGTGCGCTACTGCTAGCATTTCTGTCTGTTCTTCCCTCCACACACTGAGAAGATGGCCCCAGAAGGACTTAGCCCATCCAGCTTTAATTGATTGTCTTTCTCAATGATCCTACTCCATTCAAACTGAATTGTCTACAAATGTGGTTCTCTCTCTGATTCAGCAGGCAGTTATGTGGACAAGTGAGGAGAACCTAAATGGACACTCACTGTGGATTGTGATGATTGCTTCACACAGAAGTAGTGGCCCATTTTTATTTGAAAATGGCAGACAGAACATGAGTCATAAATTAGTCATTCCCAAACCAGAGCAAAGGAGCAACTCACTCAAACATGCAGGGTTCATCAGTATTGGGTAAAGTCTCCATACTCTGCACTTACTTTATGACGCTGTCAATAACTGAGTAGTGAATTAAGTGGAAAGGGAAGTTGTTACAATCAAATATTCACTCATTCTGCACACACACACATACAAGCAGATATTCTACTATCAATTTCAATGCCTGCACGAGTATCTAAATTCAAGGAATTAAGTATTTGAAAGAAACATGAAGTGGTTATACAGCTTTTATTAGCATTTTTAATGTGTTCAAGCAAAACAAATGCAATAAGTGAATAAAAGCATGCTAGTCAGAAATCAAATCAGACCTTTTAATTAATACATAAAGACTTAATTTCCTATCTGACTCAATCCAAAGCATTCATGGCTGATTTACCTCAGCAAAATTATAGAAAGAGCAAATGTCTATTCTTGGGAGCATGCAAAGGCTGTTATTAAATCTGTGAAGGTTGGCCAAAAAGATACCACAACAAATTAACACCCAACATCTGCACTTAATTCCTTGTAAACAGATTCCGTTCTGCTTTCTCAGACAGATGGCTTGTTAAAAAGCAATTAAATACATCCGAATAAATAATTATACATTTATCCTACAAATCTGGTTAAGGACGTTATTCATATGGTGATGTAGTTTTCAAACAAAAACAATAAAGCTAATTTTAAAGCATATAGTTAAGTTGAAGAGATGTTTATTAATTTTTTCTCTTAGATTTTTATATGCTAGCTGTGTGCAGTTCTTCCAGCACTGACCCCAATGGATTATTGCTCATTTTATTGCTCTTTTTTGGTTGCTATCCTTTGAAGGACTGCTTATTTTAGCCACACCAGAATGGCGGCTGTGTGGCTCTGACAAGCTTGTTATTTTTACAGGATTCCCTGTGGCCAGTGCTGAAGTTGCTCATTTGAATAATGGAATGCCGACTCATATTGATGTTCACGCAGCAGTGAGACGTACAGGTAATTCTTGTTAATCCCTTTTGCAACCATGACAATATTGTGTTCCTGCATTAACCTAAATATTTCTGGTAATTAAAATTTATAAATGTTTAATAAAATTGTAGTATTACATGTCTTTATGGAGTTTTTGGGAATTATTGTATTATTTTATTTATTTTTGTACCGTTTGTTTATGCAACGCAAGTCGTGTCACCTGACCACAGTTGGCACAATGGTGACTTCAGTGGAATTTCCACTACTAAATATGGTGAAGGTTCCATGCAATGTTATTGTCATGAATTGAGAACAAATTTACTTTTTTTTTTGGAAATAAATACACTTTTCTAGTGTGAGATAAAGCTTCCCTTCCATGTTTTACAATAAGGAGACTCTTATAGTAAGTTAAATATTCCCTAGAGAAGTGTTTCTCCAAAATCTAAAATTATTAGCAATTATGTTTATAATTTTACTGCAAGTTGCAGTAACCTTTTGCTTGCTAGACTCATGTTCCTGGAAGTCACAGGTAATTTTGTCATCTATGCAACAAAAGTAAAAGCCACCATTGTCATTTATTTGTTGTCCAACCTGGTGGATTTTCAAAAGGCCTCCATGCACATTTACCTCAATTTACTTCAAAATTCTTTTGATTTTGACATTGCTTTGTTTTTAACTTTGATTTTGCTTTGCCCAATTGGATAATTTACTAATCTCTTTGTTGCCTTTGTGTCTACCTTGCAGCGCACATCTTTAGTTGCTCACTTCCTGGTTGTCTTTGCTTCGGTCTGTACATCCTTGCGGTGTTAGAACAGTTATCCTTCAGTTGGATACAACTCAAAAATATTTAAAAATACATTCTATCTGATATGGGATCTATATAGTTAATTTGTACAAACAAAAATCTTTATATATAATTTGCTACAGTGGCTGTCCATTTCTCTGTCCAGGATTTTAAATCACCTGCAGCTCGCAAACCGTTTGACCTATTGACCTGAAATTTGGTACACATATACAGTAATCCCTCGCTATATCGCGCTTCGCCTTTTGCGGCTTCACTCCATCACGGATTTTATATGTAAGCATATTTAAATATATATCGCGGATTTTTTGCTGGTTCGCGGATTTCTGCGGACAATGGGTCTTTTAATTTCTGGTACATGCTTCCTCAGTTGGTTTGCCCAGTTGATTTCATACAAGAGACGCTATTGGCAGATGGCTGAGAAGCTACCCAACTTACTTTTCTCTTTCTCTCTCTTTCGCTGACTTTCTCTGATCCTGACCTAGGGGGATTGAGCAGGGGGGCTGTTCGCACACCTAGACGATACGGACGCTCGTCTAAAAATGCTGAAAGATTATCTTCACGTTGCTACCTTCTGTGCAGCTGCTTCCTGAAGCGACATGCTGCACGGTGCTTCGCATACTTAAAAGCTCGAAGGGCACGTATTGATTTTTGCTTGTTTGTTTTTCTCTCTCTCTCTTTCTCTCTCTCTCTCTGCTCCTGACGGAGGGGGTGTGAGCTGCCACCTTCAACAGCTTTGTGCCGCGGTGCTTCGCATACTTAAAAGCCAAACAGCCCTATTGATTTGATTGCTTTTCTCTATCTCTCTGACATGATCTGCTCCTGACGCGCACTCCTTTGAAGAGGAAGATATAGTTTGCATTCTTTTAATTGTGAGACAGAACTGTCATCTCTGTCTTGTCATGGAGCACAGTTTAAACTTTTGAAAAAGAGACAAATGTTTGTTTGCAGTGTTTGAATAACGTTCCTGTCTCTCTACAACCTCCTGTGTGTCTGCGCAAATCTGTGACCCAAGCATGACAATATAAAAATAACCATATAAACATATGGTTTCTACTTCGCGGATTTTCTTATTTCGCGGGTGGCTCTGGAACGCAACCCCCGCGATGGAGGAGGGATTACTGTATTACATGACGTCTACTATCCACGTTTGGGGAGATGATTGACGTCCAAGGTTATTCTTCTATTTATTTTATTTTAATGTAGAATCAACTCTTGGCATCGGCCAACAGGGTGGCCATGTGGTGCATGTGTACAAGCGCCGTTCTCATCCCTACCACCTTCGTCATCACTTCCCCTGCCTCTTCATATCTTAAATCATTCTTGAGGCAGATTGAACACTTAAGTGCCTGCTTAAGTGAAAAATTAAAGAAAATATAAGTAATTGCAACACAAACAATATACATATATAGTAACTTGTAAAAAAAAATCAACATTCCTTAGGAGAATTGAGTATATCCAAATGTAAACTACTTAGTGGGAAAATGTACTGGTATGAAAATGGTATGACAGTAATCGAGTTTCAGAATTTACAGTAAGCTCTTCAAAACTATTATAGACACACACAGTTGCCAAGGGTAATTGTAAGCGTAAAAGGACCAGGAGATAATAGATGCTGTAAAGAGGTCAAAACGAAAATCACAAGTTGAAATAACAAGAATCAACAAATAGACTAGAGCTACCAAAAATCGGAGGACAAAATTACAGTCACAGAGAGTCAAACTTCAGAACCAGAAAAATGAAATCCTGATGCTATGGCCAATTTGAATTTAAAACTAACTAGCACCAAAGAAATCAAGGGTTTACATTCACCAAGAAGTAACCTGAATGTGCAATTGCTGTCATATTTATACATATTAACATCGTAAGCATGACTACACAGTCACATGACCAGGAACAAGGCATTTTTGTAAATAACGAAAATCAAGATGGTAAAAAATGGCCACTTCTTCTAGCTCTTCTGGGAGAATCCCAAGGCGTTCCCAGGCCAGCCGAGAGACATAGTCCCTCCAGCGTGTCCTGGGTCTTCCCCGGGGCCTCCTCCCGGTTAGACGTGCCTGGAACACCTCACCAGGGAGGCGTCCAGGAGGCATCCTGATCAGATGCCCGAGCCACCTCATCTGACTCCTCTCAATGCGGAGGAGCAGCGGCTCTAATCTGAGCCCCTCCCGGATGACTGAGCTTCAAACCCTATCTTTAAGGGAAAGCCCAGACACCCTGCGGAGGAAACTCATTTCAGCCGCTTGTATTCGCGATCTCATTCTTTCGGTCACTACCCATAGCTCATGACCATAAGTGAGGATAGGAACTTAGATTGACTGGTAAATTGAGAGCTTCGCCTTGCAGCTCAGCTCCTTTTTCACCACGACAGACCGATGCAGAGCCCGCATCACTGCGGATGCCGCACCGATCCGCCTGTCGATCTCACACTCCATTCTTCCCTCACTCGTGAACAAGACCCCAAGATACTTGAACTCCTCCACTTGTTGCAGGATCTCGCTCCCAACCCTGAGAGGGCACTCCACCCTTTTCCGGCTGAGGACCATGGTCTCGGATTTGGAGGTGCTGATTCCCATCCCAGCCGCTTCACACTCGGCTGCGAACTGATCCAGAGAGAGCTGAAGATCACGGCCTGATGAAGCAAACAGGACAACATCATCTGCAAAAAGCAGTGACCCAATCCTGAGTCCACTCAAACCGGACCCCCTCAACACCCTGGCTGCGCCTAGAAATTCTGTCCATAAAAGTTATGAACAGAATCGGTGACAAAGGGCAGCCCTGGCGGAGTCCAACTCTCACTGGAAACGGGTTCAACTTACTGCCGGCAATGCGGACCAAGCTCTGGCACCGATCGTACAGGGACCAAGCAGCCCTTATCAGGGGGTCCGTTACCCCATACTCTCGGAGTACCCCCCACAGGATTCCCAGAGGGACACGGTTGAATGCCTTTTCCAAGTCCACAAAACATATGTAGACTGGTTGGGCAAGCTCCCATGCACCCTCCAGGACCCTGCTAAGGGTGTAGAGCTGGTCCACTGTTCTGTGACCAGGACGAAAACCACACTCTTCCTCCTGAATCCGAGGTTCAACTATCTGATGGACGCTCCTCTCCAGGACCCCCGAATAGACTTTTCCAGGGAGGCTGAGGAGTGTGATCCCTCTGTAGTTAGAACACACTCTTCGGTCCCCTTTCTTAAAGAGGGGGACAACCACCCCGGTCTGCCAATCCAGAGGCACTGTCCCTGATGTCCATGCGATGTTGCAGAGGCGTGTCAACCAAGACAGTCCTACAACATCCAGAGCCTTGAGGAACTCCGGGTGTATCTCATCCACCCCCAGGGCCCTGCCACCAAGGAGTTTTTTGACCACCTCGGTGACCTCAGTCCCAGAGATGGGGGAGCCCACCTCTGAGTCTCCAGGCTCTGCTTCCTCATTGGAAGGCATGTTAGTGGGATTGAGGAGGTCTTCGAAGTACTCCCCCCCCCCACCGACCCACAACGTCCCGAGTCGAGGTCAGCAACGCACCATCACCACCATATACAGTGTTGACACTGCACTGCTTCCCCCTCCTGAGATGCCTGACGGTGGACCAGAATCTCCTCGAAATCGTCCGAAAGTCGTTCTCCATGGCCTCCCCAAACTCCTCCCATGCCCGAGTTTTTGTCTCAGCAACAACCAAAGCCGCATTCCGCTTGGCCTGCCGGTACCTATCAGCTGCCTCCAGAGTCCCACAGGACAAAAGGGTCCTGTAGGACTCCTTCTTCAGCTTAACAGCATCTCTCACCGCCGGTGTCCACCAACGGGTTCGGGGATTGCCGCCACGACAGGCACCGACCACCTTACGGCCACAGTTCCGGTCAGCTGCCTCAACAATAGAGGCACGGAACATGGCCCATTCGGACTCAATGTCCCCCACCTCCCTCCGGATGTGGTCGAAGTTCTGCCAGAGGTGGGAGTTGAAGCTACTTCTGACAGGGGGCTGTGCCAGACGTTCCCAGCAGACCCTCACAACATGTTTGGGCCTACCAGGCCTGACCGGCATCCTCCCCCACCATCAAAGCCAACTCACCACCAGGTGGTGATCAGTTGACAGCTCCGCCCATCTCTTCACCTGAGTGTCCAAGACATGTGGCCCGCAAATCCGATGACACGACCACAAAGTCGATCATCGAACTGAGGCCTAGGGTGTCCTGGTGTCAAGTGCACATATGAACACCCCTATGCTTGAACATGGTGTTCGTTATGGACAATCCGTGACGAGCACAGAAGTCCAATAACAAAACACCGCTCGGGTTCAGATCGGGGGGGCCATTCCTCCCAATCACACCCTTCCTGGTCTCACTGTCATTGCCCACGTGAGCATTGAAGTCTCCCAGCAGAACGAGGGAGTCTCCAGAAGGTATGCCCTCTAGCACCCTCTCCAGGGACTCCAAAAAAGGTGGGTACTCCGAACTGTTGTTTGGTGCATACACACAAACAACAGTTAGGACCCGTCCCCCCATCCGAAGGCGGAGGGAGGCTACCCTCTCGTCTACCGGGGTAAACCCCAATGAACAGGCTCCAAGTCGGGGGGCAATAAGTATACCCACACCCGCTCGGTGCCTCTCACCGGGGTCAACTCCAGAGTGGTAGAGAGTCCAGCCCCTCTCAAGGAGATTGGTTCCAGAGTCCAAGCTGTGCGTCGTGGTGAGTCCGACTATATCTAGCCGGAACCTCTCAACCTCGCGCACTATCTCAGGCTCCTTCCCCTTCAGAGAGGTGACATTCCACGTCCCAAGAGCCAGCTTCTGTAGCCGAGGATCGGACCGCCAAGGTCCCCGCCTTCGGCCACCACCCAACTCACACTGCACCCGACCTCCTTGGCCCCTCTCATAGGTGGTGAGCCCATGGGAAGGGGGACCCACATTGCCTCTTCGGGCTGTGCCCAGCCGAACCCCATGTGTGCAGGCCCGGCCACCAGGCACTCGCCATCGAGCCCCACCTCCAGGCCTGGCTCCAGAGGGGGGGCCCGGTGACCCGCGTCCAGGCAAGGGAAAACGCCGTCCAAAGTTTTCATTCATCATAGAAGGTTTGAACCGCTCTTTGTCTCATCCCTCACCTAGGACCAGTTTGCCTTTGGTGGCCCTACCAGGGGCATAAAGCCCCGGACAACAGAGCTCCTAGGATCATTGGGATACGCAAACCCCTCCACCACGATACGGTGGCGGTTAAAGGAGGAGTAAAAAATGATGACTTTATGAAATACAATTCCAAGCAGAAAAACACATGAGAATTAGATTCTATACATGAAAAAGCCATATCCATCCATCCATCCATTCCCTTCCGCTTATCCGAGGTCGGGTCATGGGGGCAGCAGCTTGAACAGAGATGCCCAGACTTCCCTCTCCCCGGCCACTTCTCCTAGCTCTTCCAGGAGAATCCCAAGGCGTTCCCAGGCCAGCCGAGAGACATAGTCCCTCCAGCGTGTCCTGGGTCTTCCCCAGGGCCTCCTCCCGGTTAGACGTGCCCGGAACACCTCACCAGGGAGGCGTCCAGGAGGCATCCTGATCAGATGCCCGAGCCACCTCATCTGACTCCTCTCGATGCGGAGGAGCAGCGACTCTACTCTGAGCCCCTCCCGGATGACTGAGCTTCTCACCCTATCTTTAAGGGAAAGCCCAGACACCCTGCGGAGGAAACTCATTTCAGCCGCTTGTATTCGCGATCTCGTTCTTTCGGTCACTACCCATAGCTCTTGACCATAGGTGAGGGTAGGAACATAGATCGACTGGTAAATTGAGAACTTCGCCTTGTGGCTGAGCTCCTTTTTCACCACGACAGACCGATGCAGAGCCCGCAATACTGCGGATGCTGCACCGATCTGCCTGTCGATCTCACGCTCCATTCTTCCCTCACTCGTGAACAAGACCCCGAGATACTTGAACTCCTCCACTTGGGGCAGGATCTCGCTCCCAACCCTGAGAGGGCACTCCACCCTTTTCCGGCTGAGGACCATGGTCTCGGATTTGGAGGTGCTGATTCCCATCCCAGCCGCTTCACACTCGGCTGCGAACCGATCCAGAGAGAGCTGAAGATCACGGCCTGATGAAGCAAACAGGACAACATCATCTGCAAAAAGCAGTGACCCAATCCTGTGTAAAAAGCCATATGAAATGCAAAAATACACAGATAGAAATTGCATGTATATCACACCAACAAAATGGATTGAATAAAAAATTAAAAGGACTGGTAGTGGCAGTAAAGGAAATTCAGTTTTCAACCCCAAAATTCTCTTTACACTAACTGATTACTCGTTTCCAGTCGAACACCTCCATTTACTGTTCAGTATCTCCTTACTCATGACTATTAGTAACCTGCATGGGCACTTTGAGAACAGAAGAGTTTTATGTGGAATGCAACAGGTAACATAGTTACTTGATACCCTACATTTATATATGGTTTGTCACCAATAACTAAATGGAAATTTTTTGTGAGTTTTGCGGCCTATTGCGGAATACTGAAGAAAATACTGTAGCATCACCCTGCAACCCCGGGAGTACTGCGTCATTGGGCAGCTTTTGTGGTTGCTGTGAGGACTGCTGGAAAAGAATGTTTTAAAACGAGCCTGAAGAAGCCAGGAGGACTGCAATCGGGTGGTGTCTTATTGTTTCAACACTTCACTGCACAATTGGATTACAATTACACCCATTGGATTCTGGTGTTCTCTCGATTTAGGTTCTTGGCCTTTTCCCTTCTTTTTTGTGTCATTTTGTCTGAGTTGAAAAACATCTTTGTCTGGGAGTGTTACCATCTTCTATAAAACTTCACATACACCGGCATCAAGGTAGGATAAAACTACACATAACTTTCAAGAGGCTGTTCATAGTAGATGTCATTTCTACTACACCACCATTATTTACATCTGTGAAACTGGACTGTCCCATGAGTGTTAAACGTTTTGCACTTAATGTTTTGTTGAATTTCTTTTGTATCTGTAATATTAATTATTTTTCTCATTTACTACCATACACATACACAGAAATGTATTACAAGTATTGTATTACAAGTTACATTTTGTAAAAAGTTAGTTACAGTTCAGTAAAGAACTGCTGAACTACGTACTTTGTCTGCGGGCTGCCATACATCTTTGTCTCAGTAGCCAATCTCACAGACATGATTTGCTTGCGCAGTGATCATTCGATCTCATGTTTTTGCATCTTATTTAGTGAAATAAACTTTGAATATACTTTGATCATGGGCCCAAAACATATTCATAGATTTTTTAATTCATGGGGGTCCTTCACCCCGACCTCCTGCAAATTGCAAGGAATAATGGTGTATTTATATATATGGAAGCAAAAGTCTGTGATACGATTTGCATATTTGTAGCTGAAAATCTACAAAGGCAGAAAATAAGTCACATATCTTAAAACAGTTTTTTTTATTCCTAAGCTTTCGACTCCTATCAGGAATCATGATTAGACTTACAGGTATCCAAGGAAATATATTTAGCAAATAAACAGGGAAGGATAGGTGGATGTGGGGGTGAGGTTTGTACGGTGTTGGTCATAGTCTTAATTATTATGTGCATGTTCTTCTTTTCAAACCTGCATATGCTGGATTCACGTCCAAATGTCTGTTAATGACGTTTTCATTGGATAGCCACAATTCAGCCAGTTGTACTTTCTTCAATCTTTAAACACTTCATTTAAAAACAAGATCATATTTGCAAGTAGCAAGGGACTCATTTATTCACCTGACCCATCAGACATGAATGCCTGCCTACTGTACATAAAATAACTACTAATAAAAATAAAAAAGAGCACATTGCTGAAAGAAAGAAACAAAACAGCCACAAAGTGTGGTAAAATATGCTAACCAAAGATGGTTTAGAGTAGAATGGAAAAAAATGGAGTCTACTTTGTCAAATAAACATCAGAGGAACTAGTGAGGAACTAGTGATCTAAATCAGTGGCTCCCAAATTCGATCCTGGGGACCCACTGTGGCTACAGGTTTTTGTTCCAACCAACTTCCGTTCTTCTTTGGACTCTTAGTCTAATTAAGTGAGTCATTATTTCCCAGTTTCTGTGTTTTGGAGTCAATGTAGAAATTACAAACTAAGTTTGGTAGATTTTTATTAAAATGTAATAAGCAGTTATATGGGGACTATGTAGTTTTTGTTTAAGTTGTTAACAGTATTTTCAACCTAATTTTCATTTGATTTTCCAGGCGTTCTCGTTATTTAATCGATTATTTACTAATTAGCAAGTCTGACACTGAAGTTGTTGCTGCTTTCGTCATCCTGGGTGTCTGCTGTGCTGGCTGTTAATTGTCACTATCCAGGTAAAAAAAAAAAAGTGCACTAAAATACACTTAATTTAAGTGCACTTATTGTGTTAAAAGTGTGCTACTTTCAAGCACTAATTTTGTACTAAGTGTGCTAATGTAATATCATTAGTGTAACTAAATATATACTTAAATACAACTAAGTGTACTTGAATGTGCTATTTTGAGACACCATTAAGATGTGCTTAAATATGCTTAAGTACACTTTTTTATTATTTCTGTACTTTCATAAATTAACTTTGTTTCTACTTGAAGTATATTTGAATCCACAATTTAGAAACTTGTTAATACACTTATAATATATAGGAAATATGCTTATATTTCAATCAAAATGAGAGGATAATACATTGAAAACATATTTGTGATATATTTTAAATGCATTTACAACTCAAATATAGCATACTTTTTATATATTATATCCCAGAAATGCAGTAAAATACACTTAAAATGAACTTAATAACAGTGTATGAAAGTACACCAAAATTGAACTTATATTTAAAGCATGCATAGCACAGTATTACTGTAAGTAATGCACAAATAATACATTTTTATATACTTTAGGGGTAGTATACTTTGTCTGAGTACACTTAATATCAATTTAAGTATTAGTGCAAATTAGCATACAGTATTTAAATTACGTACGCTGAAGTACTCAATGTATTTTTTATTAGTACATTTTTATTATATTTTCTTTGCACTTATTTTTAGCACACAAAAACAATAATGTGACAGAAATGTACTTTCTGATATTAAAGTATAGTTTTAGTACAATTAAGTATATTTTATTTTTACCTGGGTATTAGGGTTAAACAAAGGGAGCAAACTACAAAGAAAAAGGGGAAAATAGGAAAACAACAAAAGAGAGTAAAGCATTTATAGCTTTAGAAAAAAAACAGAAATATTTCTAAATGTCTTATGAATGTAAAAACCATACTGTTGTGTTTTTCTGAATACAGAATAACAGAAGAGTAAAAAAGACCAGCTAATTAAATGAGATCAGTTGTTATCGATTATTATCACCAATTGAGAATCTGGTTGGAACAAAGACCTGCAGCCACAGTGGGTCCCCAGGATCGAATTTGGGAACCACTGTTTTAAATCATTTTGCTAGACCAGTTGTTATAAGAAAGTGAGTTTCCACAAAGTAAGATAGTGAAAGTTTCACCTGGACGTTCTTTATACTATTGTGGAACTGATTTAGGGATGCAACCTCAGGGTGGGAATGAACCCGCCAACCGCCTAGCAACCAGGTACCAAAATGGCAACATCAAATCAAAACAAAATGGCATTACGGTATGTCTAAACGTCAACATAAAAGTAATCTTTAACTATCACAAGGCAGCATAGGTTGAAATTCTTAACCAAAAAGATTCCTGAGAATAAATAATGTTATTACAGGATAAAGCCTGTTTAAGAAAAAATGTATCCCTCAAAAGAAAAATTAAAAATAAATTTGGTTCATGACAAAGTTGGCCTGTCTATAGCAGAGGTGCGCAACATCAGTCCTGTAGGGCCGCACTGGTTGCAAGTCTTTGTTTCAACCCAGCTGATAACTTAGAAATCAATCTTTGCCAATAACTGAACTTATTTAATTTTATGGATTGTTTCTGTTTTAATTCTGCCATAGCAGGTCTTTCTTATATCTTAGATTATTTTTCCTTTCCAAAAATATAATTTAAATTATTTGAAGCTAAAAATTTGATGAAACATTCTCAGTCCTTCACTTTTTTCTGTTCAGTTTCCTTCTAAATATTTTATTAGGTAAACTTTATTAATCCCAAGGGGAAATTTAGAATCATGCAGCAGCAGAAACATAAAAATCCAATTAATTAAATTTATTCAACGTGATAGTTCATGAGGAATACTTACAGGTGTAAATGGAAACAAGTTGGATGGAGAACTGCTTGTTCATTTGTCACTTATTGCTAATAAAGGGCAATTAAAAACAGGGAATGCAGTGATTTAAAATTAAAATAAGCAATTTAGTGTGGGGGAATCTTAACAAGTTGGGCAACTAAAATGAAGCATCCAAGTGGGTTGGAACAGAGAATTGTAGCCACTGAGGCCCTACAGGACTGACATTGCATACCCCCAGTCTGTAGTGTTATCTACATAAATAAAATCGTAAGCAGTTTGGATGTCTTTTTTTTTATGTCTGTTTGTTTGTTCACTAATCACGTAAAAACGGCTGAACTGATTTTCACAAAATTTTGCATATGCTTTGCCATTGGTCTGACTTAAAATATAGGCTGTATGTCGTATTGTCAAGAGAGATTATAATGTGTAGTCAAGAAAAGAGTGCCAACATGGGGACTACAATTCTCATGTGGCAGCACTAGTGTACTAGGCCGAAGATATCATCATCAGCACGCAGAGTTTTGTACTATAGAGCATTTTCTTCTCAATGAATATGGATAACAATATCATTATCTCATAGGATTGCAGCTTTTGTCTAAGAGTAGGTTGTGTTTAGCCATGTTGAATTTTCAAAACACATCTTATACATTGTACCCAGGCAATGCTGAGTATACTTCAGCTTACCTACTGACTTAATTCTTCCTGCATCGGCCAAGTGATCGCCATCGAGCTTGGTTATCAGCAGTGGCCTCAGTTTTGTCCCATGCCAAGTTGACTGTATGAAGGGCTTTGAGAAAGTTGCACAGCCTGGTTTCCATTTTGCTTCCATTTCCCGTGCACTGGCATCCACAGTATGGCCACTTTTAGTAGATATTCTGGGGACATGCAGAGCATGTGGCCCATGAACCAAAACTGGCATACAGTGACAGTGGTAGTTCAACGATATACTTCTTCAATTCTGACATGGTTACTGTATGAGATTCAAAGGATCCATCGAAGGCACTGTTGCTGTAACACATTCAGGCATTTCATGATGGTTGCAGTCGCCTTCCACGTTTTACTGGCATATATAGCAGTAGGAATTACAATCAAATTCAGAAGGTGAATTTTATTTGGTAGGGCAATGCTGCATGCTGATAGGACCCAAACAGCGCATAACATCCATTGCCTTCCCAAGCCATTGTAGGGTGTCTTGGTTGGACCCACCGTCTGTCACCACAATGCTACCAAGGTAGGTGAAGTGATCCACTTCCTCGAGGCATTGTTGACTGATGTAGACGGAGGTGCTGACATTGGAGTACCTTACATGTAGAATGTTGCTTTTCAGTTAACTGATTTGCAACCCAATGTTTGTCGCCATGTGCTCCAGCGCCACTGTTTACCCACTGAGTGCTTACTGAATGATTCCAAGTAAGGTGATATTATTGGTTTATCCAAGTTCACAAGCCTCGGCCCATCTTATCACAGCGAGTCAAAGTCTGTAGCGGGGCTACATAGTTAGTGTTGTTAAATGTCAGTTCTAAGTGCGTCTTGTTTCCATTGTCCCGTTTGCTGTTTATGTGTGTGTATCAGGAAGAAGACCACAGCCTCTAACCTGGAAAACACCTGTTCTTAATTAATCAATTACAGCCGTCACAAGGACTATTTAAGTAATTAGAAAGGAGAGAGGAGAAGAGAGGAGAAAGGAGACCATTTGTTTTTCAACCACGTTTCAACTTACTTGCTGTTTTTCCATATCGCGCCTTTGCACCAGTTTGTTTTTCATTTTGCCGGACTGCTTTCATCCTTCATCTGCTGAGACCCCAGGGTCGATTCGCCATCCACCGTACGCCGAGGAATCACGGTGAGGTTGTTCCATTTGCCGGGAAAATCAAACGACTCATTTACCACTAGTTCAGTCATCTGTATTCAGGACAGTTTTTATAACCGGACTCAAGTTCACAATCATTCAGTATATCATTCATTTTTGTTATTCGTGTTGTGTGTTATATGTTACAGGGGCAAGGGAGGGTTTTGTTGTATTTATATATGGTGGTGTCTCATTGTTGATGTGGTGGAGGGATATTTATATTTATGTTTCTATTTTGCATTTGTCTTGTGGTTTTATTTAATACATTTAATCAGTTTATTTTTACATCATCTGCTTTTTGAGTGCTTATATTTACATCGTCGATTGTGGGGGAAAAGTGTAATTTGTTAAGAGGTACGGCGTGATAGTTAGATTCATCCCAGTAAATTATCCAGGCCACAGGTCATGGAGGTGTAGTTGCCGGCTGGGTAAGGGGTCGGCCGTTACAAGTCGCAATGAGCAAGAGAGCATCGCATGGTGAAGACCATAGCCAGGAGAAAAATGGAATGAAACGGTGATAGCACACACCCTTGGCACACGCCTGCATCAGTCTGGAAGAACTCGGAGATGCTTTGGTCGGTGCAATACTTCAGCTAGTAGCAAACAAACCTGAAAGACTGTTTAATGTTTGAAAGCCCCAGGTATGAGGCACTTTGTAATCCCTTATTTACCTTAATAGATTCTACACTCTGAAAATTGCTTCCTATGTCATTGTGTAGCTGGTCTGTCATTTTTAAGATTCTGTTTTTCCTTTCTTGTTAATTTACATTCCTTCATTTACAGTTTCGAAAATAGTCTGTTTGATTGTTCACTGATTATAGTGTGTTGTCCACTTACCTACTGAGGATTGCATTCTTGCCAGATCTTCAAAAGCTTGACTTGGTAAATATTGTTTCATTAAGTACTGCAACATTGCATTCTAATTCTTACAATTTCTATTACTCTTTCATCTACATAATTTTATATTGTAATTATACTTGCTGGCAAAAGTATTTTAGAATATAAACTTCTAGTTGATTGATTTGAAAAATAGTACATATGTGCATAGGCAGAATGCCCAGTGAGGGGGATGTCTGCCAACTTGTAATAGTCATAAATGAATGCCAAGCCTGGATGTAAAGGTCCCAAATCTGATATTCACCATAAAGGAATGTATGCTAAATGTGTATCCCAAGATATGTGAACAGCTTCTTCTCTCATATTCTCTTTTTATTTGAATGCCTTTCAAAGAGCTTCCCTTTAAAGTAACAGCTGGTGTTTCGTCTATTTTTAATTCCTCATCTTGTCATTGGTGATTGAAGTTCACCTGCCCCGTGTCTTCAGTTCACAAACCCACATTAATCTGAAGAAAAGCATCACATCAGGTGGCTTTTATTTTCTAATGTTAGGGCTGTGGCAAAGAAAACAGTGTCTGTTAAATGGAGTGGAATCCCATTTAATATCATCAGTCATGAAATTATTTATTCCTTTTATACATTCTGAACATGTCTTTGTTGTCTCGTGTTTTGTAATGGGCTGGATTTCCACTGGGAGTCAGACTTTACCCATTACTTCCAACCTAGACATACTCAATCCAAGGACAGTTTGGAAGCACATGGCCGACATCTTGAATAAAGTATCATGTTAGTCTGCTTAAACTGAAAAACCTGATAACCTTTATTTTTCGGTTATGCAAAATATAAAAATATTCTAATCCATTAGTGTAAAAACTAGAACTGCTCATCTCGTATTTGTGCAGGGATGATATGTAACACAGGGGATATAAGCTGTTACCTAGAACAAGTGGCCGGGCTATTGTCCTAAACACTGGCAATTTATAAAAGTAAACGCATTCTGACCGTGAAATGTTAGGTGATCTCCTCCACTGTCACAGGTCAGAGTTGTTGAGCAGCATCATGGGATTTCATCCATAGTAATAGCGACCTCGATTCAAAATGTGGCAACAAAAGTTTGTTATATAAAATATTGCATAATTTGTCTATATCTGTGCACACTCTGTCTTATTTTTGTTTCTGCTTCATGCATGGAGTCCAAATATGTTTCATGAAAATTTCTGGGGTTAACCAACTTATTGCACAACTACATTAGGGGCATTATGTATATTTGTCATGGGAAAGGAGCTATCTAAAATTAAAAAAAAAAATTATCTATACATTAATATAATGATTCTGCTTAACCCAGTTCAGGGTCACAGGAAGCCTACCCCAGGAGCAATTGGGTGCAAGGAAGGAAGCAGGTCTCAATGTGGCTGTAATCCATCTTAGGGCATACTCACTCACACCAAGATCAGTTGTAGGAGAAAAACGGAACTCTTCAAGAAAACATGCACACAGTGAGCAGACCAGGATCTAAACCAAGTGTAAACTTAACTCCCCATGTAGAGAACCTTATTTACAAATCTCACATATAAAAAATGTAACATAATTGACCTTTACTTCCAAATGGAGTTGGGGAAGGTAACCATGAATGTACTGATTATCTGTGATTAAAGATTGTGGTTGGAAATTTTAGCTCCCATCCTGCTTCAGCAGTTCATGTGCTGTACTGTTACCTAAATAAGATGACTCCATAACTTCAAAGCAGTCCTGAAGACTTCATGTTTCTAACTAAAAAATAAAATGGTACCTGTGTGGACTGACAAGTAAGGATCAGCACCACATCAACCTGCAGGCTGCAGTGGAGATTAAGGGACATTCATGAATGGGATAACATTTCTGAATATTTACCAATGTAGGAACCAGATGTTATTTTGACCCTTGCCATCAAGAGGCAAAGAGAAAGAGCATCGGTAGCACTCCCAGTGAGAAAACTAACCCTATTCCCAAAACAAGTAGTCACTAGTGGTTATAGTAAATGGAATTGGGAAAGGTCTAGAAGTAGAAGAAAAATGAAGAAGGAGACGAGTTACTAATAGAACATATGGTTGCAAGAAAATTAGACACACCATAACAAAAATGAAACACTGAAGGAAAACCTCGGAGCAAGTATACAGGAAGTGCCAGGTATGTTCCAGAAAAAGACGTGACATTTACGGGTGGAGATCAATCCTCTGGCATATTATTTGGGTGGGGTGGAATATAAATGATAAATAAACTTGAATTGGCTGTGTTGATAATTTGGGTTTCTAGATACTAAATTCCATGAAATAGAGGGATAAATGCGAGATCCTGTTGCCACACTGTCTTAAATGATAATGAGAGGTGAGTCGACTTACATAGCATTGTTTATAAAAGCAGGTGAAAGATGACTAAAAAAAATTGGTTCAGTATCTGAGTAGTAAAGGAGCAGTTGGGGAGGAGGTGAAGTGCATTACAAATAGTAAGAGCAATCTAGAATAACAGGCGAAATAGCATTGTGGATGGAGTTATGACAACCCAAAAACCCCTAGTGCCAAGCTATATTCTGCTTATAATCCTACTTTTGCTTCTGTAATTCTGCTTCTGAGCAGTTATGTTATGCTATGACTTGTAACACAAGCAGATAATATACTAACACTGTCACAAAGAGCCATAGCAAGGTTTGGGGCAGCCACCTGTATATTTGGTTTTCTGGCTGCAAAATGTCATTTAAATGACCAACTCCAAAACAGAACTGAGGGAATAGGGAAAAGGTGGAGGCTTTTAAAGGGGAAGACAGGAAGTGAGATCAAAGGGGTCGGGCTCATGAAGGTCTTCAGCCATAGGTTCGAGCCCGGACGTGACATCACAGGGGCCGGAGCCGGCAAGGTCTCCTTCCATAGGCTTGGTCCCAGAAGTGACGTCAAGAGGGCCAGGTGGAATCTCCCGTGAATGGTCTACAGGAAAGGGAGAAAAAGAGTCAGTGCACTCTGCCACATCCTGGTATGACTCGGAACTGCCCTTACTCAAGCCCTTTAGCTGCCTCCCATGCGCACGTGTGTGACAACACATTAATGCTGCTAAAGTGGCTCAAGTGTGTGCGTGTGTGTGTGTTCGCCCTGTAATGGCCCTGTCCATGTTCTGCCCTTGCCTTGTGCCTAATTCTTACTAGAATAGGCTCCAGCTTCCCTGTGACCCTGCCCTGGATAAGCAGTTCAGGAAGATGGATGAATTATTAGTATCATTAAAGTTGCGCAGATAGTGGAGAAAAATATATGAATACATTTATCTTTCAAGGGTTTGTCCCACATTGAAATAGGTCTACTTTCTGGCAGGGCCGTCTTAACAGCATTATAGGCCCCCGGGCAAAGCAGTGCAATGGGACCCCTACCTACACAACCATTTAGCAAGTCATAACTTACATAGATTACCATTTGATACCATTGATCACAATATTCTTAGAAATCACCTTAGTCAATGGGTGGGCCTCTCTGGGAGTGTCTTAAATTGGTTGGAGTCTTACCTGGCAGGTAGAAAATTCTTTGTTAGTTGTGGTAATTATACTTCAAAGACACATGATATTCTATATGTTGTTCCACAAGGATCTCTCCTGGGTCCACTGTTCTTTTCGATCTACATGCTTCCATTTTAGGTCAGATTATCTCAAGGCATAACGTGAGCTACCACAGCTATGCTGATGTCACACAACTGTATTTATCAATAGCACCTGATGACCCTGACTCTCTTGGTTCACTGACACAATCTCTTACTTGTGTTTTAGGTGGATGAGTAGTAATTTTCTCAAACTAAATAAGGAGAAAACAGAAATTTTAGTGATTGGCAAAAAATGGATATAATGAGAGCATTAGAAATAAACTTGATCCATTAGGATTAAAAGTCAAGATAGAGGTAAAGAATTTAGACGTAATTATTGACTTTGACCTATATTTTAAATCATATATTAATCAGATCACTAGGACAGCATTTTTTCACTTAAGAAATATAGCAAAAGTTAGATCCCTTATACAGTAACTCTGCAAGATGCTGAGAAATTAGTTCACACTTTTGTTTTCAGTCAGCTAGGTTACTGTAACGCACTCCTCTCAGGACTACCAAAAAAGACGTAAATCAATTGCAGTTAGTGCAGAATGCAGCTGCTAGAATCTTAACTAGGAAAAGAAAATCCGAGTACATCTCTCAAGTTCTGATGTCACTACATTGGTTACCTGTGTCATTTAGAATTGACTTTAAAATACTGCTTATGGTTTACAAAGCCTTAAATAATCTTACTCCATCCTATATTTCAGAATGTCTTGCACCTTACACTTCGAATCGTAATCTTTGATCTTCAAATGAGCGTCTGCTTATAATTCCAACAGCTAAACTTAAAAGAAGTGGTGAGAGAGTCTTCTGCTGTTATGCACCTTAAATCTGGAATAGCTTATCGATAGAAATTCGCCAGGCTAATACAGTGGAGCACTTTAAAAAACTGCTCAAAGCACATTATTTTAACATGGCTTTCTCATAGCTTCATTTTAGTTTAATCCTCATACTCTGTATATGCATTTAATTATCATTATCATTCATGGTGGCTCAGAAATCCATACTAACCCCTACTTTCCCTGCTGTTCTTTTTCTGGTTTTCTGTGGTGGCAATCTGCGCCACCACCACCTGATCAAAGCACTGTGATGTCCCTACATTGATGGATTGAAGGCCAGATGTCCACATGACCATCATCATCAAGTTCTTCCATGTGAAGCCTGAAAACCATGAGGACTGATTTAGATCATTAATGTTAGGTAGAATGCCTAGAGGGGGCTGGGTGGTCTCATGGCCTGGAACCCCTGCAGATTTTATTTTTTCTCCAGCCGTCTGGAGTTTTTTTTGTTTTTTCTGTCCTCCCTGACCATCGGACCTTACTTTTATTCTATGTTAATTAGTATTGCCTAATTTAATTTTTATATTTTGTCTTTTTTCTCTTTCTTCATCATGTAAAGCACTTTGAACTACATCATTTGTATGTAAAAGTGCTATAAAAATAAATATTGTTGTTGTTGTTGGAGCCTGTATGCTCATGGGACCCCCGGGCAACTGCCCAGCATGCCCATGCATTAAGACGGCCCTGCTTTCTGGCACAACGCTTTCCACTTTTTCCAGTTTTCACGGGCAACATTGACTTCATGTATTTCTTCCCTCAATCAATCAAACCTGCATTCTAACCTCATTTGAACTGTTGATGATGAAAGTTGGCGATTTAAACCATTTTTATTGCATTCTAATTTATCGGCCACCTGGCCCAAATAGCTCCTTCCTGAGAGAATTCAGTGATTATTTTGCCCTCTGTCTTCAAGCTATCTAGGCTTATTATTAATGGTTATTTTAATATTCACATAAAAGATGCTTCTGAAATCTTTGTTTCAAAATGTATTAATCTGTCTGAAACTTGTAATCTCATTCAACATGTCTCTGGCCCTACACATATAAAAGGATACATGTTGGATCTTGTTTTTACCCTTGCTATAAATTTTGAGCCAATTGTTTCTGAGGATCTGAGTATTTCTGATCACAATTTTCTTTTAACTCTGACCCCTTGCCTTTTCTACTGAATGGTTTTCTGAAATTTTCCAGCCTGGTTTTGGCTTTTCTTCTCAAAATGTCATTGATTTTTTTTTGTTTATTCATTAAAAATCACTCCTATTAAAACTAGATTTATATTCTGAATAAATTCCAGTACTTATTACAATAACAGTATTCAAGCCTTGAAACAGGGATGAGGAGCGTTGGTGGAAATCCATTCAAGTTCGCTGCCTTTATTTAAAAAAATCTCTTAGTTTTGACAACATGGTCAAGGATGCCAGAGCTGCTTATTTCTCTAAATTAATTTCAAATAGTAAAGGTAATCCAAATATATTATTTGATACCATGAATAAGATTTTGTTGTATATGCAGTGTTTTATCAAATAAAGACTGCGATAATTTCCTTTAGCTTTTTAAAAATAGAATATAGAAAAGTTTGTGCAATCATCACTACCTCAACTAATCCTTAACTAAACCTCAACCTAAGACTACTGTCCAGTGGCAATCACATCATGAAGACTTTTAAGACTTGAATCCTCTTGTGGTAGACCACCTGAATCCATTGCAGTTTGTACATCAGACAATTTCTTTAAGGTGAGAAGTGACATCCTTCACATCTACAGCTCTTTGATGGCCAGTGTTATTTTCTATGGTGTGGTGTGCTAGGTTGGTAACATAACTTCAAGAGAAGCCCACCAAATCAAAAGTATTTAAACGTGCAGGGCTTAGTTATGGGGCACACTTTGGACCCCCTGGAGGTAGTAGAGAAGGAGAGAATTAAAAAAAACTTAAGAGACATTATGAACAATGCTAAATCATCCCCTCTGTCTGACACACTAACACTGAGGACTTTCAGTCAGCAAATTATTCAGCAGAAGTGTGTCAAGAAACATTACTGGGGCTCCTTTATACCAACAACAATATGACTGCTTAATGCCTCACTCTGGCTGTGTCATAGGCATATCTGGGTCAGGCCTGGAGTCATCCTCTTCCTACTCTCACAGGAGTTCCTCTGTTTCTGATGGTAACTTTGTGTCATCATCAGCTACTCTGTCCTGTGGTGTGCTCCAAGGTTCTGTTCTGTGCCATTTTTTGTTTGCCTTGTATTTAATTCCCCTTGGTCATATTTTGAGCACTTTTAAATGCATATCATACTACTCCTATACTTATGACTTATAGAGTTTATTTCTTTTAAACTGTTAAATATTGCAGTATTATCTATTTTGCATGACTGCCTGAATATTATAAAAATCAGATGACTGAGAATTATATTAAATTTGAATTTGTGCACCCAACAGTTTTACCCTAAAGGTTTTAGATAACCTAGGCTGTCTTTCCTCATTTGTGAAATTCATTGTCACGATCTTAGCATTCTCTTTTGACCAAATGTTGACCTTTGAAAATCATCTAAATGTTTAACATGGTCTTGCTTCTTTCGCCTTAGGAACATTGCCAAACTCAGGGGAATTGTTTCCCAAACACTTGGAGATTATACCGCATGCATTTGTTTCATCTTTTTTTGACTAGAGTAACTCTCTGTTCACATACTTAAATAGATCCTCACTGAATCGCCTACAGCTGAACTGCACTGGAATATGGAAGGTTGCTGGTTCAAATCTCATTACTGCCAGACGGGATCCTTGAGCATGGGGCAATCGCTGACCCTGCACTCTGAAACCCAAAGGACTTGCAAAAAGACAATTTCTGCTCAGGGATAATTTAACGTATATCAAAATGAAAGAATGCTGCTTGAAGGCTCTTGACCTGTCCATCTAAAAGATTTCACATCACACCAATTCTGACTTCTTTGCACTGGCTTCCCGTGAAATTTAGAGTTAATTTTAAAACTCTGATTCTCACTTTTAGATCCCTATATGGTCAAACTCCTACCAATATTACTGAACTATTGCAGCCATGTATCACATGTAGGTCTCTGAGGTCTTCTGATCAGAATTCATTAGCTGTCCCACACACCAGACTAAAAACTAAAGGAGATTGTGCATTTGTGACTATGGCCCCTAAATTGTGGAACTCCCTTCGTGTAGACTTGAGATCATTGGATACTGTGGACACTGTTGAAAAGAACTTTCAGAATTCAGGCTTGATGTAGGTAACCTTATTGTGTTCCACTCTGCATATCTATGCATTTTATCCTAGTTTCAATTTGTTATAATTTGCTTTTGTAGCATTATTGATACATTTTATTCCTGGTCTAAATTTTTTCATGTCGGCATTTGTGTGTCATAAAGTTTTATTGTATATGTCTTTGCATTTTATTCCTGCTTTTAATCTGTTAGCTCATTTTTAAGACGGTGGTAAAACCAGCAAATATGTAAGGACCTGAGACATGGGCAGTAAAGAGGAGCGCAAGAGAAGAAATTAGAATGGCAGAAATGAGTAAGTTGAGATGGATGTGTGGAGTTACAAAAAGGGACAATAAGAAATGAGGCAACAAAACAACAAAATACAACAAAACTGATTTTTTGATTGGAGTGGATACACAGGGGAAAAGAAAGTAAGGGAGGCCAAAGTGGAGGTGGACTGAATAAAGTAAAAGAAGATCTGAGGGAAAAGGGCTTGAATGAGGAAGAGGTGATCAAGCACATTGGCCCCATATGGAAGTGGGAATAGATGAAGAGGAAGAAGAAGAAGCTTTTGTGTGAGTGACTGTGATGACTGTTTGTAAAGCACTTTTGGACATTTGTTCTTGAAACATGCAATATTAAAAAAATAACCTACTTACTTACCGTATATATACGCGTATACGTTGGGTCTTGAAAACCGAAACACTGGTCTACAAAAAAATATGTTTTGTTTGCTTCTGGGAACTTCAGAGCAGCCATTTATTAAGTTTTTTACACTGATTTCATATATGAAATCGGAATTAAGTTAGCACTTCAGGTTTTTGAAATACACATCATTGACGTTTTGACACTTTTGAATATCAATATAATATATCAACACGACATTTGGAGTTTGGACTATGTCCCACCAAAATTGTTTTGATGTGTTTATTCTGAAAACAAACCAGAAGACGATAACAGAGACATGTTAAAGTATATTTATGTCAATTTACCTCAATATAAAAGTGAGGTCAGCATGCCCAAAAATGTTGGAGGCATTCGCTTTTGCGCTTGTAATGCACATCTGTCTCTCTTTGCAAGAACCAACAGTAGTCACCCATCATGCTCGGAGTGAATTTTCCCCGATATCAGTTTTCCATCACCTTTATATCTTGATGAAATCTTTCCCCATGCTCATCTCTGACATCGCTTAGATTTGGTGGAAAAAAGTCAAGATGAGAATGTAAATGTATCTTCAGTGACATTCTGGCTCCCGTAAGCTAATATACTTTCAGCATATTCTCCACAAGCTCAGTATAATTCTCTGCTCTGTGCTTGTCAAGAAAATTCTGGACAACCTGCATGAATGAGGGTGCTGATTCAGTTGGCTTCAGTTTCTTTTTGAATTCATCGTCAAGCATCAGTTCATGGATTTCAGGGCCAACAAAAACACCTTCCTTAATTTTGGCTTCACTTTTCTTGAGACCAAACTTATTTCTTAAATGCTGAAATGCATTGCCTTTACTGTCCAGTCACCCTAGTTGTCCAAGACCTGGAACATCATAACTAAAAAACGGGACGTGCTGGACGAAAACGGTTTTCAGATTTGGAGTTAGCAAGTGAAATTTGTTAAAGTACAGGTGAAAGAATCCCAGTAGCAAAATGCTTGTTGACCAGTGAAATCGATCATAAAATCAGACCCCGACTTATATGTCCGTTCAAAAATACAACACTTAAATTTAAATTTTTTTTAACAGCTTCTTGCTTGCTCCAATCTCACACCAGATTCTCAGACACATCAAATTTTGTTGCAGCAGCGCAGTTACCAATGTCTTTTGCCACTTCAACAACTTTTAATTTAGAACCAGCTTCATATTTTCTTCTGATCGAACACTCCATCGTAGATAAGTCATTGTATGCTCTTACGATAAAGGCGTATGAGGGCGTGAGATACAAAAAACACAAAACTGTGCAAATGTCGCTTCGGAATAGTTCGGGTATTACCGTGTGGTCACATAGACACAATACATACAAAAAAAAAGACAGTGTTCCCCGTGGTTACTCTCTCAGGTGGGTGTTAGCATATCATAATCTCTTAGACCAATAGCATGAGTTTTCCGCTTTCGACTTATACAACCAACATTACAAAATACCGAAAATAATACAGTAAAATCAAGCCAAGACTTATCCACGGGAGAACTTAAACGTGAGTATATACAGTACTTAACTATTCTGTTGTCCAACGTTGTACACTGGCAAGAGCAAAGTAAGCAGTGAAAATGGGTGGATCTATCCGAAGAGGAAAATGGAATTGCGTGCTTATTATTATATCAGACCAAATGGACAGCCAATGTATCCAATAAATAAACCATGAGGTCTGCGTTGATTATATTTCAAACAGTCTTAAATTGGCAGCACAGCTAGTGTTGTCAATAACTGGGTAGCAGTATTTGGGACTGCAAGACTATTGGTTGAATGAACTGAAACTATCTGTGTAATTGAGGGGTTTTAAACTTTAAATAAAGGGGGCTGTGTGATATATTTCACTGACGTAAGTTGTAAAGAAAAAGAGTCAGTTTCATAGGCTAAAGGGGTGCCGAAATGCAAATAGAAATTTAAAAAGATTTAAAAATAGCCCATATGGGCATGAAACCGTCTCATTTGGCATTTATGTTCTTGGGTAACTTAGGCTTTGAAAGACTCTACAGTATAGGTGGGTTATGGAATTTAGTACTTGGTGAAATATAAGCAGAGGGTAGGTTGGTGTTCCATCTGGGGATATCATAATTACTTTTTGTCAGTCAGTCAGTTATTATCCAACCAGCTATTTCCTAACACAGGGTCATGGGGGTCTGCTGGAGCCAATCCCAGCCAACACAGGGCGCAAGGCAGGAATAAATCCCCGGGCAGGGTACCAGCCCACCACAGTAATTACTATTTGGAAATGTTGAATTACTCTGTTCTCCTTTATAATGATAAAATATTTATTCCCAAAAAAAAAAAAATACAGAGAGTGTCATGAAAGCTTAGATAGTCCCGCCGCTGACTTGGTGTACGTGCATCTGCACAAGTTTGCTCAAATGTCCGTTTATAATGAATGTGATCATAAAAGCAGGCCTTATGCTGTCGAAAATAATTAGGCTTCTGCTTGGCAAACAGCTTTCCTTAAACAGGACAAAAAGTGAAGCATTCTTTGAATGATATTGAATCATGAAATAGCTGTGAACCTGCTAAAGAGTACTGTACTATACTAATTATTTATTGGAGCGCTGAAAAATAAATTGTAACTCAGTTCGACCAGCACAAATATATTGTTTAAATTATTGACTCTTGTGACCCCTTTGCCAGGCTTATATAACAAGATTGCATTTATTCAGCACTGAGTTACTCTTCACTGTGCACAAGGGAATATTGAGTCTTACACAGCTATTATGTTCTTCTGTTGTAAAATAAATTTCATTTGTTAACCAGCAGTTTTTGTAATAGTCAGGACAGTGGGAGCCATAATTTATCCAAGCCATGAGTGGAACAAGTTAGACAGGGAAGGAATGCTAGCCAACTGTATTTTTGGAAACTAATTGGAGAACACAAATTTAAAGTTATTAAGCAATGTAATTTCATTGAATTGTAGGTGGGTACTGGCGTTCACAGAGGGGATCCTAACAAATGCAAGCATGCAAACTCCAAACACAAGGAATTCAAACTAATAATGAACTGTTGGTTCATGTGTTGAAAGACAGCAGTGGTAACTACAGTGCCACTGAATAAATAAAATGACTTCATTTCATCACTTCATACTTACTAATGTAGACTCTTGCTTAGTTAACCTTGTAATGTGTTGAATGATGGTATGTATGTTCATTGAGCTATGCAAAATAATATTTATTGCTTGATTGACCCTCGAACACCAAATAGCCCATGACAGGCCAAAAAACTACAGACAGGTCATGCTTTAGTAATAGATCTGTTCACCTGAAATTACAGAGTGGGTTTTCTTTATGGCCTATTAACAGCAGTCATTTAAAACCTAACACACTTTACTGCACCTTATCTGCAGCTGAAAAAGAAAAAAATGAGCAGGGACTTTGTGAGAGATGGCATATCACAGACCTATCAGTCCATGACACCCAACATGCACCTAATGAATCTCAGGTTTTTGCAGTGATTGGAAATTAAATAGTAATACCGGTAGTAAACCAGTATGGAAGTTCTTAATAGTAAAATGACAGAACAGAGTCCAGTCATCAACATCACCTTATCAGGCAGGTGGTCAGCTGGGCCAAGAAGACATCTGACTGAGAGCAAAAGGCATGTGGACAATTGCCCGAGAGGGAGAGCCAAGTTGGCAGAACTTTAGAAGATTAGAGCAGTTGTGAGGAGAACAGGCCATTCAGCCCAACAAGCTTGTCAATCCAGTTTGCCTAACTTCTCCAGAATTACATTATTTAATGAAGTTTGAAGGTCTCTAAAGTCCTTCTCTCTACCACTCTACTTGGTATTACTGTGTTGTTTTTGAAAAATGTATTTTAAAGTACAGTAACAACATAGATACGCCATACTAATTCCTTTTTTTTTAAACAATTCAATCCTGTCAACTCTTAATTTTCATTAAACAAAAAAAGTGAATTTGCTTCAGTCTTTCCTCATAGCTCAAACCTCTCAGTCCCAAACTCAGCTCTTTGACTTTTCTCAAGCAGAACTCCTTTTGTATAATATGGATGTCAAAACCACAGAGCACTGCAGGTGAGACCTCACAAGTGTGTTATATTGCTTAAGTATGACCTTCTTTGACTTGTACTCCGCACAACAGGCTTTATAATCTAACATAGTACTGTATTAACTTTCTTAATTGATTCTGTGCACTGGATGTAGAAAGTGAAGTCGACTATGATTCCTCTGCGTTACTAATATAGAGTTGTAATTAAAGAGAGACACAACCCAGTGACAATGTATAACTGTAGAAAGAGAAAAAAAACAAGACAGTTGTCATGCGAAATTATCGGATGTCTTTTCCAACTCAAGTTCAAAGAAGAACTGTTTTGATGTTGTTTGCTTTAAATGATCCTGACAGGAAGGGGCGGGTCCAGAAGGGCAGACAACAGAAGTGATGTCGGAGGTGGAATGGTTGTTAGTCTTCTGTTCCGTGGAGAGAGGAAGAGAGAAGGCATTAGATAACACTACCACCCTTTGGTTCGGCAGGTTATTAGCATCACCAGAGCCCTTAGGCTGCCTTTAATGCGCTTGTGAATGATATTGTATTTTTAGATAGATATGTTTCAGACCTCCCATTTTGTATTCACATTTAACATTTTTTTTTCCTATGTGTAATATTTTACATTTATCAATCCATCCATCTTCCAAACTTGCTCATCCTCATCAGGGTCACAGGGCAGATGTAGCCAATACCAGCAAGCACTGGGTACATAGTGCATAGTGGTCAGGGTGCCAGCTCATTGCAGTATTTCACATTTATTTACTTTAACTTTCATCTAGAACACATTTGCCCATGCCTGTATTATGTCCAGTTCCCTTTGTAATGATTTGGATGATTCTAAATTATCTTCCACTTATCTTCCATACTAATCCACCTGGTTTAGTATCATTTCAGAACTTAACTACCTTGTTCTTTATATTCTTATCAACATGATTTATGTATATTAAAAAAGAGTAGCGTCTACAGCATTAAATCCTGATGGAAATCATTTTTAGCATCACCTAATTCACAAAAAGTTCCTGGCATATAACCCTTTGTTTCAGAGATTTATGCTGATTTTGCACTGAATTCCCACTTCTTTTAGTTTAATTCCCTAGCATATCATGTGGAACATCATCAAAAGCTTTCTGAAAATCAAAATAAATAATAAATGTGTCTCTCTGGTCATATGCATTTGTTGCGTCCACATAAAATTCTACCATATTAGTAGTAGTGAAACACGATTTTCCCCCCTGCTCACTAGAGCACTTGTTCTTGCCAAATCTTGCTGGATGTTTTCTAGTCGGTGCAAGTTACATTTACTGGCCTATAAATATTTGGATCACTTTGCTTGCCCTTTTTATATAACAGGATGATATTTGCTACCTTAAAGTCATTAGGAATTTTCCCAGTTTGCTTTGATAATTAAAAAACAGTCATTACTGGTTTATATATGTACTCGCTCACCTCCTGAAGTCCTCTAGGATAAACATTATCTTGCCCTGGCAGGTTTGCTTGATTTCAGCATTTTAATATGAGCAGCACTTCTCTCTGTATAATTTCCACATCACTAAGCACTATACCTTCTTAATAGCCTTTGAATCTACTGGGAGGTTTTTGACTTCTTCAAATGTGAAGACTTCATAAAAATTCTAACTTTAAGTATTTTCTATTTCACTGTCTATTTAGTTTAATTTGCCCTTTGTAACCAGTAGGGGGTGCCACCAAGCCGCAAAATTTAAGACACCAACACACCCAGTACAGTCCCGGGTTCAAATAAAGGTTTTTGTTTATTAGACACAGTACCTTTGCAAATGAACAAGACCCACTTTTACAACCACAAATAACATACTGTTCTGTTCCTTCTACTCCTCTAGGCCTTCTGCCCTCACTGACTCTGATACATCTGAAAGAGGTCAAGCGGCTTCTTTTTTGTTGGACCTGGGATTACTTCTGGTGCCACTGCACTGAATGGTGGAGGCCCTTTTTCCATGCAGCACCCTCTGGTGGTACCCAAGGACCCCAACAGGGTTGTCCCTCAGGATTACACATCCCATGATTCCCTGCAGGTGTCCATACTAGATTTATGTCAGAGGATCATTGCCATCTATTGCACTGGGAGAAAAATTGTTCTGGATAGACAATGCCCCCTTGTCCATCCACTATGGCCTCCTTGCCAAGAAAGGCACCATCATCCAACCTGGTAGGATACCAGTTCATCCATCTTGGCACCTACACCTTACTGCCCTTAATACATGTCCTTGTATGTTCCTTTAGTACTAAAATTCTAAATGAATCTCTTTAGGTTGTCTTGAGCCTTTGTCGTAATGTTTCTCTCTAACTGTCTTTTAGCTTTTCCAATATCGTTTTGGACTGCTATTCTCATGTTCACATCAGTTTAATGGTTAGAACTGGAGTTAGTAGTCCTGTATGGCTTATATACCTGTTTTGTCCTTGCAATTTCTTTTTTACCTGCATATTCACCCACCGCCAAACTCTCTTTAAATTCACCTCGTCCTCCATTGCACATGAAATGCCTTTAAACCCGTTCAACTACTCCATAATCAACTCCATACTTAAAACCTTAATCTAGTTAAATATTTTTATGTTTTTTTTAAATATATGCTCTGCCATAATATTGAGAAATTTATTTTATTAAGGTCACGAGATCCTATTCTTGTTTCTTGCTATTTGTAAGGTTATTCCAGTTAACATTTGGGTAAGCAGTTCATTTTTAAAACATTCTTCTCACTGCTATTTTCCATGTATTACAGAACAAACCTACACCTTGCTGACACTAATGATATTTTATTTCAACAATTTAATGATTATTGATGTAAATAAAAACAAAAAGAAAATTGTCTCTGTTCTCCAGTGAAGATTCCCAGGATACAGTCTAATGTAAGTAGCATACCAACATGGTTTGCCTCTAAGTGCAAAGCCTTTATGAACAATTAGAACTACTATAGGGAATTGCCAGGACTTTTCAAGAAATATGTTCACCATTCTTACTAAAGGGGAACTAAAATTATATCATAAAATGAGGCAGCAAGTTACTTCCTTGATTAAGCACAGCCTTAACTAAGTCAAACTCTTAAATTGCAAGCTTTCTTTTATCCAATTTACAGTTTCTTTCTAGATGGTACCCAGCTAGCCCTATAATTAAACTCAATTTTTCAAAATTGCCTGGTATAGAAATCCATGCTGGATGGAAATGTTCAGCTTCTTTACCCATGTCTAGCTCACCCAGAGTAGGCCTCACCACAAGCCGACTAACCCTAACTCAAAAGGCAGACTTCAGGCCCAGCTAGACCTAAAATGGGTCAAAGGCTTTTAGCAAGCAAATACCAAAAATGCCCACAAAAGGGGAAGAGGAAATACATTTAAAAACGTCTAACTCAAATTTCTTTAACATTTGAAAAGATTCAAAGTGATTCCAAAAAAAAGAAGGAAAAAATCAATGAAGCCAAATAGGTTTAAGTTCAAAACAAACCTGAAGCAAAAAAATCCAAAGACGGAACCAGAGATATAATAACTCTAACTATGAATCAGGGCTCAAATCCAGCATCAAAAGAAGCAAAAATCGCAAACAGGAAGCAAACACAAAGATGCAATACCTAAGCTGTTGATCCTACTTTGGCTTTGGCTTAAGTATTGCTGGGGCCAGTCTGGTGGCCATACTTCCTTGGACTCCATGCAAAGGTGTCAGGGCGGATAACAAAGAACACTAATAAACAATAGAATAAAGCAAATAATAGTCAATACACAGAATATAATCATATCAAAATACAATTAATAACATAATATGAAAAGAATATATTTAAATAACAAAATAACAAAATAATAACAAAAAAATACAAACAAAAAATAAACTTGAGCCAGGGCAAAAACCCTGGCTGTACCATGGCAATACTGAAGATCTTGAGCATTAGAGGGAAGCAATGCATGAAAATCTAGAGATCAGTGAGACAAGAATCCAAGAGAACATCACAATGGCTGTGGTCTAAGAGAGAGGAGCAATGGATTGGCCACCTGGCTCAGGTGTGGCCTGATCAGCCTGGCCATCGCACCCTTTATTATATTCTAGAAGATGGTGCAATCAAATTATCTAATAAAAAGGGGAATCACCCAAGGGTGAGCCAGATAGCAGCTATATAATCCAGCTGTACACAATGTAAGTAAAAACTATAAATATAAAACCATATACTGTACTTTACACCACTGCAGTTTAAAATTTTTAAAAAAATTGCCTGCTTACCATTTGCTTGCTTGTAACTGAAGCTGTTTTGGTTAACAACATAATATAACTAAACCACATCTGATCATTGTTTGTTTAATGACACTTGGCTTACGAACACAGACAACATTTCCTTACTTGAGGCACCGGATGGTTTCATTATCTTCTACAAATCGTGAAATATCATTCAAGGAGAAATGTTTTTTTTAATTAGGAGCTGCTGGTCAGGTCAAAAATGCAGTTGATTTTATATTTTTGAGATACTAATATTAACTATTAAAACAGAATCAAACTCAATCACAGAATTACAAATTCACATTCACATATGTGCTGTGTGTTTCAGCACTTCATGGCCCCTTTCTATGAGGTGCATAGTCTACCACTTCATGGCTGAGCTGTTGTTGCTCGTAGGTGATTCCACTTCATCATAAAAGCACTTATGGTTTGACTGGGGCAGATCTAGCATATCAGAAATTTGACATGCTGAATTGTGACAGAGGTGGCATCCTATGACAGTTCCACGTGTAAAGTCACCAAGCTCTTCAGTATAATGCATTTTGCTGAGAGTGTTTGTTGATGGAGATCATATGTGAAGGACTTTAAGCACCTATTAACATTGTGAGTGGCTACAACACTTGAACTCAATAGTTTGGTGTGTTGTCCATCTACTTTTGGCCATATAATGTATCTCCTAGACATAACTATTTTATAATAAGGCAGGCTTGGTGGAGAATTAAAATTTTTAGACTGATGTGGAAACAGAAAGTGGTATGGTATGGTGTTTAGTTCAGTACATATTGAAAATGTTATCTAAGCCCAACTAAATACTGTTTTGAAAGATATGATATTAAAATTCATAATATATTTATCATTGCATACTAAAGATTTTGGAGTGAGGACCACTTTGCAAAGTCAAAGATTTGGAGGCTCATCTATGGCCATCATCCACTTATTATTGGAAATTTGTGTACTACAGTGGTCACATTCTTTTTTCTACAGGAACTCATGTGAAGAATGCTGTAATGACCCGAGAGCAAAGACGAAGAGCTGACACACAGACTCAAATAGTGACTTAGTAAGCCTGAACAGGACTGTTTTTCAGAAAGGAGGTGGTTGGGGGCATGCGCTGAATACAGCGCTTTGCCGTACCCACCACACTACCCGGATTGAGATCAGCTACTTAATTTAATGCGCGTTACTCTAGCTGTTGGGCATTTGAAAGGTGCCCTAAGAAAGACAACAGAGGTCCTGCACAAACAGAACTCTGTCAAATTTGCATAGCTCCATCATGTTATAAGCTAATACTCATATTGCTGCTTTGTGAGCTACCATGCTAGCTCCCTTTATTTGGTTTACTTATATTGTACATCTGGCATACACTGTCACTATCTGAAACTTTTTTCTACCACTTGCTTGACCCTGACCACCTGAAGGGAGAGGGGACTATCATTGCTGGGTTAACATTTCAAAGATTTTAGCCTGGGATTTAGAAAGTGATTTATAAAGCAGCGTGCATTAGCATCCACATGGAATTAAGGGTTTGCTGTTGCCAGGGGTTAGCTCTTCAGGTGGGCATTGAGGTGGATTTAAAAAAAGTGACCCATGTAGTGAGTTAGGTTGAATGGGAAGAGAAGACCCAAAGAATAGTTGCGGCACCAGCGGGGACACCCTATTTACTGCTAATGTCCAGAAAAGAGAACATAAATTATTGTGCAGTGTCGCAGCTGGAAACAGGCAAACTAAGAACCAGTGTAGCCAATTCAGTTTTTCTAAAGGATCATCTCTCTGGAGTGCTTCAAAATTATGGATCTCCTTCATGCAGGATCGTTTTCCCAAAACTGAGCCACCTTCTAATGGAAGCTGCCAGTCTTACATGCTGTAATTATATGAATATGATCCATCTGGAAAAACTCTGACTGAAACTGTTGATTGGAACTCGGGAGGACTGAGTGCAGGTAACAGCTCACCAAATGTTAATTCAAGTATCCTTGTTCTTCCTTTATTTTCGACATAAAATAATCAAACAGGTTAAACTGAGTTCATGATGGAAAAGAGGGAGTGGAGTCTATCCAGGCAGCACTGGTTCCAAAGTAAGAACAAAATCTGGATATAATGCCACTCCATCACATGGGCCATGTGATGGTGCGGGTTTGGTCCATTCTCCCACTCTTCTTTGGAGAGACCCTTGAACCCACCCATGCCGATACCGTAACTGAGATGAGCTGGACAACTGAGGATACACACATCCAGCCAAGGGGTAGGTGCAGAAGTGAGTTAGTGCTTTTATTTAAAATCATTCCAAAAAAACATGAATAGTGCAGTGTGTCAGCTCTTTGATAAATAAATAAATAATTTATTTAGTTATTTATCTATTAAAAGCGGTGACTGTCTGTGAGTTAAAAATCAGAATTAAAACAAGAGTTAAAACCAACAACAAAGTCATCGGGTCCTTAATGTTCCATGAGACGAGCAAAGCACAACTTCATCTTGGTCTACCCAGCTCGCACATTGCTCACTCAACCAGCGGAGACACTAGCAGCCACGATCCTCACCACCCGACCCCTGTGTTAGCTATCTCGAGCGGCATCAGCTAGACCTCTCTGGGTCAGTTGTCCTCCTGTCATCCTTTTCGCTCCCTATGGCATGCCTCCCTCCTGTGGAGGACTCTGTCACGATTGCACTCACTCCTCTACCAATATTCAGTGGGGACGATCCGGCACTAGAGCGCCAATCCTTCTTGGAGGCAACTGCTGCTCTGACACTCACGCTGTTGGCTGGTTTGTCCTGCCACCCCACCCAATGCTGTTCTCACAGCTCTGTCTCTGTTCTTTCTCCTCTTTTTTCCTCTCTTGCATGGAGGCTCCTCTTATACTGTGTCTCTAATTGGGCATAGGTGTGATGAGTTGCTCCCTGACTGATCCATCTGCCTCTGCACGTGTATGCCACGCAGTCAGCAAGCACCTCAATTAACCGCAGGACTCTAGCTCACACCCGTGCCCAATTAAGGCCTGCACATTTTAGGACATGATTATTTATTTAAAATTAGCACAGCACCACAGACCACTTATCACAAGCCAATCATACATAAACCCACACTGAATGTTATGTTAGCTGGATCTTATAGTAAAAAGAATGTGATGTCTCTTACTGTTTAAAGACACTTATCTGTCTAAGTACATGTGTGTGATCAGACATGTAAATGTTGTATGGTTGTATACTTTTCTTCTGCATGATACTGTATATAAATTTGTGTCAGCGCTCTGATCTTGAAGTGCACTGTATTTAAATAAACTGAACTAAATTTAAAACCACTGCATCTCTGTTAACATTTTCAAACACAACAATTGGGGAGCTGTCACCTGCCCTCAGTCCTCTCAAGTTTAAATAAACCAAAGTTCATCAGATACCAGCCAATACGCATGAAGAGCCCAGCAACCCAAAACCGATGCATTGACAAGACAGCCAAAACACCTTACACGACTGCGTGAAGGAAGAATCCACAATTGCGGCCATTAGAAAGCAAACACTATCATCTGACCTGGGTGATCCTATCACAAATGCACTCCTGAGCTACAGAATCCAACTGTTGTCACCTACTCAGAACAAAAATCAAAAGAGAAAAAAAAACACAAACTGATTTGAGCTTAGACTGTGAAAGAGAGATCAGCTATCAGGGTTAAGGTAGGTGAACCTACGGCCTTCTGGTATGAAGCAAGAAAATGAACCGTTCCGTTCTTCAAGTGTATTAGTGTTCAAGTGTGTAGGTGGATTACCAAATTATATGAGTTACAACCACTTTTTTATTTTATTGAAAAAAACAGTGTGTAATTTTAAAGTGCAAGTGTGACATTGTGAGATTAAAAATCACTGGGGAGTCAAGGGGTTTACATGCTGCCATGCTGTGAAAGTTGAAGCAGTTGGATTCAAAAAGCGAGGTGAGTAGCAATGCCCTGTAGAGTGTGTTCAATGAATGGGTCTCTTTGTTTCACAAATCCTGAAAGAAGGTGGAAAACAAGACAAAAATCAAGAGGCTCCTTCACTGCACAATCTTTAAATGGGTCTTGAAGCTGAAGTTAAGGTAAGCCAGGGGTGAAGGATCTCTGGTAATGAAGAGGTGATGAAGAAGAGAGGGAGAGTGAAGGGGTGGACATTTTGTGCAGTGCTTTCAAGATGGACAGGTGTGTAGCCACCACAGATGTTAAACTTGTTGACCGGGATGGTATGACAGTGGGATTTTATTCTGTTTATTTACATTCAGCTTTTGTTCACTCACAGGTGTTACAAGTTTTGCCTACTTGAAGAAGATAAACAGACACATTCCTGTGCTCATTTGCACCAAGCGTTTCATATGTGAGGACCCTCTGTGCCATGCCACCTGTGAAGCTGTTTTTACATCAGGTCCGTTACACTTTGATTCACACAGTCAGGCTTTCTCAGACAGCTAAAACTGATTTATTTTGCCTTTCCTGTAGTCACAGTGGATTTCTTGGTGTCATGGGAACCATGAAAAATTCAAGCCCACTGCAAGATAGATGAATTTAACAATCATTAAGGCCCTGAAAAATAAAATGCACCCATCAGAGCATTCTAAAATGTCATAATAATATATCATATAAGCTTCAGCCTGCAAGTATATACTAGTGTAAAAGATGACAAGACAAATCAGCTTAAAAAATGGTCTCACTCTGGCCTCCCAGGCAAGTTTAACAGCCTTTATTGATTATTTTTCAGACTCGTCAGTTTTTGGCTCTTCGAGGCTGCTCTTTCAGGTGCCGCAAGCCATCTTTATGCATTATTTAGTTGCTATTAGTACTGACCCTTCTCTACCGGAACGTAAAAGAAACTTCTAGTCCTGCCGCTGCCTGTAGACAAACTGTCTAATACAAATCAGTATGAACTTTATATGAATTATAGCATGCACAGTTTTAAATTAAGATATTCAAGGAATAGTCCAGGTGATCTACACCTAAATGAATATGCAATGAGACGTCAGGAATTAAAGATGCTATATATTCCGAAATTCATTCATTTTCCACATTTGCTTAATCTGTGCTGTCATTTTACAATGAATAATCTTTTCCTGAAAGAAGCATTTATTTTTGCCATAAATTACCAAACTGACACTATGAATAAAATCATTTATAGTATGTAGCATAATATTACCTGAAACAAAAGTGTAGAGTGAAAGCACAATGTTACAGGCTCACATACAACTCAAAAACAAATTTAAGAGAATAAAAATGAAGGAAAAGTACAAAGCCTAAATCAAACCACACTAGTCATTCCTACAGCCTTACTTTACAACCCGACCATGTCACTGGAGCCCTCGTCCCCATGTTGTCCTTTCAATCTGCCTGGTCTTACTCCGATCTGATGACCATTTTCTTCACATCAAAAATCTTCCTTTTAGCTAATTCCAAATTCATTTAACTGTAGTAAATGACAACCATTTAAATCCCCAGTACTTTCTCTTCGGTGCCATCAATGGAATCACAACTGCCCTATAAAATACTGAAGACACTTGGAAACAGGCATGAGATGTCCCACAAGATATTTAAAAAGGCTTGAGACAGAAACCTTCCCTAGCACTACCTATATTTCTCTAAAAAATGAGAATGCCAACTCTTTCTTGCAGGGCTGAATTAAGGCAAGTAACTTATGAGTTTCCGGCGTCTGTATTGAGTATGGTAAGAGTTTTCAGCTTGGTTATTTTTGAATATTAACTTCTGCATAGTGTATTATATTTTGTATTGTGCTAAGATTTTTATTTCTAATTTTTTAGAACATTATAACAATCTAGACATGAACAGGTCATTCAGCCCAACAAAGCTTGCCAGTCCTATTCACTTCATTCTTCTTGTCCTTCTCCACATTAAGTCCATCTCGAGTACTCCAAACACAGCTGTTAATGGATTAGGAGGAATGTGACACCAAGGCTGTCTGATTGGCATTTAAAGATTTTGGTCTAGAATGATGTTAATTTGGTGCATGCCCAAAACATATGACCCAATGAGGCAGGAGCTCGATTGCAATGTTCGCAGGTTGGATCTTGCCCTGGAAACATTTTGGACAAATTTAAACATGATAGATGTGCTTGATAAAAGCTTTTAAGTTGTATAATTGTATGCTTTGTGCATATGGAGTTAGAAGGAATTCTGTGCACAGCTGTCTTCCATTCCTTTTCTGAAATGTTGAGTAAGAGATCCTTTTCCCACAAAAGGCACAAAGCAAGGAATGTAAAGAAGTACTGCAGGTTTGTATTTCTATTGTAGACCAAGCCCTGTGTATGCTCATCTATTTGTGTCAATGTCCAGATTTGTATAGCTTTAGATCACTGTAGGTCCGCCCTTTGGATGTGTGGAGGCTTTGAATTCCAAATAAATGAGGTTCTGATTGAAACCAATTTCTTAAAAATGATTTGTTAATGTATATGTTTTGAAATAGAAAAAGAAGCTTAGGAAGAAAGGATGTTCATCTTGATGGTGTTAATTTTCCTTGCTAAAGTGAGGTGGAGAATAGACCATCTATGCAAGTCTTGTTTAAGTTTTTCCATACAGACAGCAAAATTTTGTTGAAAAAGAACTTTATGTTTACTTGTGATGTTTATCCCTATGTATTTATACTGATCTGCGATGATAAAAGGGAAGGTGTCCAAACTAATGTTGTGTGCTAAAGAGTTCACTGGTAAAATCACATTATTATTCAAATTAATTTTGAGTCTAGATATTTTTTGAAATTCTGCTAGTGCTATTAGAACTGCAGGCACAGTATTTTGTGGATCTGATATATACAGTACCATATCATCTGCATATACAGTAGTGATATTTTCTGTTCAAGTCCTTCTCTGATAATCTCCTTTATCTCAGAAGCATTTTGAAAGTAAACAGCCAATGGCTCAATGGCAATTGCAAGTAGCAGTAGTGATAGGGGACATCCTTGTCTCGTACCACGTTCTAGTTTGAATTAGTCTGAAATAATGTTGTTAATACAAACTGAAGCTTCTGGACTGGAATGCAGTAGTTTCAGCCATGCACATATGTTTGGGCCAAACCCAAATTTGTGCAAAGTGATGAATAAGTAGTCCCATTCCACCAATCTTGAAAGCTTTTTCTGCATCCAGAGATAATAAGATCTCCGGGGTGTTAGACTTTATGGGTGAATATATTACATTAAACAGGCGTTGAAGACTGGAAGTTAAGTATCTGCCTTTAATGAATCCGGTTTGATCCTGCGATATTACTGAAGGAAGCACTTTCTCAATCCTTCTAACTAGAACTTTGGAAAGTATCGTAACATCATTATTCAGAATTGAGATTGGTCTGCATGATTCACATATGGCAGGGTAGCCATCAGGGTCTGTTGTTTTCCCACTCTGAAGTGAGCGTATAGCATCTAGTAATTCTGACAGTGTCAGAGGTTCCTCTGATAGTATTTGATAGAGGTTACTGATAGTATCTAGTGGTATCTGTAATGCATCGAAAAATGCATTAGATTGTGTCTTGTCTTCTTTAAACTGAGTAGAATATATAGTAGTCTCTAAATGTGTGCATTATATTTCTGTCTCCTTCTGTGTTGGCAATTACTGGTATTGCATTGTGAACTTCCTGCTTGTGGATTTGTTGAACTAAGATCTTATTAGCCTTCTATCCATGTTCATAGTACTGATGTCGCAATTTAAAAATTAGTTGTTCCGTTTCTTTTGTTGTCAGGAGGTTGAGTTCTGATTGCAAAGCCTGTCTTTTCATGTAAAGTGCCTCATTAGGGAACCTGGCGTACTCTTATTCTGGTAATTTCACTGATTAACTTTGATGCCTTCTTGGTTTCCAATTTATTTTTGTGGGAGAGATATGCAATAATCTGTTCTCTTAAAAATGCCTTCAGAGTTTCCCAGAGTATTCCTACAGAGGCCTCTGAGCATGTTTTTGTCTCTAGAAAAAAAATAATTTTTTTGGATATAAATTCAGTGAAGTTCTTGTCAGCTAATAACAGGGGTTTAAGACACAAGCTGCGAGATGAGTATGTGAGGAAATAGCAAAATAGCACTTGCAAGATTTGATTGTGGGCAGAAAATTGTTATCTATAAAGAAATAATCAATTATCAAGTAACAATGATGTACTGGTGATGTACTCTTGTATTTGATTTTGAAATCTCCAAGGTTCTGATAAATTTTGATCAATTACAAACTGGTAATTGTTTCTGCAGTGTTAAATGTTATTGCCTGGATTTAAAACACAGTTAAAAAGTCTCCAGACATTATAATTTTATGGGTGTTCACGTTAGGGATGGATAGCCAAAATGTGTTTTGGATGAAGTCTCCATCATCCACATTGGGTGCATATATATTTATCAAAATCACTTTACAGTTAGGTGATTATTACTGGTAATTTATTTATCACCCTTCGGAATCAAATACTACATCTGATACTACCAATAAAACTGTTCTATGTGTTAAGATTCTCACACCTCTAGTTTTCTTTGTATAGCTAGAAAGGATTATTTGGCCAGTCCAATCTCTTTGCAACTGAAACTGATCCTTGCTTAATAAGTGGGTCTCCTGTAAAAACACTATCTTGGTGTTAAGACCTGTTAGGTGAGAGAATACTTTCTTTCTCTTTAATACGTGATTGAGACCTTTGACATTCCAGCTCACAGAGTTTGGTCATAGAGACATTGTTTATGAGCTTTTGTTGACATTTTTTGGTCTTAAATTAAGATACATTATTACATAAGATAGCTTTAACCTTAATTTCCACTTTTGCCAGGAGTTATTGCTATGAAGCCTATTGTTGTGTTGGCACTTACAATTGTTGGGGTAAAAAAGGTAGATAAGAAATAGCTTGCTCTCTTACCCCCCCCCCCCCCATTTTGCCTCCCTACATGAGGGTAGATCACACTTCACAAAGTTACAGTCCTTTTACATAAATAGAGACAGAGCACGTCCAAAATAAAACAAGCTCCCCCCAGCAGCGGTGTAGAAGTATTAAAGTAGAGATATCCATTGGCAATACAATCCAAATACTATAAACCTAAAATATAATCTTCAACAGTCCCAGAAGATTAAACCCAGGGAATGATGTTAAACAGTACCCATGGAGAAGCACATACTGTATGATAATGCTATCCTAATAGAATAAACCAAGGATATGATTTTAAACAGCCACTTTTTGGGTGGAAAAGAAAAAATAAATAAATAAAAGTTTAAAATTATAATTGCAATTAACAAGTAAAAATAGCCATGAAAAAATAATGTACAATTATGCAAAAGTCTTATTACGAATGGACCAAATTGCAGGTAAAGATCTCCTTTGCCTTGCCAGGACACGTTGTAACTCATGATCGTATTTCAAAAAGTGACTGGATGAATTTTTTTAGTTCTTTTTCTGCTTCGTCTGGAGAACTAAAAATGTAGAAGTTGCCTTGAATATCCACTCTCAGCTTAGCAGGATAAAAGAGGCTGTATCTGATTTCAGCTTTGCATAAGTGCTGTTTAATACTGTGAAATGTGGCACATTTAGTAGATGTTGAAGGTGAGAAATCAGGAAAAATATGAATGCAGTTATTTTCAAATATAATCTCTTGTTTCAGTCTGAGAAGTGACATAAAATTTAATTTATATTGTACTTTGTCAAAACATACATTGAAGCCTCTAGGTTTTGAGGCATTCGATCCTCATATGTGGTAAGCTGCTGATATTTCGGTTTCTGATTTAAAGTCCTCTCCAATTATTTTAGAGAATAGTTCAGCTATGAATTTCACTGGATTTGGACTTTCACTGTTTTTAGGGAGACCTTCGATTTTGATATTATTCTTTCTGTATCCATCTCCCAGTGCAGTTAGTCTCTCTCTAAGCACTTTGCATTCAAAATTTGCAGCCGCTGCTTTTCCATCAGCGGTAGAAGCCAATTGTTCAGCTATTTCGATATAAGTCGTGAGCGATTGCTTAATGTGTTCAAGCTGAGCACCAACTGCTCTAAATTTATTCTCAAACTTACTCCCATTTTCATGAATTTTTTTCTTCAATTTTTTTCTAGCATGCTTTTAAAGGTTGCCTCAAAGTGATTACTTAAACGTTTCTCCTGGTTGGTAATATCCTGAACCAGCTTCTCATTTGTCTTCGTTAGGTCCTTTATATCTTCCTTATATCCTTTATGTCCCCCTAAGAGTAGTAGGTATTGTAGTTATTGCAGTAATCACTGCAGTGATTGTTACCTTCATTTTGGACTGTTCGTTTCGGTCTTCTTCATGCTCTGCGGGCAGAGTAGCAGGCCCGGTTGATTTACTGAGGATAGTTGACAGCAGGGACAGTAAGGCCATGCTCAGTTCCAATGAACCTTTAGCTGTCTTTTCCATTTCTTTCTGAGCCCTTTTTCTGCTACTCATATGCAATATACTTGCATATACTTGCATCTACTTTAATTAAAGTCCCTCAGGTTCAGTAAATACAGGATACCTCAGGATGATAGTAAAAAAAGGTAAAATAACACAGCTGTTAACGGAGTTCCGCCTCAGACGTCTATCTCCCGAAATGGACAAGACCAATTCCTAAAGTCCTACTGTTTACCACATTACTTGGTTACTTCCAAGTGTTTATGGTTTTTTATGTGAAGAAAAACTTCCAAAATTTACCCTTAACATGTTTCCAACTGTGTCTCTGAGTTCCTTGATGAACTCATTATAAAGTAACAGTTTCAATCCACTGGATTAACTCCCATCATAATTTTAAACACTTCAATCATGCCTCCTCTTAATCTTCTTTTACTTAAACTAAAAAGGCTCAGCTCTTTTAATCTTTCTTCATAATTCATTCCTGGTAGGCCTGGAATCAACTTAATCGCTCTACTCTGGACTTTTCCCAGCACTGCTATGTCCTTTTTGTAGTCTGGAGACTAAAACTGCACACAGTACTATAGAAGAGACCTCACCATGGTGTTATAAAGCTTGAGAATAACCTCCTTGGTCTTGTACTCTACACATCGTGCTCTTCTTAACTGGCTTCTGAACACTATCTGGCAGTTGATAGTGACAAGTCCACTAATACTTCTAAGTACTCCTCATAAGGTGTACTTTAGATTTTCATATTTTCCATTATGTATTCAAATTTGTGTCTAGTTTGCATTTCAGTGCGTACAATATCAATCAATCTGTGTTTGTATTGCTTTGCTGACCATATTCTGTCTCTTTCATGAATGCTGCCCTCTCACTTTGTTTTGCAGCTGTGCTCAATCAGCAGATGTATACTTAGGAGTTCTTCAGCACTGTCATGAAATATCAGTGGAAAGATTGGCCCTCGTGGGCAACCCTAAACATGTAAAGACTTTGAGCAAGGACACCAATCAAGGCTGTGAATACTCATATTCAATCAGGTAGACGTTTTCTTTACTCTTGTCCCTAACATGTGTTTCTAATACATTCCTGTGATTAACATTAGATGTTTCTCTTTCCCACTAACAGGAGAGGGTGTAATGTAGAAAATCTTAGATTTCTTTGACAAGCCACCCCCTCAGGTGAATTGAAGGTCTGCAGCAAATAAAGTACACTTTATCCTAGCATTTGCCACACAAAGTAGACTCCAGTTTGTGCCTGAATACTGGATGTGTCCAGGAAATATGGAAACACCAACAGCCCTTTCCTCTCTCATACATGTCATTCTACTGGAAGAGGTGGAGAGAGAGATATGCTAGTCTCCAAGAACAGGAGGTTCACACCACTGGGTATTGTATGCAACTACACCACTTTTGAGTACCATGAAATAACTGTCTCGCACCCTATTACTATTAACATTGCTGTTCTTTATCGCCCTGCAGGTATGGACATGCTACTCTCCTCTGTTTCAGAGGATGGCATTCCATTTTGTATCCTTGGGAACCTGAAATCCATCTAGACAGTCCTTTTTCTACTGACATCCTTTCTCTTTTTTCCCTTTTCAACCTGATGCAGATGCATACCCCACCAACGGAACTGCATACCCACAAAAGCAACTGTACACTATACACATCTGGCCACTTTTTGATTCAAATCTTTCTGCTCTTCTTCCATTGTTATTACCCCACTGTGTCCTTCCATCATTGCCTCTACTCCCACTCTACCCCCAATTTCTCTTCTCTGCTCCCCCTCCTCCTAACCACTTCTCCTCTCTTAACGCCAATTCTGCCACTGTCATCCTGTGTTCAACTCTGTCCTCTTGCCTTGATATCGTCCGTCTTCTTTCCTTTAGGCCTGCATGAGAAAGATCCTCCTACCCATGGCTTTCTGAAGTTCGTTGCAGTCTACAGCCAGAGCTTAGGACAGCTGAAAAAATGTAAAGGCCCAGACTGACATGGACACACTATCAGATTCTTCTGTCTTTCTTCTCTTCTGCTACTAACAATGCTAAGGTACGTTTTTTTCAAAATGACTTGGCAACACTTCTCATACTCGTAGCTTGTTCTCTGCCTTGACCACTTTCCTCAACCTTCCACAGCCTCCTCCTTTAACCTCCTTGACTGTTGGTGACTTTGCAGCCGTTTCTCAGAAAATGGTGGCTTCCATCAGCAATTAGTATTCATCACCCTCTTCCCTCAGACTACTGCCTCCTGAACACACCACAACAATTCTCTCTTATTACCACCACTGACGTTTCCAATGTTCTCTCCAGTCAAGCCCATCCCCTCAAATCTCCTGCAGGCCATCTCTGCCTCCCTCATTTCTGCAATTACGCACATCATAAACACCTCATTCAGCACAGGCACTGTTCCTTCATTGTTCAAATAGGCCCTAATAACTCATCTTCTCATGAAACCCACCCTCAATTCATCTGAAGTTGATAATTACAGATCTTGCCTTTCTACCCAAAATACTAGAATGTGCTGTCTCTAACCAAGTGCCATCCTTTCTTCTACATAATGGACTGTTTGATCCTAATCAATCTTGCTTCAAGAAGGAGCATTACACCATATATATATATATATAGATTAAGAACAGTAACAAATAACACAAAACACAGACTACGCTGGCTTAACATTTCTCTACTATAGAAAAGGCACATAACTTAAGAATTCTGATTTTTCAAGTAATGTGGTGAGGATGGAGAAGTTTTATGCTAGATATTAAGTTTCTAATTCCTACATTGGATTACCTCCATCACAACACACACACACACACCCACACACAGCTCCTCTGTGTGCTTGTGTGAGTGAGAAGCTGCTCTGAACTTTCCAGCTGAATTTAGGAAGAGAAACAGCTAAAAACTTGTCCTTCACAAAGGTTAATACTTTTTAGTTACAGTGATAGCAATAACAAAATTACATTAGCTGACTTTAGTCTATTAAGTTTCAAATAACAGTTCTCTGAATCAAAGTAGGTGTAGTAATGGTTTGGTTCCTTTTGACTCCAGGTTTAGATGATGCTTTGGTCCAGTCCTTCTGGGTCGGTTTTCTCTAGCACACACATTACAAGATGTTCAGAGTGCTTCTTCTTTCTTTACACAGGAACTCTTCTACTTCTTCACTTTGATCATACTTTCTTGCTCTGGATGGTGTCCGTGGTTCCTCTAAAGTTTCACACACAGTCCCCTTTTGCTAGCATACAATTTAAGTCTGCTGGGTAATTTGTAATAGCGGACTCCCATCTTTAGCAAGATGAACGTATTTTTATTTTTTACATATTCCCAGCAGTGCTACTTACATGGATGTCAGAATAATGTGCAAGAAGTTATTCTTTCACACATGCCTGTAATGTGATTTCTACAAAATGTTTCGCAGTCTGTAACAGTTCAGTTCTGCATACAACTTTTGTATTCAGCCAAGAATGTACTTACTTGCTCCGACAGAATAATTTTTATTTAATTTTTATGTACTTGGAAGAAGGGTTTGAGCAGGATGGAAAAGAGACTGTGGGCATTTGATAATCCCCCAGAACATGTAGCTGGCTTAGCCTCATGAACTGACATCAAGTCAAACAGCTCACTTCCTCTCAGGTTAAAATCCAACAGAAATTAATATTTGACACAGAATGAGAAAGAGAGAATCCCTTTTAGCCAAAGTACAAAAGTCTGAAATCTTTTTAAATAATTAAGCAAAAGCTGACTCAGTTAATTTCTTGTGACCATGTCTATGCCAGTGAATAGAGACAAACCAGTTAATTTTGCAATTGAAGTTAAACATTCAGCAGGCCACTTAGAATTACTCTGTTATTTTTTAGTTTTTAGTTTCTTTGTTTGACAAAAGCAGTCAAAGATGATGCCAAGTAGGCATAGAGGACCTTTCAAAAATATGTTAAAGAAGAAACCACATTTAATTGGTGAACAGTATGAAAAATTAAAGTGAAGACAACAGACCTGATGTTAAAGATAAGTATTCCAACACCATGTATTTCCTTTGCCAGAGGTTTAATTTACACTTTTGTTTTTTGTCAAAATCAGATGAAGACAAAGTGATAAATTCATTGTCACTGTGTGATTTAATGTGCGTTATAGGGAATCTGGTAGTCGGTGTGGCAGAAAATGATGTAAAAGATGGGGATAGATACAGACAGATGATCCGCAGTGGTGACTCCTAAATGGGACCAGCCGAAAGAAAATGAAGTAGAAGAATAGAGAGCCTTGAAACAACAGCCAGTCAGGAGAGCTTTAATACAGGAAACGTTCCTCAGCAAAAAAGGAGTGTGAATCACTTGGCAGTGCTAGGACTCAAATATAAGTGAACAAAGCTAGAAAATGTACACATGGTGTAACATCCAGGTGTGTTCAGGGTCTCAGTTAACTGATAGGAAAATATGAAAGTTGAATTTTATATTTTTAGTTACTTCATCAAAGCTATCCCATCCCCCCACCCACCGCCGCAGTTCAATTCGCAAAGAAGGTTCTCAGTGCTCAGTGTTTATCTTGGACTGAAGTGCTGGAGTTGTAGAGGGTAAATAATATATCATCATTTGGAATACATACATTTCATGTGTGTTCTATGTCTACAACAATCTTTGCATAAAGACATTGTTAAAACAGAAACGTTTTTCATGTTTTAGTAAGTGTATAATGTCTGAAGCCTGAAGTCCAAATATCAAATAAACACTTTCACAAAAGGTACAAGTATAACAAAACAAGTGCGCTAACTCGAGTTAGGGTGCAACATTGACTCACCCTTAATACAGCTGCTTTGGTGGTGTAGCAGTAAGAACTGCTGACTCGTAAGCAAGACGTTTGCGGTTTAATCCCAGATGCCCCCGTTTTGAGTAGTGAGCTGCTTTTATTGTTACTATTATAGAATTAAAACTTACATTTGATTTGAGTCTGTAACAGAAACCATTATGAAACGGTTTCTGGACAAAGGAAGAACCTTTTGATCAACACAGGCATGCTGATAAAGTACATGTACTGAGGTGACTTTAGCTGCAGGTGGAAGGTCCTGTTGTTACAGTTCTGCCTTTGTCCAGAAACGGTTTCATAAACTTTATGAAATTAGTCTCGGAAAGTCTTTCTCCCTTGGGACGACTGGGATCTTTTCCTAATAAGGAGAAGCATTGCACATGTACTGAAGTTGCATTGCATGTGCACTTTATTAGGAAAATAGTGCTTATTTATAGTTGCATAGTGTGTGACAGGAACTTCTGCCTGCAGCTAATGTTACTTCAGTACACATGTATTTTGTCAGCATGCCTGTGTCGATCGTAAAACAGGAAGCTCTGCAGTCTGCTTGTGACTTTATGCTGTAGGAAGATAAGTAAATGAATCAAGGTAAATAACATTCGATCTGGCTTTTACATAAGTAACATATAAATGTTTTTTATGTAAAGACCATCACAAAACATAATCACAAACATGACTTTGCATGATACGTTGACAAGTTCTGTAAGCCCTGTTTTTTTTTTTTTAAGAACACATTTGAGGCAGACTGACTGGCAGGATGACGCCTGACCTGTTGCTGCATCCAAACGGTGCCATCTTTCACCTTTATGCCTGGTGCAGCTGCGTTCTTATGTGTGAGTGTACATTTCTAGCAGAGAGGGCTTCTGTTCTCTTTCTCCGATGTAGAACCCTCATGCTCTCCTGAGTTCACCTCTGTTATAGCACGTCTTTACTTGAAAACTAACAGTGTCAGATCGGCGGGACCGTGAACATGGCTGAGAGAATAAAACTGAATTTAAGAAATAAAAGCTAACTTTTACAAGTGCCATAAATTTACACCGGCTTCTACAGACTCAAATCAAATGTATGTTTTTATCCTATAATAGTAAGAATAAGACCAGTTCACTACTCAAAACGGAGGTGTCCGGGATCAAACCATGAACATCTTGATTACGAGTCAGTCGTTCTTACTGCTACACCACCAAAGCGGCCGTATTAGGTGCATGTCAATATCACACCCTAACATGAGTTCTTTTTCTGCAGTTATATTCTTGTTTTGTTATACGTGTACCTTTTGTGAAAGTGTGTATTTGATATTTGGACTTCAGGCTTCAAACATTATACGCTTCATGTCTACATTTTGTCAATTATTACTAAAACATAAAAAACATTTCTGCTTCAACAATGTGTTTGCATAGATTGTTGTAGAACACGGAACACACATGAAATGTATGTATTCCAAATGACAATATATTATGTACCCTCTACAACTCCAGCACTTCAGTCCAAGATAAACACTGAGCACTGAGAACATTCTTTGTGAATTGAACTGTGGCGGTTTAGCAGGCTGCTTGCTGCTTGTGTTGATCGACACATTTACAACACAAAAGATGCTAACAGAGAGGTGCAAACGGATTTAAGGTGGGCCGGGATTACAAGTTTTTTCGTTATCTTTGGTAATTCTAGTGTTAATAGTTCTTTCCATTAATTTACTTGACATGTATGTTAAGCTTACTGGCCTATACTTACTTGGATATGCCTGATCACCTGATATATAAGAGGATAATGTGTGCCATTTCCCAGTCATTAGGAATTTCCCCACTGCAGAGTGACTTTTATACAATCTTTCAAGGGTTTATATATGCACACACTAACCTCCTTAAGCACTTGAGGATAACTGCTATCTGGCCCTAGTGATTTGTTAGATTTCATCCTATTTAATTTAAGCAGTCATTGTCTGACTCCTGTTTTCTTGCTGCCACTATCAATCAATTATAGTCTGTGTACTGAGAGAGCAAATTATTGACATCTTATTAGTGCAGTTATTAACATGGAGATGTTGATATTTGCTGTTCTGGCCAAACTAAAGCACAGATGAAGGCTAGCTTTATGTATTGTCTGATTCCCACCAGATGAATTTATATGACTTTCATTATGTATGTAATGTTGTCACAGACTTCACAGGGAATGATTAATAGATGACCAGGTGAAGGATTTTAAGAATGCACAATGGCAGCCATGATTGTCTTTTTCTTTTATAGTAAGAAAGTCAAAAATTTGGAAGCAAGTGAACATTAGCCTTTCCCAGGAATCTTTTTCTGCTCTACTGCTTCCAGCTGTTGTCACACAAAGCATTTTCAAGCCATCAATAAGGTGTCACTTATATGGATTGCTACTTTCTCTTTGGGCACCATTGAAAGTGTCCTGACCAGCTTGATCACTCTCTGGTATAAGAAATGTAATGTGTCTGATCATCATCCAAGTCCATACAACAGTCCACACTGCAGAGACTATCATCGGACCTTCTCTCCCTATTATCATGGACATGTTCACAAAATGCTGCATCTGTAAGCCCTCCAGCATTGTGGGAGAAATTCCCCACTCCTCCCGCAATTTCTTTGCCCTGATTCCATCTGGCAGGTGGTATCAGAGCCTGTGCACCAACACTGCCAGGCTGAACAACAGCTTCATCCAATAGTCAGTTAGGCTGTTGAACACAATGTTACCCCCTGTCTCTGCATGTCCATCCTTATTATATACTCATATCCAATTAGGGTTCTGTTTTGCATTCCTTGTTCACTGTTCATCTCCTGTCATCACTGATTGCTGTTTGTCAATATGTCATCCTTGTTCTACATTCCCTTATGTAAAATTACTCATCTCCTCTATTGCTATGTTGTCATATTTATTGTCTAAATATTGTGGCCCTGGGAAACACAATTTCCTACCACTGTATAATGTATAAAGTATGGGTATAGATGGTATGACAAAAAGCCCACATGATTTAACTTTAGGTGACTTGGAATTACTGCTGATGGCAACACCAGTGTCGTCTAGTGCAGCTATTCTAAAGCCTTTTGCCAACACAGCAATACAAGGGGCTTCTCTTTTGAGTCAAAACCCATTTTACATCACCTGTTGTCAGATGACTGACGTCCCCTACTGTTTTGCAGCTCTTTATTTACCATTAGAATCAGGGTGTAGTTGTGATTTTTATTATTTCTTTTGAATGTCAATTTGTGTAATGATCCCCTAATTTGACTCCTCTGTATTTGGTCCTTACTGTGCCAATGTTGGTAATTGGGTTGAACTGTTTTTTTCTGTTCTGTGTCACCCAATTTGAAAAACTACAGCAGCTGTATATTTCAGATTGCCAATGTTCTGTTTGTGTCACTTTTGGGTCACCCAACTTGCTACCACAATGACAACTGAACCTCTAGGAGCTAAGAGCGCAGCAGCTGTCATGCATGGGTGTAGTTTGACATCTAGGCTTGGGAGTGCTAGGTGAACCATAAAATGTTTTTTTTTAGTTTCAACCATAATGCTACATATCTTCATATCAAAAGCTACAGTATATAAATTGTTCATAATATGAAGTTACAATATAACCTAAATCTCACTTAAAATAACACATTTAAAACTTGAAATTCTGAAAAGTACACAAGTTCCACTAACAATATTAAAATGACAGAAAACTTTTTTTGTCTGCTTATTGTGGCAAAACAATCTTGTTTTTTTAGTCAAGCTAGAAAATGCATGCATGACGTTAACTGTTCTGGGGCTGGATTAACTTGTGAAAAATGTGCAGTTTAGGTTAGTTGGTGATGCTAAATATGCCCTTGATGTGGGTGTGGGTGTGTATGTGTGCATGTGTGTTCACCCTTCGATGGGCTGTCATCCTGTCCAGGAATTTTTTCTACTTTGCTCAGCCTCCCTGTGTCCCCACTCTGGATGCATTTAGGAAACAGATGGATTGAAGGAAAGTTGAAGCACTTTAAATTTTTATTTACTTCTTCATAGAGACATTTTTTTATTAAATATTTTCTAACAATGGTTTGTTCAGACCGCCAGCACCACGGATTTACAGGCAGCATATTCAGCCATAAGTCACAGACACACAGACACATGAACAAATTTACGGTCGTTTAAATAGCTGCCTTAGGACCTGTTTGCCAATGAGAGCAGCGAGTGACATATAAAAGAGGAAAATGCTAAATACAAAATATACAAGTTATAGTGACCTCCTTTAAGGTGAATTTGAAACAGTAAAGAAATCTATCATTTATGTAGCTCAGAATGATGGCGTTGTGAAAGCAAAAAACTGCATAGGTAGGATGGATTTAATTGTATTTGTTGATTATCAACATATTTACATTAGCTGTGGTCAGCCTTTAAAGAAAAAACAACCCTTTATTGGAGATTTACTTTAGTAACTTAATAATAATAATTCATCACATTTATATAATAATAATTCATTACATTTATATAGTGTTTTTCTCAGTACTCAAAGCGCTATCCACACAGGGAGGAACTGGGAAGCGAACCCACGATCTTCCACAGTCTCCTTACTGCAAAGCAGCAGCACTACCACTGCACCACCTGTGAGGATTTAGTGTGTCTTTTGGGGGGGAGGGCAAGCCCCCCGGTCCACCACCTTAAACTCTGCCTATGCCATAATGCCCAATTTGTTCTGGGTGTATTGGCTTGTTGTTTCATATATTTTTGTTGTATGAATCTTAATTTATTCAGAGTTTAAGCTTCATTTCCCATGATGCATATCTGTGGTATGCTTTCTAATTTTGTGGCCAGAAGGGAAAGTGGATGGGAGTAGAAGTGACTCCTGCCTTTACAAGATGTGGAAAGGGTTTTCATATGTTATTTTTACTCAGTATTGGCAAGTGTGGTAGGGTAATGCTGTGGTGGGGCATTGTTAGTTCTGTTTTGATTAATTTGGGGATTTGTAGGGGAGCTTTGGTGGGTGGAAGTCCTGTGTGTGATTTTCATTGCTTCGTCTGCCAGTGGCTGGGCTGGTTGACTCTGGCTACAGTGATTTAGTTGAGCCTTGGGTTAGTTTCTTTTACCTTCTTATATTAGTTTGTCATGTTGTTGACTTTTTTGTTAACTTTTATTTTATTAGTTGTTGACTTCGGGAAGGCCCATGCTGTGCACAACCCACTGCACATTGAGGGCGCTGTGGTGGAATTGGTCAAGAACACCAAATTCCTTTGGGTGTACCTGGCAACCAAACTTACTTGGTCAATTATAGTAACGTCACCTCCAAACCCAAGAAGGTGCTGCAACATCTCTGCATCCTACATCAACTGAGAAAGGCAAGCCTACCCTCTCACTACATCCTACAGGGGTACCAGCAGGACCGTTCTGACCAGCTTTATCACTGACTAGTTAGGGAACTGCAGTGTCTCTGTACTATCCTACAGTGCATAGTACACACAGCAGAAAAGATCATTGGAATATCTTTGCCCTCCCTTAAAGACATCTTTATAAAGCGTTGCACCTGCAAAGCCTATAGCAATATGAAAGACCACTCCCACCCCTTCCACATTCTCTTTAGGTATTTTCCCAACATAAGAACTTTATTTTCAGCAACCAATGAGTTCCTATACGATGTAGGCCCTGGGCCACTTTCATTTGTTGTATTCCCACCACACAACAGGAACTGAAACGTTTATTCAAGACATGACATTTGGGAGATTATCCCCCCATACACACCACACACACACACCTTATTGCTTCAAAGCAATTACAAATTCACCAAGGTAATATTGCTTCAATGCAGTGCACCAATGAGGTGGCTATGAAGAATGATGGGGTGCGAAGTGTGGCACGATCAGGAGTTCATGGGGGATATTATTGTATTGATGCAGTGCATGGTGCAGCACACTAGTGAGGAGCCGATGAAGACTGATACAGCACAAAGTGTGGTGCTACGTCTTCATCAAAAAGTCTCCAAAGTCCAAACAATTACCAGATTTGTAAGATGGCCCCAGTGCTTGGAGTCAGCTAATCAGCAAAATTCACCCCCTGATCCCCACCCACAATTGTTACTGTTTGAACAAAAAATACACACCTTGGACTAGAGGCTAAAACAAGTACCAAGAACTACCGATCTTGAACTACAAATGGCCTGAGTTCCTGAGGTCAGAATGCTACAAAAATGACTGAGTTTCTAACAAGTCCCTGGTTATGAAAAAAAATTCCTGTGATGGGAAAGCACCTTCTCATTTTCTTCTGGCAGAAGGTATGGTAGCATCCAAGCCACTTCTGCCAGGTTCTGCAACTGCTTCTACCCCCTTGGTGTTTGGACTTTGAACTTTGTGTTGCCCATTGCTCTCAGGTTTGCTCCTAGTAGCTTATTTATACGAACAACATTTGTGACACTTGTTGGTGCTGTTGTTTTTTTATAATTGAATGTTCTTGTTATTTATTTATTACTATCTATTTCAAATAATTACTATCTATTCATTTAGCTATTATTTGTTTCATCTATTTATAGTACAGTTCTTTACTTGTCTTACATTTGTCCTGTGTTTATGTACATGTTGCACCACGGTCTGGAGCAATGTTAGTCGTGCCACTGCATGCAGCCATGCTGTCTATAGATGGAATGACAATAAAGCCACTTAACTTTATCACTTTAATATGATAAAGATGTTGGGATGAAAGGCAGTTTGGCACATTTCTGTTTTGGCACTTTCACTTCTAGTCTTCTACAATGAAGCCCTTAGTATTGGTGGGTGCTCCTCCCTTTTCCTCCCTGGACATCTTTGAGTGTTAGCACTCTTGGAGATATCTTGACGACTCTGGGCTCTGGACATCCAGTCGCTAAGATCAAAGTGTTTTATTTCTTCTTCTTCCTTCTTTTACCAGCATCTAAAGTCAATCCTTAAGAAATGTAGAGTGTTGCTATCTTCTCCTCTTCCCAGGTAAGCTCTCTTTTTTTTTCTTGTTTCTTTCTCCACATACTGCTGTGCTGCATTCTATACGTCTTTGCCTCTGCATTCAATCTGGCAGCATGACCTTCCATCTTCAGCTACTCAGTCCTGGAATATCACTTTTAAAACTCTCACTCTTTCTTCTAAAAAACTCCAGTGATCAACATATATATTTAAACCTTCTACCCAGTCTGTATTGGTGAGGGTACACTGAATTGCCAGTAGTGGGCCATCTAGGCATGACCATGAGCCCAGGCAATCAAGCATGTACTAATGACAGACATTAACTTTAAAAACTTGCTTACTCCAAGAGATTACTTATGTATAAAATGTTTCAATAAAAGCTATTAAGAGCAATACCCACATAGCAATAAGTTAGTAATTTTAAAGTAAAGTTATTTCACTATGACGTTGTACTTATTGTGAATATGAAACTGCTTATTTCTGTGCAAACAGCAAAACAATTGAGACATCACATGAATTAATTACATTTAGTCATTTTAAGCAGTGAATAGACCTTCTTGCAAATGTAAATGCTACCAAATAATAACATCATGCATATATAGTGCCTATAAAAAGGATTCACCACCTTGGAAGTTTTTTTTTTTACATTTTCTTGTTATAGAACATTGAAAAACAGTGGATGTAATTAGGCTTTTTTGACACTGATTTGCAGCAAACACTCATTAATGTCAAAGTGAAAACAGATCTCTGCAAGTGTTCTAAATTAATTACACAACATAATTGATTGCATGAGTATTTACCCCTTCAAGCCAGCATTTAGTAGATCCCTCTTTGGCAGCCATGACATCCTTAAGTCTATGTGCACAAGCCTTTATCAGATTTGCACATCTGGACACTGCTATTTTTCCCCATTCTTCTTTGCAAAGCTTCTCAACCTCTACCGAGTTACACGAGTTGCACGAGGGCTGAGAGTTTTTCAAATAGCAACATAAATTCTCATACAGACTCAGATCTGTGCTCGTATTTATCAAATGACTCAAAATTACTCCTTGGATTGAACTAAAAGTCCGACTAGAATAAGCATTTGTCCTACCCAGGATTGGGATAGTTATCACGCGTCCAGCACCCACTCCCACCATGGAGAAGGAGTTCATGTTTGAGAATGAATAACGTCATGATTTTAGAGCACCCCACGCCACAAAATGGCACTCATGAAGGCTTTTTGTAGTTTTCTTGGTAATCATTATTAGGTGTTGTAGATTTCTGATATGAATGCTATCTTCACCACAAATATAATAATATTTAAAATAGTAAGAGAAGAAGATAAAGGAAATAACAATAAGGTAGGATTTGGTGCGAAGCTGCTCATAAGTGTTTCCACTTTGTAACACCATCAAGAATAATCCAGTTTGTTTCTAGGACCACCTTGTGTTGATGCTGTGATACTGCTTTGTCATTCACATAGGCCTACTCATGCACCCTTGGAACGATGATCTTTATGTGTGTGCCATCAATCACACCAACAACTCCAGGAAAAACAGTGGTTTGCATAAATGCAGCTTGCATTAACATTACCTCATGTGGTAGATAAATGTATAAAGCTGCGTATTACCTGACCAGTTATAAGAGTGTTCAACATTTGGTGCAAAATTACAAAAACACCAGCCAACTGTAACATCTTTTCTTCATTTGATTTTTAATCTTCTTAAGAACACCGTATGAGGGATGGAATAATAGATATTCTATGATTAGCCCATAGATCAACATACATCTTGATACAACTTATGGACCGAAAGTTGGGCACCCTTTATCTATATTTTATGCCCCTTCAATTTTTTGTCATGATGTGACAGGCTGTGTCACAGTTTAATTTCAGATAAGGGTTTAATAGCTATTTATAGCATTTCAATAAAAATGTAAACAGTTATTGGAGGCAAAATATTGTGTTTGACAAGACGCATTCCATTGGTTAATGTGCTAGCAATGTGAAGGTGCACTGGCGTTTGGTGTCCCACCTGGTTGCACACCATTCCAGAGACCTATTGGTCAGAAGTGCGGGCTGTGGGGTTTGAACTGAACCGACATATAGGCAGACATTGGTCACTATAGTGTGCATTGTTTAATTACTCAGTTAATTAATCATCGGTTTTACCTTTGACAGTGCTGACAAATAATTAAAATAATCAACAAGACACTCTCCCAAAGGATGCCAAGCTAATTGTCAGGTGAGTGAAGGATCTCTGTTTCACTTTCTGGCAAAGATACCAGAAATATAAAGAAGAGGAGGAGGCTGGTAGCATGTACAGATTACAAAGCGTTGCCACATCCACCACACAACACACCACCCGGATTGGGACCCACATGCAGCTGTTAGACACCTCAGGATCTACTCTGGAACAGCGTGAGGTTTTTTTTTTTACAGAGGCTGGAGTGCCAATCCTGCAATATAAAGAGATCTATACAATTTCTGAACAAGTTGCATAAATTGGCAAAAGTCTACCATAAACACCTTTACTTTCTCTGTTGTGGTTTGGATGTTGCCAAAGACTTACTTTCAAAAATAACCTAGACATGCTTGTTGAAATAAAAAAAAATAATACAATTTATTTATAACAT